>NC_090937.1:1420088979-1420392010 GCF_040938575.1 Ambystoma mexicanum
CCCCTGGTGACTGGGGGGTGGGGGTGGTGGTAGACATAGGTGGGGGCCTGGTGGAGGCTGCCCCTGCACTGCTGGGGGGTGGGGGTGATGGGAGACATGAGTGGGGGCCTGGTGGAGGCTGCCCCTGCACTGCTGGGGGGTGGGGGTGCAGGGGGACATGGGTGGGAGCCTGGTGGAGGCTGCCCCTGCACTGCTGGGGGGTGGGGGTGATGGGAGACATGTGTTGGTGATCAGTAGTGCAAGGTGACATGTGGGTTGGATGGTGGGCATGGCCATGGTGAATGGGTTGCCTGTGGGACATGAGCAGGGGTGCAGGGTAGTACCCTGTGGTGTGGGCTGCCTGCAGGGGCCGTGGAGGGTGTAGAGGGAACACCTGGGAGGACCCACATGGCCAAATCACCTGTAGCATTCCCCGGCACCACCGAAATACACGTACCCTGCTGAAATCGCGTGTGAATCTTCCCGCGCACCTCGGAATACACGTACCCAGGCCAATCGCGTGTGGAACTTCCCGCGCACCCTGAAGTACACGTACCCAGACCAATTGCGTGTGGAACTTCCCGCGCACCCCGAAGTACACCTACCCAGGCCAATCGCGTGTAGAACTTCCCGCGCACCCCGTAGTACACGTACCCAGGCTAATCGCGTGTGGAACTTCCCGCGCACCCCGAAGTACACGTACCCAGGCCAATCGCGTGTGGAACTTCCCGCGCACCCAGGAACACGCGCACACGTTATTTTTCACACAGCGGGTGTCCGTGTTTGTCGGTGCCCCTTTGCACCTCAATTGTCCTAGAGGGCCACTGCATGGCCCATTCATCATGGCTGTATATGGATGCTTTTTGTTAGCGCACATTTTGGCGCACATTTTTTTTCAGTTGCAGGGGCGCTACCGCCTGCTTTCTTGTGGCGTACTTTTTTGCCCGTGCGCGTCTTTGACCGTGCGCTGGTTTGCCCTATTCGATTCCATGAATACGGGTTGTAGGCGAGCGTGTGGGCGTTCCGCGCACTTGCCTCCTGTACTTCCCCCGTGACGCCCATATTTTCACGCGTTGTTCCCCATTCCGAGTGTTACGCCCCGTGTTCCGCCTACTTTTGTGATGTGCGCCGCGCTATGTGCGATTTCGCAGTGGCCGTGGCGCACGCTGTTGGATGACCTGTGCGCCGGCGTGCGCGGCGCACATTTTTAGCGCACATCCAATGTTTTTCTCGCGCACTGACTTCCATGAATCCATTTGCGCTGGTTTCCCTGCGATTTTCGCACTTTTACTGCGATTTTCGCACTTTTACTGCGATTCGCACGTTTTGGCACCTCTGCGCGGGAATTTTCGGCGCACATTATTTCCATGAATCGACCCATAAGTAAGCAGAACAGCGTTGAGTTGAAAACCAATTCATAGAGACGGTAAAAAATAAATTCAATCCAAATAATGTATTGTTTTTTCAGTATGGAATCATTTCATAAAATAAAAGGAAAATAAATGGCTCTTCCTTTAATGAAATATGGACTTTTTCCGGTCTCGCTCCCTGGGAGCAAAGGTCTAATCTAGCTATATACAGGGCACTGTAGTTGGCTAAGAGTACAAATACTTCCTCCTGCAGATCAAATTGGAGGGAGATATGTCAGATACTTGTTGGTTGTTGTATCTATATCAGATACTTATTGGTTGTTGTAAGTGTGATTTTTGGAACACGTGATAGTGGAGAGAGAGGGTGTAAGAGATGGGATAGCATGAGAGTAGAGGGTGATTAGAAGGCACGATTGGTGCAGTGAGAGAGGGCAAAAGAGTGAAAGTGAGAGAGTAGACAGGTGTAGAGGGTGAGGGCTGGATATTACAGGGAAGCAGCAGGAGGGAGAGAGAGAAGGGAGGCAGGTGAGAAAGATTGGTGGTCAGAGAGATGGGGAAGAAAGATAGGAGCAAGTTATAGGAGAGAACAGGAGGAGAGTGGGAAAGACTGAGGCGAGAGTGAGAAAAGACGGTGAAAAGCTATGGAGTAGTGGGAGATAGAGTGAAGGCAAAGGATGGAGATAGTACAGAGAAGGGAGACTGGAGAGGGGAGAGAAGGATAGAGTAGACTGGAAAAGACAGAGAAAGAGATATACTCGGAGGTAGAAATAGTCCCTTTCCGCACCGTTTAAGCTACACACAATTAACACTCTTACAGAGATGGTAGGTATTCCCAGTTACACTGCTTAAAATCTTACAGTGGGTACTCAAGATTTGTGCTGGAAAAACAATGGTGACAAAAAGGCAAAGTCTGGGTATGTCACATATGCTCAGATACATGCTTCTGGCAATGAAAGATTGTCTAGCAATGCACTTGAAAAGGACGACACCACCTTCAAAGAAAGAATGGTTCTGAAATGGAAAGGTTGACTAGTTGGGTCAATAGATGCCAAAACGATATTGAAATGGAATGTTTCGCTTTCTGCACTAAACATAAACATTCTGGGGACATTTCTCCGCAATAAATACAGCTCTGACATGAAAAAGCCTTTTGGAGAGTTGTTTTTGACAATGATAACCCATCTGACAGGCGAGTACCGTGATCAATTTTGAGATTGAAGGTATTTGTATTTATTTTATTTATATAGCGCACCAGGCCTCAGGGCATCTGGGCGCATCACTTAGTTACAAGCATAAACACAAAACAGTGAAGTATGTACAGTCATTACATTAGGAGAGAACATACCAAATATTACAAGTTATACAAAATATACAGGAGAAGTACAATATATAGGCATTGCATCAGGAGAGAATATATACATTATACAAATTGTACAAGTTATAGAAGACATTCAGTATATGTACAGATTACAGTAAAGGATATACCAGAGGGCTGTTAACAGTAAAGTGGTGGCTCATGGGCCAAGGGGCACAGTCAAGGCAGGTCTTGGGCAGACAACCAGGTTTTGACTTTGCGCTTGAAGGCCGGGAAGGTAGGTTCAGCTCTGAGAGGATTAAGTAGTGAGTTCCATAGTTTCGAGGCTAGGACAGGGAAGCTACGACCACCAGATCTCTGGTTTGAGCACTTCCTAGTGGTCTCGCGGATGTGTGTGGTATGAATCTACTGGCTAGGTAGCTGGGAACTTGGTTGGCAAGGCTTTTGTGAGTGAGTGCAAGTGCTTTAAAAGAGATTCTTTGGGAGACTGAAAGCCAGCGAAGACTCCGTCTGGTGTCAAAAATATGGAGGTTCCTGGGTAAGTTAAGAGCCGCTCTGATGGCATTGTTCTGAATGATTTGTAACTTTTTAATGTTACATTGGTTGGTGCCCAGGTAGAGGGCATTACAATAATCAATTTTGGATAGGACCAAGGTCTGCGCTAGTGAAAAAAGGATTTCCAATCAATGAGAGACTCAACCTTAATTATGATGTAAGCGTGTACAATACAGTGTATGGAAAATGTTTGGTGTAAGGGAGTGGAGTTTGGGGATATTTTTTGTGTACCTGACAGATTTTATAGGAATGTATATGTTTTGATGTATAAAGGATTCGTACGTATAGGAACTGAAGAGAATAATAAGCAAGGTGGTTTCTTGTTTATGGCGGTGATGCATGCTTCTGAACTGGAATACATCTGTGTCCCTATACTTGTCTTTCTTATGCTCAATGAATAGAAATACACATTTAACTGCAATATTTTGCCTTAGAGCTGCACTCTTTATGCAATCGCACCTCCACCATCTACCTCTGCACTACTCCTTGAAATTTGAGTTCGCAGTCATTCGTCCAACAAAAAAAAAAACACTGCCCACTCTTCTTCTGCTTTCTCTAACCTACTACCAGAGTGCACTTTTTCTCCCTCTGATCCGAATTGAATCCCACTATCCACTTCCTTCTCCTCTGCAGACTCGGGTCTTTCTGGAAACCCCTGACACCATAAGCATGCACAGAGCCCCAGCCACTGAAACCACCCTTGTAGTACATGACACAGTACGCATTGATTTCTTATTTGTGTCTTGGTTAAGCATAAGCCTGACACAAAATGACATTTAAATGACATTTAATAAAAGTACAACAAATGTACAGTAAAGAAATAAATAAAAAGAAAAGGTAAACAATCAGATGGAAATAGTACATACATATATCTAAGCAATGCTAAAACCGAAGAAACTTTTTTTCCAGATTAGAGGTAGTTCCAAAAATCATTTGGAGTTAATGACCAAGAACTGTATTCAAATTTTGCCAATGTATCTCTGAGCTCACTTAAGTTAGTGGATTGTATCAAGAGTTGTTCCAGTGAAGTTAGGTGTTTTTCGCACGGAGCACAGGATCTACAGATGCGAGCATGGGTAGCCAATTTATTTCTCGCTCCTATTGCCTCCACTGTTGGAAGTAGATGGAAGTACATTCTGTTGGAATACTTTGTCAAATATGAGGGCAACCCAGAACCATAATTGGTAGAAAGAGATCTTTCCTTCAAAGAATAACGTCTAATATGGAGAGGAAATTCCAATCGATCTGTACAAGAATGTCCAGTTCATCTATCAGGCTGGGCACCACTTTCTACCTATAGAAGTTGACGAATGGCATACAGGAAAATCGCTGTATAAGTGCATAAAGTTTGATTCAGAGTCTCTCTTGAACTGCCTTTATAGGGATGTTACTTTATCGGGAAAACCCTGGGAAATCAGGTGGCTAGGTGTTTCTAACGAGATGTTATTACGTATCAACTGAAATGTAACTGTTTTTTTTCGATTCCTGTGAAACATTCATCTTAGATTTTTTTTTTGTTAATGATTATGTAATTCCATTCAGCAAGTAAACAACTGCCTAAACATCTACTCTCCCAGCTGCTTAACCGCAGGTATGACTCTGAACAGAATTGTTTATTCTATATGTTACTACTCATGTATTTATGTATTCTCCTGGTTCTCTGTTTCATAAACTAGCGCCCAGACGTCTGAACATGATTGCTAACCTATACCTTACTGTACTATGTATTTATGTGTGTACTTTCTCGCTAAATCCAGCGCCGAGATGCCTCACGGTTTGGTGTGCTTTACAAGTGGCAAAGTAAATAAATAAATCACTGCTGAATGAAACTGAAACTTGCAGAAGCCCAATTTCAGTCTACGAAAGGAGTAGAACATCATTGGCATAAGCCAACCAACTAAATTTTAAGTGGTCCAAGCGAGGTGGAAAAGATTGTTTTTGTCTTTTAAACCCTATACCAGATCTGATAAATAGATGTTGAACAGGCAGGGGGCTAGATCCCAGCCCAAACGGAGGCTGTGATAAGTTTGTCTTTTTTATTTAGACCTCTTTTCATTAAGTTTAACATACAAACGTAATCAGTTAACATCACTCCCCACATGTGTCAGCATCAGTACAGTAGGTTACAGCAATCACAAAATATTCACACAGCATACATTTTTTAATACTTTACAGTCAACTATTATAAGATGTCACTATTATAAGATGTCATGTTACATCAGAGGGTCCATGTTACATTATCCAATGACCATATTGCAATGTCTTATCGGTTTATACATTTTATTTTCTTCTTGCGCTCTCCTCTCTAAATATGTATGAAATTTTCACCAATAATCGTTAGGGCGTGCATATGAGTTTGTCACACTTCTTGTAACACGCTCTTGCTCACTGCACCATAACAATGTTGTGAACCATTGATTTATTGTAGGCACAGGATTTGGCAAATAAGTGATTTAGCAATCAAGCAAGCAATACCAATGAATCTCAACTCTTTCTTACCAAAATCTGCTATACATCAAAACAAGCCGATTTCAGGGGTTACAACACATTCAGCATCAATTATTTTGCCTACTATCCACCAAATCCCATCATTGAATGTTTGAATGGAGGGGTATAACCAGGCTAAATGTATGAAATCAGCATGAAGGTCCCGGCATCTTGACGTTCTCCAGTGCATTCAGTATTATATTAGCAAGTTATTTCAGGGAACGGAAATATTGGTGCACATTTTTAAACTGAATAGGTTATTGCGTAAACACCCTATGTACATGCTGCATAGCTTTCGCCCTCTGCACGTCACGTTCTTTATCCAACTATTTCCCCCAACGGTTTTGTAGCGAACCATCGACACAATATGGCTGTTATCCTCTAGTTTCAACAGTAAATCAATTATTGGGTTTACAGGTTGCGCAACGGGAATGTCCTTATTGAAACATTTCATGGCAAATCGGAGGCTATTGTATCATAGTATGTAAATACTTGTGGTACGTCCCAGCTCTCTTACGCATTTGTACGATATAAAGCTTCTGCCTCGAAAAATATCTTCTAACCGAATCAGACCCAGTTCTTCAGAACCTTTGCAAAAAGGAGGGCTCAAATGTGACAGGCAAATCATCTGTTTTCTGCAGAAACAGTTCTGTGTCAAATGGTCTGTCTCGCCCCAGAAGCTTATGTAGCCTCCAGCATGCCCAAGCAGTAGTGCCAATAGAATCAATCGCTTTGGTAAAACCCGTAGGTCTTTCCACTAAAGCATTTGATAGGCTCTGTAGTGCTTTTTCCAATCTCGCGTTTTGGGGCATTTTCTATTGATGTGTACCCATGACGGGAGTGTGAAACTAGATAATACGTTTCTAGATCAGGTATCCGCCAGCCTCCTTTTATCCAGCGGTTTCAACAGTGCTTTCCATTTCAGCCTAGGATTGTTGGGTCCCCAGGCTAGCTTGCCAAGTAATTGGTGAAATATATTGAAACTGGAACTAGCAATTTGATTGGAATATTAGAAAACAAGTACAGCCATTAAGCAGACTGTCATTCTCATTAAGGATGTTCTGCCTAGCATTGTGAGGGTGGCCCATCTCTTAACGTTGGCTTCCAGTTGATGATAATGCTGAGTGCTTAAGGCTATCAAATGTGCTTGGGTATGAGCAATACGTCTGCCCAGTAACCGGATCGAGGACAGACACGAGATTAATTGCTTATTGTCGAAAGTGCAGTCTGTAATTGGGAATACTTCAGATATAGTTGGGTTCACTCGTAAACCTGAAACGTCTCCACGTTTGGTGATTTCCCCTATTATTGGGTCAATGGTGACAGTTTTTTTTAGTATAGATTATGAGGTTGTCAGTGTACAGTGAAAGAAATACACCCCCCGTTTATATTCGGCCTTCTAAATATGTGTTTCCCGCGTAAGACACAGGACACAAACTCCATGGAAATTATGAATAAGAGAAGGGATAACGGACACACCTGGCACATGCCTCTAGCTAATGCGAAGGGGGAAGACGTAGTGTCATTAGTGAGGAGCCTAGCAGTCAGATTGCTGTACAGTAACACTATCATGTTAATAAATGCCTTTCCCTTTCCTATCCGTTGCAGAACTTGCATTAAATGGGTTCATGCAGGTGTATGATGGGCCTTTTGTATATTGATAACTGCTGAACCCATATGCATGCATTAGTATTGGGCGACCCCCAAACCCTCTCCCGTAATGATAGGCTCACAACTTGTGTCAAGTGTTGGCAATAAAAGGCCGTAGGATTTTATTGTACAGATATGGGTTATGGCAATACACAATATCACATATCATAATGGTATCATACTTTTGGGCACCGGGTCCTGAGGTTACCCCCTCTGACCCGTGCCGCCACACGCGGGCAGGTAGTGCAGCTGACCGTGTTCCACCAGAAGTATGCCCTAGAGACAGCCCCTGTAAGCGAGGGTCGCATTGATTTCCTGAAAGAAATGCTCCATGCCCTGGTCAGATAAATGGGTGCCGTCCTGTAGGAAGAGGTCTGGGTTGCCTAGTGTAATGGCTGGGTGTTTTATGAATCCCAGTCCTCTTGTCGTACAGAATCTCTCTATTCCCCTGTTCAGTTTTCTTCTGGAGATGTTTACAGATTTGAAGCAGTTGGCCCCTAGCCATTTCTTTCTTGGTAAGATGGCTGAGAAGTATATTTCGAAGGGATTGGGCCCTCTGACGTATTACTTATCTTTGATAATTTGTCTCCAGCTTGCTGGCCTCAGAAAAAATGTTCTCAGTAGAGGGCGCTGCGCATCGACGTCCGTCGAGTTGGTGTCCCTCGACAGCCACCGTATCGGCGCCGACGTCACCATGCCCATAAATAGCCACGCGCAGCGTCCGTTGCTCAGTTCCGTTTTTCCGCGCTTCGTGGTGCCTCGGAATATCGTTGCTCAATTCTTCAGTCAAATATACTTCATTATTCCTTGAGAATACCGACTCGTACTCGATGGCTTCCTCATCCGAACCGATGACTCCACGGTCCGGCTTCAAAAAATGTCGAGACTGTGGAAAGAAAATGTTGTTGACGGATCCTCACAGCATCTGTTTGTGGTGTCTGGGAGTCGAGCACCATTGTTCGGAGTGCGAGGACTGCATGTCCATGACAGCAAAAGCCTTGAAGGGGAAGCTCGAGAGAGTTAAGACAGTTAAAACTTCTTCGAAAGTTTCCTCCGCGGAGTCGAGACATTCGTCTCCTCGCCATCACAAAAGACATTCTCGTTCTAGGTCTCGAAGCAGTTCCCATCACTCTTCGAGATTTAAGCATTCAAAAAAGAGACATCAAAGATCCCCTTCCTCGTCGTCGTCTTCTTCCGTTTCCCCGTAAAGGGTCTCCTGCCCCAAAAAACATAGCTCTCAGGCTGAGTGGGAGGAATTCAGGAAAAAGATGCTTAGCGTCTTCGAGAAAGCAGCCTCGACCCCCTCGAAGACTGCTGAGGGTGATACCCTGGGTGAAAGACCCGAAAAATCAAAACGCTGCTAGTCGCAGCACCCGGCGAAAGAAGCTACTCGAGAGCGTCACGAACCCTCGAGTAAAGGCAAGTTCGCGTCTTCGACGCCGTCGTCGAAAATCCCTTCGACGCATAGATCTGCGGCTTCAATGCCGTTATCGAAGGGTTCTTCCACGCACAGGTCAGTCGATACGACGCCGAGAAAGGACAAACCCACGGCCACCTCACAGCCAGTGGCCATACCCAGAGCCTCGATCACGAGAATATCGTCGACAACCTCGAGTAGAATTCCGATACTCTCGAGTTCCTCGAGGACTCTACCAACTTTCTCGACACCTTTTTTGATGGCTTCGAAGCCTTTAACATCCGCGTTGATGACGTCGACGTTTTCTCAGCCAATTATGACGAATTTGGCCCCATCTGCTCTGGAAATGGGATTTATACCATTTCCAAGATCTGATCATTCCAGAGCCTTAGCATCTATTTATGAAGTAGGGGAGAATTCGGATCAGGAGAGACCTTTTGAGTTGCAGGGTCTGCAACTCCTGTACCAGAGGAATTTACCCCTGAGGAAGATAGGTTAAAGGACCTCCAAGAATCCTTACATGAAGCAAGTGGGTTGGACACTTCCCCAGAAGTGGAATTTGCCAAACCAGACCCAGGGGAACATGCTGACACCCCTTATAGAACCTTGATGGCAAGGATAATAGAGTTTATGGGGTGGTCTACACCCTCACCTGCTTTTCAGCAAGACGACCTCAGACATTTTGGTTAAAGGTCCACAGGAGGATCCTGTGGTGAATTTCATGCGGCATTACAAAGGAAAATATTGGCAAACTGGGAAACCCCTGAGGTTATCCCGGCGGTTAACAAAAAATTATCAGCCAAGTATAGGGTGTCTACTGCTGACCCTGAATATTTATCCAGACACCCAACTCCGGAGAGTGTGGTTGTTCAGGCAGCAACTTCATCAGGTAGTAAATCGACTTACCCTACTGTCCCACAGGACAGGGATGACAAGAGATATGACTCTATGGCCAAAAAAGTATTTTCTGCATGTAGCATGGCGTTGAAATCCATCAATGCTACTTGTACGCTCGCAAGGTTCAGCCACACACTTTGGGAGTGTGCTTCATCAGTGGCTGACTGCCTCCCGGAGGGAGAAGAAAGGGAAGAGTTTCTAAGCATCATTAAGGATGGTAAAGACGCAATGTGCGAATCCCTTCAAACTGGCATCGATTCTGCTGACATCATCAGCAGGGCCATGGCGGCAAGTACAACAACCCGGAGATTTGCTTGGTTGCGAAAGTCTGGTTTTGCTCCAGATGTGCAAAGCAGACTCTTGAATATGCCCTTTGACGGCTCTTCTTTGTTTGGTAAGAAGGCGGATGACAGTTTAGAAAAGCTACAAACATCAAAGGCAGCAGCAAAATCCCTGGGAGCTGCAATCCGTCAGACACCATATCGCCCCTCAGGAACCTCTTGGAGAGGTAAGTCCTTTCACTTCTATTCCGCATTCGGAAGAGGCAGAGGACAGCCGGTTCAAAGCGGTCAGAAAAAATGCACCCGAGGTGGACGGGTTAAAAATACAAAAGCCGCAGCAGCAGCAGGTGCCTCTTTACCCTTGGCATCTGCATTAGCTGCCTCCAAACCGCTCTGAGGACTCTCCTCACAAGACACCACTAAGGGGCAGGTTAACTCAACATCTGACGGAATGGCAGGCTATTACGTCAGATGCTTGGACATTTGAGACATTTGCCCAAGGTTACTGCCTGCCTTTTCTACGCATCCCTCAGAGTCATCCACCGGGGAACAGCTCTCTGAAAGTTCCAGATCCGCTCCTCTTGCAGGAAATTGTAGACCTGCTAGAGAAAGGTGCGATAGAACCGGTACCTGTAGCGGAGAGGAACAATGGCTGGTACTCCCCCCTACTTTTCATACCAAAGAAAGACGGAGGACTGAGACCTATCTTGGACTTACGAGAATTGAACAAGTTCCTCAGGAAGGACAAGTTCAAGATGGTAACTCTCTCTCAGATCCTTCAGGCCCTCCAGCTCCAGGACTGGCTGGTATCTCTGGACCTCCAGGATGCTTATTTCCATGTGCCAATCCATCTCAAACACAGGAAATACTGAGGTTCGCAATTGGCAGCTCTCATTATCAATTTCGAGTTCTGCCATTTGGGCTGACCTCCGCCCGAGGGTCTTCACCAAGTTAATGTTGGTAGTGGCGGCAAGTCTAAGGAGGGGAGGGATTCACGTCTACCCCTACCTGGACGATTGGCTGATCAGGGCTGTATCTTCGGAACAAGCTCAGATCTAGCTAGATTATGTCTGCGGCTTCCTTCACAAACTGGGCTTCTCCCTCAATTTAAAGAAGTCACAGATGATACCATCACAGAGACTCCAGTTCATCGGAGCGGTCCTGGACACTTCTCTGGGAAAAGCCTCGCCACCAGAGGTGAGTGCTCAGGATATTCTGCAGATGGTCACAAAGCCTTCGACTTTTTTGAGGTTGCTAGGCCTCATGGCATCCTGCATCTTCCTTGTGCCAGAGGCTCGCCTGAGAATGAGATCTCTCCAGTGGGCACTAAGAACCCAGTGGTCGCAGTTCTCAGAAAAAATGACAGATCTCCTTCGGATTCCGGACAAGGTAGCCCGAGACCTTCAATGGTGGGCTTATCGAGAGAACATTTTAAAAGGAGAACTGTTTTGGCAACCATGGCCGGAGATAACAGTAGTCATGGACGCCTCACTCACGGGGTGGGGAGCCCATGCCAACGACTTGACCATCAGCGGTCGTTGGTCTCCATCGGAGTCCAGACTACACATCAACCTATTGGAGCTGAGAGCGATCAGACTAGCGCTGAAAGCTTTCCTGCCATCAGTACAAGGACGCTCTGAGCAGGCAGGGCACAGTCTCCCACAAGTGGGAACTAGCTCAGGAAGTCCTTCAGGATATCTTCGCCCTTTTGGGAACCCCTCAAGTGGATCTGTTCGCCACCAGTACCAACAGGAAGTGCGATCTGTTTTGTTCAAGGGAATTTCCCCCGAGAGGAGCTCTAGGGGTCGCGTTCGTAGTGGACTGGGAGTTTCCACTCCTGTACGCGTTTCCACTAGTCCCTGTCATTCCTCAAATGATCAGGAGGTGGAGAAGATTCCGGAAGACCATGATCCTAATTGCCACAGACTGGACCAGGAGAACGTGGTACCCGGACCTTCTGGACATGTCAATAAGATGCGCAGCTAGATCACCACAATCTATATTACAGACCAAACAAACCTATCACATAAAAGGCAGCAAAGAGAAAGGCACTGTGGAGCAGCCAACAAGGTAGCCACTTTTGACTAAAGCTCCTGCATCGCAGTTCACTCGGATTCTGTGTAGCTAGGTCTAAATATAGGAAAGCTCCAGAGGAGCCAAGAACGTACCAGGCTAAAGGCCGTACAGGGTGGGTTAACCATTTAGACGCAGAGTGCCGTGGGGGAAAGTCTAGACTGGCCTGAGTGGCTTGGTACACCCACGAACTGCAGCAGGGAGGAACTCTGCCATTGCCCTGCCAGCTTAAACTGCAGTGGTGGGGATCTCCACCGGCACCTCCTGAGCTAAGAACGCGTGGCGGGGGCCTCAGGCCCCATAGGCCATGCTGAAACAGGGCACAACTTGATAAGAGGTGCAGATCCCAAGGTAGGTCGTGGGCCCAGATACAGAGCCAAACAACCGTAATGAGTGTTGGTGGAGTGTGGCCTTGGCTCCCCTGCTTCCTCACTGGGTGGCTGCTTTAACTGCTGTGTAGAAAGAAGTTCTGGACCATTGCAGGGCTGCATAGACTGCCACCTGCATGGCAGAAATAACAAAAGGGGCCAGAGACTCCTTTGCCAAACAAGCCCTGAAGACAAAAGGAGAGGTGAATACAACTGCAAGTGCAGAAACCCGCCATGCTGTGCAAGAAGCCCCAGATATGCGCCAATTGATGACTAGCATGCAGGATGAGTTTAACTCTTTGAATGAGAAACTGGACGACATTACGGCCAGCAACAGCTCCTTGTTGTTAGGGAGAATTCTCCTTCTAGGACTAATTTCCCTCAACTAGTGAATCCCCCAGCAGCTTTGCTGGATTTCTGGAGTTTTTCTCCACCTGGTAAGAGTGTACATCCTTTTTCCACTCTTACATGTGTTTTGGCCGATGTGTTTTTACTCATTGTGTGATCTTGGGCACTGGAGCACACCACTCCAGGTGCCCCTGTTCTTGTACGGGTTACACAGCACCTTTAGTGTAGTAACCTAGGGTTGTCTTTAAGACTTCCCTCTGACTCCATTTCACTGGGGCTGACTACTGTCCCCCAGAGAAAGGTAAAGTTGCCATTTACTTTACATAGACATTTTTACCACAGACCCATTACACCCCATCTTACATGGAGTACTGGAAAGGGCTAATCTGTACCCCTTTTCTGTCTGTACCTCCCTGAGCATTGTTTCGCTCTTTTAACATTTAGACTTGGCTGGTGGCAGTGGTATCTACCCTAACTTTTCTACCGCGATTATATTAGATAAACGTGGTACTGTTCTTGGCTATTATATTAGCCTCGAACATTAACCCGCTTGACCAAATCGTCTTTCTTTTGGCACCGGTTGGGTTTATTCGCCATTTCTTTTTGTTAAAGTCCTTCTTGTGTTTTACTTTGCGCGGCAAACTAGGTTTGCCTTCTTTGTTCACCGTCTTTTGGCGGGCTTCTGCAGTGAAGCCCTCCCCTTGGCGCCTGGGTGTCTAGGTAGACTGAATGTGGGGAAGGGGTGTCGTCACCCCCTGCACAGGGTATCCTAGGAAACCCAAGTCGCACTTTGCCATGATTGGCTGAGGTGGTTGTCCCGGATGGACAACCCCCCCTGCTGCGTGATTGACAGCCAGGCTGTGTGAATGGGGGATTTGCGCATAAAAGGCAGGTCTCTTGGGCTAGAAGTCAGTCGCCTCTGGAACTACAAGGGTCCGAAGAGAAGCGGAGAGAACGACGGCTGCTGCAACTATCCCGTCCCGGTGAAGCTCTGCTGCAGTCCTGTGCTATCTACCCTTCGACGACTAAGAGGAGATACAGTCTGGAGTCTTCTTCCCTTGAGTCTGGTGGGGATGACCAGCTCATCTTCTTCAGCTAGAGATCTGCGCCCTGGTCGAAATCGCTGCACACTGCTGTAGTGGTCCGGATAGCCACCTGCTGAGCCTCTCCTGTTTTTAAGGAGAACACCTTTTCGTTGTCGCTACTGCCGGCGTCCTCCTTCACCACGAAGCTCCAGGAATCGTGGGTCTGCGGGAAACCAACAGGAACAACTGGCAGGGCACCAGCTGCATCGTGGAAACAAGGTACGGTGTTCTACTCGAGGAAACTGGGTGAATCCCTTTTCTTCATCCTCAAGGCTCGTCCTTGTCTTCCCTCCTTCTTATAACTTTTGCTTCCGAACATTGACACTATCCAAGTACTTTTGGGCTACGCTGAATCGTGAACTGTCTAACGGTGTGATCTTTGGCACAGGTCTCCGGTGTCACTTAAACCTGGCTCCGACCCTTTGACTTTTGAACTCCTGTTTCTGAGTGTTTCTCGATACTGTCTGCCTAACCTAAATATTGCCTGTGATTTTTTCCTCCAACTCCCTCTGGGTATCTCAGGTGCTAAGTGTGCTTTTGCCCCGATAGCATTTCATGTCACGGATACGAGTTTATTGAGACCGAACTGTTAAAAAGTGATCGCAACCGTATCCGCGGTATCGTGTTTTGTTCATAACACCGGTTCATTCAAACACAGGGCACTTACCTTGAGACATACTGTACAAAGTGAATTGGTTAGTTGTAGTATATTTAATGTGTGGTTTTGTTTAAAGTTTAATAGAGGTGTTGTGTTTATAACTGATGGTTTAAAAATAAATGTACTTATATTTTTTTACCTGAAACCTTGAGTCAGTGTTTGCTTGAGTCACATTAATTGTGGTCCCTTTGTGTAATCTCTGCTACTGCTCATATACTCTTGAGATAAGCCTGGCTGCTCTGCTACTGCTACCACTATAACTTAGTAGTACAGGCTTGTACCAAAGGTAAAATTGTATTGCCACCTGTAGTCTTAATTGTGTGTAGTAGTCCCTAAGGCCACTGCACAGGATTCTGCCTAACACTTGTAAACCAAGCTGGATAAAGAAATTGCAAGAATCCCAGAGGCAGCGTCCAGAATCAGCGCTTCGGTGCATGAACTGGCAGGGATCAAAACGCGAACAACTAAAATCACTAAAGACTTTAAACAATCCAGACAGAAATGTGAAAACCTTGAATGAAGCGTCAGGAATAACAAAATATGCATTGTTGGCGTCTGCGAGAACGCCAGCAAGGGGCAAATGGAGGAATTTGTGGAGAGCCTGTTAAAGGAAATATTAGATAACCCCATGCTATCTTCCCATTTGATGATTGAACACACGCACAGCGCCCTTGCACTGAAATTCTGACCCACGTATCATGCCTCTTAAGCCACAGAAAATATGACAAGATATGGGGCCATCAGAGTACACATATTCCCTGATATTTCTATAGCGGTACAGGTGGAATGCAAGCGGTTTCTGGGTGGGAAAAATCTCCAACCTGAAAGATCAATCAAGTATACCATGTGGTTCCCCACTAGACTTGGATTCTTCTGGCCAACCGACAATCAACGTAAACGATGTTGCATCTGACATTGATGACAACTAATAGCTTAGTTACACACTTGTACGGCACCATGTAGCCAGGTCCTAGTCACCTTTTGAATACCTATGCCAAGTACTGGGCCATTATGTCATATAGGAGAGGATAAAGCATTAAGGAGCACTATGAGTGGCTACTATGCATTATTGTCTGGGTCGATATTGCCCAATGTATATTCCATCCAGACTGCTGTAAACAGCACTACGTTGGGCATTAACAGAACATTTGAGGTCAGGACCATGCTCGCAACTACTAGGAGTTTATATGTTGGAAAATTAGAGCTATGGTCAGTCCATATAGACGCTGACATTTACACTGTAGGTAAATATATATGGCACTACATGGCAGACTGTATGTGATAGGACTGCTGATAAACACTTATGGCCCCAACTATGATGACCAGGATTTCTTTGTTAAGATACTAAATATATGTGAATTGTATGCACTGGCATAAATCGTTATGGGTGGGGGATATGAACACCATATTAGACCTAAGCGCTAATCGTACAGCAACCAAAATCTGGCCGCCTGTCCAAATCAGCGCATGGTATTTTGTGTGAAAAGGAAAAAATGGACCTTGTAGATGCATGGAGGGCATTCCATCCACTGGAGTGGATACATACTACAGTGCAAGACATGGCCTCTAGGATAGACCTGTTGCTGGTATTGAAAGCATTAGTAAACTTCCACGCACTTACTCTGACCTCCAATAGTGGAAATTGAATTGGGAGACACCAATAACTTCCACACCATGTTGGAGAGTCAAACCCGCAACACTTGAGGATGCAGCATTCGAGTCGACGCATAGAGAACATATATAACAATATTTTAAACTCAAAACACGCACTGTAGATTGAGTGGGGGCACATGGCGAGCCTTTAAGGTGTATGTGAGGGGGTGACTATGTCAACTAAAGACCATCAGGTAGGCTATACTGTCTTGTGAGTCTGAATTGCGCAGATTTGTAAAATGCTCTCCTACTTCTGACCGATTGCATCTTATTAAGGCCGCTTGGACAGGTATAGAGAAAACGCTGATAGGGAAGAGAAATACTTCTTAGCCCACTTGCAGCTAGTAAATATGTAGAAGGTCGGCCCTGTCAGATGTCTGTTTCCCCCGGTACAGCAGGAGACTGTGAATGGATATATATCACTAATCCGGCATGAGGCTGGTTGTGTACACCATGCTGACAAAGAGATTAACAAAGTATTCTATGACTTTTAGACCAAACTATACCAGAAGCAAGATAGGCGAACCACAGAAGATATAAATAACACCACCATCCTGACCCTCCCCCCACCAACAAGCAATCTGGGAGGAGGCTTTAGGCGACTTTCTACAATGCTTAGAGAAGCAACTATAATTCTGCTCTTTAAACCTGGTAAACCAATGGAAGAGTGTAGCTCATACAGACCTCTATCTCATATAAATGCAGACACTAAGATATACCCCATGGTTATAGCTAAAAGGCTGCTGCCACTCATGAGCCACATTATACACCCCGACCAAGCCGGGTATAGCCCAGGCCAGTCAACGATGCTGAATGTGTGCAGGTTATTCAACATAGTGGCTCATATTAGCACCGACATTAATGCTTTGGTGGTTTCACTTGACACCCAGAAGGCCTATGATATGGTCTCCTGGAAATTCCTCTTTGAAGTGCTAGCCAAATACGGTTTTTCTTCCCAATTCTTAAAATATGTGCCGCTGCTATATACCAAAGCCATGGCTAGACTGGGGATAAATGGGTTCTATGTGTTAAAATGGTGGAAAAAATGGCAGTTTACACAAAAAATCACGGCAAAGAGGCAGTGGTTTTGCCGTCGCAACCTCTGGACCCATTATACCATTAAGGGCAGCAGGGGACACCCCCTCAAATGCCTCTCCCCTTAAATGGTATAATGGGTACACCGTTACCGGGACAAACCACGCGATTATTTTTACAGATTACTTTTTTGCCTCAATTTTATTACAGCACACCGGTAAATGGATCACTATCTGAGCCCATCGTGCTGGGCAGGGAAACTAGGCTGGGGTGTCACCTGCTCCCTTTGTTGCTTGCAATAGCGATAGAGCGGCTTGCAGACCTGAAAAGATCTCACCATGCCCAGAAGGGGATCCGCATAGCAGGAACATAAAAATCCCCCAAGAAAATCTGGACCCAACAATGCGAGACGTGACGTTTTGGGAACTTTTTCAGCTAACCAAAAACACAACAGTTATGGTCATAAATGGGCGTAAGCCAGTATCACATATCTAGGTGTGACAATATCCATATGAGGCAGTCCATGTATCGTGATAACTATGGCACATACATGCTCAGCTAGAGATGAAACTAAACAAATGTAAACGCATTCCATTGCCCATGGCAGGTAAACTTGCACATGCTACCCATACTCTTATGTCCCATCCCCTTTCCTCCATACTGCATATGCATCCCTTCGTAGGGACGGGCGACAGAACCTTTTTCATCAGAAAAAACCTTCTTCCCCTTTAAATTTAGAGGCGCGCAGGGGAGCAGCCTTGGGAGCATGTGCTGTCCTGACCCCACCCTGCGGCGCCACACCTCGGTCCCCATAGACGCATTGACAATAGATTAACATTGTCTAATGACACCAGTTTAATTAGTGGGGAGGATGGTGGGACGTTTGGAGGAAAGGGGACTAAGGACTAAGAATATGTTAGTCACTACGGTGAGTAACTTATAATTACTCTTACGTCCCGTCCCCTTTCCTCCATACTGTATGGGTGATTACAACTGAGTGTAGCCCCAGGATGGAGAGGAGAACCTCCTTAAGCAAACAGGTTTCTAAGAACAGCCTGTCCGAATGCCGCGTCTGATCTAGAGCCTGCGTCCAAACAGTAATGCTTTCAGAAAGCCGAAGGGAGGGCCCAGGTGGCCGCCCTGCTTATGACTTGCCACGGGACCTGCCGATGCAATGCAATGGCCGTGGTCTTGGCTCTGACCGCATTGGCGCACATGTTAGCCTGAAGTGGCTTATGCTGTCCCTCATATGCGTCCTTGATGACCGAGACCATCCATCGTGCTATTGTCATGATCTCTGCTTCCAAAAGGTCAGGACTTACCCAACTCCCTTGGAAGCAGACCCATAACCCAGGTTCCGAGTGCCAACCAGTCCCAATTGGGACCTTTTGGACCCTGTCCTGGCGCCAGTGGCACCAGGCTCATAAATATGCCCAGTCCCAGCGCTGGAAGCGCCGGGCTCATAATGCTTGGGTGGACTTACCTGCAGCAGACCATGCTGCTTACTTGCCTGCCAGTTGAGTCTCTGATCCTCTTCTGTTTGGGACTACTTTTCCTGTTGGGTGGGGCAGGAGCCACTCCCTAGTTTCAGAACACTGGAACTCTTCTGGGAAGCAGGAACTCTTTTCTTACCTAGGCGAGGCTGTGGAAGGAGACACCTAAGCACTACAGGAGGCTATTTAAACCACACCCGATGGATGAATCTTGCTTTGCGTTATTCTGCATCCTCTGCAGCAGAACGCTCATCGTGTCTTCTGCATCTGATCCTGGGCCTAAGGGAAAAAGGCTTACCATCCTGAATCCAGTCTTCAGCAACACCTATAAAGACGAGAAAGAACAGGTTAGCAATACGGTCTTCAGTGACACCGCTTCTCTTACCTGGTCCATCGGCTGTCACCAACGCCTCGCGCTGCATTCCGGCATCTGAAAGACAAAGGCTTACCTACTCTTCGCGTGCTCCGGAGGTCTTCGCACTGCATTCCGGCATCTGAAAGACAAAAGCTTACCAACTCTTCGCACGCTCCGGAGGCCTTTGGCGCTGCATCCCGCATCTGAAAGACAAAAGAAGGTGCGTTTAAAGACATTGGGTAACTTTATTACTCACGTGCCATTACTCCTTCCCACGCCGAACCCAGTGGGTATTCCGGCACCTTTCAGCAGCTCCGAACTTGTACCTGCAAGATAAAAGGACAGTTAGTGCGCATCGTGAAGCAGGCAACAAGCGCTTACTTACGTGCTTCCAGGCGCTTCTATTCCTCACACGGGTTCCATCCTCAACTCACTTCAGCCCGTCATCCGCCATCGCCGGAACCCTGCAAGACAAGAGACATCATTACAAAAGACTTTTAAAGACATTTGAAATACTTGGAACTTACCGTTCGTGCAGTAAACGACGGACAGCAGTCCTCTGAGGTTAAGAGGCCTGCACCCTTATCCAGTGAAGAAAATGGTTACGGCACCCTGCCCCGAGGCAGATGGAGAGCTCGGCGTTCACTTACCTAAGGTGAGAGCGTTATCCTTTGGGGTTCTACAGGAGAAGAGCAAGGGAAGAAGAGAGAGACACCCAATAACCCCAGTTCATTAATCCCGTATTTTCTATCCGCAGACATCTTACTCTTCGAGTCAGACATACAGTGCACAGAGGTCCAGCCCAAAGAGCCAACCGTGTGTTACACATCACCTTTGAAGATACGGTATTCGCCCAGTCAAGACCGGCGCCTCTGCGGGAATCAGGTGAGCGTTACAGAACGCAAAGCCTACCGCAAAACTCCCGCCCAGGCGCTATGGAAACCTCGGATACCGACCAGCTAGCCCGGTTACTTGGGGAACTAAGAGCAGAAGTGCATGCAGCCCGTCAGGAAACGAACGCTCTAAGAAGGGAACTGATTATTTCCAAGGAGCGAACAGACGATCTCGCTAGACAATTGCTACAGTCACAAGCCGGACAGACCCCATTACCCGCATCAGGGGCAAATCTTCCTTCAACATCCTCTATGAATCCAGTGCAAATCAACCTACCTGGGAATGTACCTCTGGCTCCGCCCAAACGATTGTCTGGTGACCCAAAGAGGTTTGCAGTATTTATTAATCAGTGCCGGTTGCATTTCTTATGCCGGCCAGCAGCCTTTCCAACTGATCAAGCTAAAGTAGCTTTCGTGCTTTCGTACCTTAGTGGCAATGAGGCAGACTGGTCGATCCCTCTAGTTAATCAAGATGATCCGGTTCTCCATGATTTTCAAGCTTTTCAGCTCAGTATGGAAAAACTGTTCGCAAGACATTCACAGGGGCAGGCCTTGGACAATGAGCTTCTTTCGTTGCGACAGGGTAATCAAGACCTTTTGGCTTATATTGCGTCTTTCAACAGACTGATAGTGGAAACTCAATGGCCTGAGGACAAAAGGATTACGCTGTTTTATAGAGGTCTACGTGGAGAGCTCAAAGATGTGTTAGCCCAAGTAGTGAATCCCCCGCAAGACTGTTCGGACTATATAGACTTAGTCGTTCAAATAGATCACAGACTGCAGAACAGGAAGGCCGATCGTTCTAAGTTTGATGCTCGAGTATTTTCCAAACCACCAACTCCTTCCAAAGGAGTAGACTCCGGGGAACCCATGCAAATAGGGGGCCTGAAAGGACCACTAACACAAAAGGAGCGGGAAAGGAGAAAACCGTTGCAATTATGCCTCTATTGCGGAAACTCAGGGCACTTTCTTCGAGACTGTCCGGTGAAACCAGCCAAGAAGGCAGTAGGAGCTGCAGTTACCAAGGTCACAAACTCTGAGCAGGGAAACGACCTCGCCCGACAAGAATAGAGGTCCTCTTGCCAAGCGTTAAAACCAGTTCCGTGACCTCGCATTTCGTGATACCTATGGTCCTCATTAGCCCTGATCATCCGGATCGATTACATGCGATTGAAGCTTACGTCGACAGCGGTGCCATCGGCAATTATGTGGATCATGAAATGGTTTTGAGGATGAATCTAACTCTTTGTCCCAAGGCTGTAAAGGACGTCATTACTACGGTGGATGGTACAGAGATAGCCTCCGGACCAGTAACGCATACCACTCAAGAAGTGACGCTAGTAAGTCAAGATAGACACCATGATAAGATCGTGTTCGATGTGATCAAGGCCCCTCAGTTCCAGATAATTCTAGGAATACCTTGGTTAGAGAAACACAATCCTCAGATCGATTGGCGAGCAAGAACGGTTCAGTTTCCAGAATGTGTCTCTACTTGTCACCCTCCACCTGGTGTTGCACTGGCAGCAATTTCTTCGGAGACTCCCCAGTTACCTCCCGAATGCCTAGAATTCCAAGATGTTTTCCGGAAGGATCAGGCTAACTCTCTACCTCCTCATAGGTCTTATGACTGCCAGATAGACCTGATACCTGGAACTACTCCTCCTTGTAGTAGAATTTATGCCCTCACCGAGCCTGAAAACCTTCACCTCCGACAATACCTGGATCAATACCTAGCAAATGGGTTTATTCGTCCTTCCAAGTCCCCTGCTTCTTCAGCTTTGTTCTTCGTTCCAAAAAAAGAAGGGGACCTTAGAACTTGTATAGATTATCGCACCCTGAACCAGATCACCGTTAAGAATAGATATCCGTTACCTTTGATCCCTGAACTCCTGGACCAAGTCAGAAAAGCATGCATATATACAAAGCTGGATCTTAGAGGAGCCTACCACTTGGTACGAGTAAAAGAGGGCGATGAATGGAAGACGGCCTTCCGCACCAAGTATGGGCTATTTGAATATCAGGTCATGCCCTTCGGACTTTGCAATGCCCCGGCCGCCTTTCAATATTTTATGAACAATGTCCTCAGAGAGCTCATAGATGTGTGTGTTGTTGTTTACATTGACGACATCCTCGTTTATTCTTCATCGGAATCTGAACATCGGAAACACGTGAAAATGGTCCTCGAGAGATTGCGTCAACACAAACTTTTCGCCAAGTTGGAAAAATGTGTTTTCAACGTGACTGAAGTTGAGTTCTTGGGATTCATATTATCACCTAGCGGAGTGCGTATGGATTCAAAGAAGATCGATGCAATTCTCAAATGGCCATCACCATCCTCCGTAAAAGGTGTTCAAAGCATGTTAGGCTTCGCTAACTTTTACCGCAGGTTTATCCCCGAATTCTCTCGAATAGTCCAGCCCATCACCGCCTTGTTAAAGAAAAACAAACGTTTTGAATGGTCTACCGAGGCGGAGCAAGCTTTCCAGAATTTGAAGACTAAATTTATCTCTGCGCCAATTTTAAAACATCCTCGCCCCGAACTCCCCTACATCGTTGAAACTGATGCTTCGAGCCTTGCCATGGGGGCAGTTCTATCACAAAAGGACCCAGTAACCAATCAGTTGCATCCCGTGGCATTTTGGTCCCGCAAATTCTCGCCTCCTGAAATCAATTACACTATTACTGATAAGGAACTTCTGGCTATCAAGTCTGCCTTTAAGGCTTGGCGGCATTATCTTCTGGGGGCCCGACACACTGTTACTGTGATTACGGATCACCGAAACCTGCAATATTTGAAAACCGCAAAGGCCCAATCCTCTAGACAACTCCGTTGGGCACTATTCTTTGCCGAGTTTGACTTCATAATTACCTATTGACCTGGTACAAAAAACGGTAAAGCTGATGCCCTTTCTCGGATGGGAGTGGAAGAACACTTGATCAACCCTAAACCTGTACCTATCATTCCCGAACAAAGAATTCTGGGTGTAATCGCCACACAATCCATAGAGGAAGTTAAGGATAAAGCCAGGCAACTTGTAACTCCAGCAGACATACAGAATTGGCATCTGCAGGGAAAGGACTTTGCAGTGAAGGACAACTTATTGTATTTCCAAGAACGATTATACCTGCCCAGCATAGATTTACAGAAAAAGGTAATCTCTTGTTATCACGATTCCTTAATGGAAGGACATCCCGGTATGGCCAAAACCTCAGAAAAGATCAAGCGCTACTTCTGGTGGCCGTCTTGGAAGAAAGATATCAGAGACTTTATAATGTCCTGTGGAGTATGCGCCCAAAACAAGAGTCAAAAGGAAAAACCAGGCGGCCTCTTACGCCCTATTGACATCCCACCTCGCCCTTGGCATACGCTTTCTATGGACTTCATCACCGATCTACCTCCATGCTCCGGATACAATACGATCCTAGTAATCGTGGACTTATTCTCCAAGATGGCGCATTTCATTCCACTCAAAGGCTTGCCAACAGCAACAACTCTGGCCCGAGAATTTCTCGAAAACATCGTCCGACTGCACGGTTTTCCTTCAGTTCTAATTTCAGATCGAGGTAGTAAATTTACTTCTCATTTTTGGCGAAGTTGCTGTCGGTCGGCTCAAATTGATGTGAGACTATCGACCAGTCACCACCCTCAAACCGACGGACAAACCTAGAGGACCAATCAAACTCTGGAACAGTATTTACGCTGCATGCTGCAACAAACTGAAAAAACTTGGAAAGATATCCTTTGGATAGCCGAATATGCCTACAATAACTCTGTCCACTCGGGAACTGGGAAAACCCCGTTTTTTCTTCTATACGGCAGTCACCCTCGAACCTGGATCCACCCCAAGATCTTGGAACACCAGCAGTAGACTACCTGCATTCTACAATCACCCAAGCCTTTAAGGAAGCCGTTTCTCACCTTCAAAGGGCTAAGGAACAATACAAGAAAGGAGCAGATCAACATCGGAAGGAAGCCCCCCAATATCAAGTAGGAGATCAAGTCTGGTTATCCACCAAATATCTACCTCTAGAAGGACCATGCACATTCAACCCAAGATACCTTGGTCCCTATTCCATCACTACCATAGTAAACCCAGTAGCGGTCAAGTTGGACTTGCCCCCTCACATGAAGATACATCCGGTCTTCCACGTCTCTCTATTAAAACCCGTGCAACCTCAAACCCGACTAACTGAATCTCCAAAACCTATCCTAGTTGATGGAGAACTCGAGTTTGAAGTCAAAAGCATCCTGGACTCCAAGATCTCCAAATCTAAACTATTTTACCTAATTGACTGGAAAGGCTACGGCCCCCAAGAAAGATCCTGGGAACCTGCGGAATATGTCCACGCTCCTCGTCTAATAAAAAGATTTCATCGAACATTCCCTGACAAGCCCAAACCCCCGGAGAAGCCCGGTTTGGGAGGGGCCTTGAGGGGGGGTGCTGTCATGATCTCTGCTTCCAAAAGGTCAGGACTTACCCAACTCCCTTGGAAGCAGACCCATAACCCAGGTTCCGAGTGCCAACCAGTCCCAATTGGGACCTTTTGGACCCTGTCCTGGCGCCAGTGGCACCAGGCTCATAAATATGCCCAGTCCCAGCGCTGGAAGCGCCGGGCTCATAATGCTTGGGTGGACTTACCTGCAGCAGACCATGCTGCTTACTTACCTGCCAGTTGAGCCTCTAATCCTCTTCTGTTTGGGACTACTTTTCCTGTTGGGTGGGGCAGGAGCCACTCCCTAGGTTCAGAACACTGGAACTCTTCTGGAAAGCAGGAACTCTTTTCTTACCTAGGCGAGGCTGTGGAAGGAGACACCTAAGCACTACAGGAGGCTATTTAAACCACACCCGATGGATGAATCTTGCTTTGTGTTATTCTGCATCCTCTGCAGCAGAACGCTCATCGTGTCTTCTGCATCTGATCCTGGGCCTAAGGGAAAAAGGCTTACCATCCTGAATCCAGTCTTCAGCAACACCTATAAAGACAAGAAAGAACAGGTTAGCAATACGGTCTTCAGTGGCAGCGCATCTCTTACCTGGTCCATCGGCTGTCACCAACGCCTCGCGCTGCATTCCGGCATCTGAAAGACAAAGGCTTACCTACTCTTCGCGTGCTCCGGAGGTCTTCGCACTGCATTCCGGCATCTGAAAGACAAAAGCTTACCAACTCTTCGCACGCTCCGGAGGCCTTCGGCGCTGCATCCCGCATCTGAAAGACAAAAGAAGGTGCGTTTAAAGACATTGGGTAACTTTATTACTCACGTGCCAATTTCTCCTTCCCACGCCGAACCCAGTGGGTATTCCGGCACCTTTCAGCAGCTCCGAACTTGTACCTGCAAGATAAAAGGACAGTTAGTGCGCATCGTGAAGCAGGCAACAAGCGCTTACTTACGTGCTTCCAGGCGCTTCTATTCCTCACACGGGTTCCATCCTCAACTCACTTCAGCCCGTCATCCGCCATCGCCGGAACCCTGCAAGACAAGAGACATCATTACAAAAGACTTTTAAAGACATTTGAAATACTTGGAACTTACCGTTCGTGCAGTAAACGACGGACAGCAGTCCTCTGAGGTTACGAGGCCTGCACCCTTATCCAGTGAAGAAACTGGTTACGGCACCCTGCCCCGAGGCAGATGGAGAGCTCGGCGTTCACTTACCTAAGGTGAGAGCGTTAACCTTTGGGGTTCTACAGGAGAAGAGAAAGGGAAGAAGAGAGAGACACCCAATAACCCCAGTTCATTAATCCCGTATTTTCTATCCGCAGACATCTTACTCTTCGAGTCAGACATACAGTGCACAGAGGTCCAGCCCAAAGAGCCAACCGTGTGTTACACATCACCTTTGAAGATACGGTATTCGCCCAGTCAAGACCGGCGCCTCTGCTGGAATCAGGTGAGCGTTACAGCTATAGAGGCCTTGGATGCCTGATACCCAGGTCTTGATCTGCCGAAAGTGACAAACCGTGCGTCCGACTTGCGGAAGCCCTTGGTCCTGTTCAAGTAGAATTTTAGAGCACACCTGAGATCGAGGCAGTGCAGAACCCTCTGAGTGTCCTTTGGTTCAGCAAAGAATGTCGGCAGCACTATTTCCTTGTTTAGATGGAAAGCGGAAGGTACCTTAGGTAGGAACGCTGGTAGGAACGCTGGGTGTGTACGCAGGACTACCTTATCCTTATCCTTGTGAAAAGTAGTATAGGGCTCTGAGGCGACTAGCGCCTGGATTTCGATGACTCTGCGAGTGGAAGTGATGCCAACTGGCAAGGCCGTCTTGATGGTGACCAGCCTGATGCCCGCAGACGCTATTGGCTCAAATGGTTTGTGCACCAGGGTGCCCAACAATATGTTGAGGCCTCTTGGCGAGACCCGTCAGATGCTTCTTGACTATCGGGTTGGAAGAGGAAAAGACCTCTTCCTCTGAATTTCTGTAGGCTCCTATGGCCGCCAAATAAGTGCAGCAAGTGTCCACCTGCATGCCTGAGTGGGCGAGGTTCGCAGAGAAGGAGAGCACGTTGTCCAACGTACATGCAAAGAGGTTGATTTTTTTTAGAGACTGCCCAGTGACAGAACCTGGTCTACTTACTCTTATACTGGGTCCTGGTAGACTTGTTACTTGCACCCTGTATGATTTCAAGGTTAGCCTGTGATAGGCTGAGGTGCCCTAGCTGTGACCTGTTCAGGAACCACGCTGTGAGGGCTAGGTTCTGTGGCACGGGTGGATGACCCTGTCCCCCTGTTGCGTCAGAAGATGTGCTGGGCCCGTCAGAAGGCGAATGGGGGGCCTTTTAACCCCGTCAGCAACCAGCGGTCGGAGCAGAGGCCGAACGGTCCATAAACCCCTCAGGCACAACTGGGCGAAATTTGAGTTGGATCGACCCAGTGAAGCTAAAGTTAGAGAGGAGTCACTTCTCCAGGGCTGGAGGTCGGGCTGCTGAGAACCCGAGCCCCGGCGGTGACGACGGCCCTCCAGCCGTGGAAGGTAAGACGGCAGAGGCCCCCTGGGAAAAGCAGAGTGCGGGTCAAGGGAATCCCGTGGTGAGGTGCGGGTGCCTACAGATCGGGGACCTTGATCCTCCAGGGCGAGTGCCAGACCATGTGGACATTGGGTAAGTAGAAGCTGGGGAGCGGCAGCATAGCCAACCCCCCTGGGACCAGAGGAATATAGAGGCCGTGTACGTGGGCCTACAGCCGGGGTGTGAGGCCTCCTAGGGGCGTGTGCCCGCCCAGAGTGACAGACCTGGTGGAGAGCGAGCTGGAAGTGTGCCAACGTGCACAAAGGGCCACTGACACCCCCTCGGAGCCCTGGAGCCTGGGCGAGGCCCCCCAGCATGTGTGCAGTATACCAGAGAAATGCCAGTGTGGGAGCCCGGGCAAAGGAGGTTAGTCTGGAAACCTGGGGGAGAGGGAGAGGCCTAGAGTTGAGCGGTCTAGGACGTCCTGGCCTGGAGGTTCCTCCAGGGATAGGGATCCCAGCACGATAATACTGGTGGGGAGAGGTGTCAATCCAGGGTCGTCCTTGACCTATAGGGGAGTGCTGAGTGAACACCCGACAGGGGAAGATCCACCAGGAGTACAACAGAATGATCCTGGACTGGTCGGTAGGAATGGACCCTCCGGACCCTACAGAATCGCAACACCAGGTTGGGGACACCTGGGCTGGACGGCAGTGCAATCCCCTGGCCCCCATGGACTGGAAAACTATGCTGGGGCGATTTGAGTACTTGCAAAGGCGGGAACCCCTGAACCCAAGCCCGATACAAAATATGGCAGAGGGTCGGATGGACCCGGGATCCATCAAGAGAGATATTGCCCCAATACTGTAAGAAATACAGGGGATGAGAGCAGACATAGGGGGGAAACTGGACAAGATCAATGTAAGGATCGATAAGATGGACGAGAGGCTACAAATGGTGGAAAACAACCAGACTTCTCTCAATACTTTGGAAACCCAAATGGACATGCAGGTAGCGGAACTAGAGAGGAGAGAAACCGAAATCGCCCTCAAAATGGACGATTTTCAGAATCGTGAGAGGAGGAACAATTTAAGATGTTGTGGCCTGCCCGAGAAGGAAGGGGAAACCTAGAGAGACCTGCGGAGGGCCATCCATAGGATTGCAAATCTCCTCTTTGGGGATGAGACCATCAACAAACCTAATATTGACAGGGTGTTTAACAAAGGTAGCGGGCGCCCCTCTCTCGCAAGAACAGACATGATAACCTGTTCAGTGGTTATTAACCACTTGAGAGTTCGCAGCCACTGCTTTTACTCACTGTGCCTTTCACAGATGGGAAATATCCATTTGCATATCAGTCTTTGTCCTGCCCAGGAGCAGTCCAGCACCGAAATACAATGGCAATTCCAATCTGAACGAGAGTACCACCAGCAACCCCATACACGTGTTTCACCCTTGTTGGGGATCATCAGTGAGGTGAAGCTGATGCCTCTCTAAGCACAGTGAGAGGGAGACCACGTCTGGTTGCCCCCAGGAGACCTAGGGTTACCAATCCCAGGTTCCTTAACAAATAGTTTAACAAAGGTAGCGGGCGCCCCTCTCTCGCAAGAACAGACATGATAACCTGTTCAGTGGTTATTAACCACTTGAGAGTTCGCAGCCACTGCTTTTACTCACTGTGCCTTTCACAGATGGGAAATATCCATTTGCATATCAGTCTTTGTCCTGCCCAGGAGCAGTCCAGCACCGAAATACAATGGCAATTCCAATCTGAACGAGAGTACCACCAGCAACCCCATACACGTGTTTCACCCTTGTTGGGGATCATCAGTGAGGTGAAGCTGATGCCTCTCTAAGCACAGTGAGAGGGAGACCACGTCTGGTTGCCCCCAGGAGACCTAGGGTTACCAATCCCAGGTTCCTTAACAAATAGTTTAACAAAGGTAGCGGGCGCCCCTCTCTCGCAAGAACAGACATGATAACCTGTTCAGTGGTTATTAACCACTTGAGAGTTCGCAGCCACTGCTTTTACTCACTGTGCCTTTCACAGATGGGAAATATCCATTTGCATATCAGTCTTTGTCCTGCCCAGGAGCAGTCCAGCACCGAAATACAATGGCAATTCCAATCTGAACGAGAGTACCACCAGCAACCCCATACACGTGTTTCACCCTTGTTGGGGATCATCAGTGAGGTGAAGCTGATGCCTCTCTAAGCACAGTGAGAGGGAGACCACGTCTGGTTGCCCCCAGGAGACCTAGGGTTACCAATCCCAGGTTCCTTAACAAATAGTTTAACAAAGGTAGCGGGCGCCCCTCTCTCGCAAGAACAGACATGATAACCTGTTCAGTGGTTATTAACCACTTGAGAGTTCGCAGCCACTGCTTTTACTCACTGTGCCTTTCACAGATGGGAAATATCCATTTGCATATCAGTCTTTGTCCTGCCCAGGAGCAGTCCAGCACCGAAATACAATGGCAATTCCAATCTGAACGAGAGTACCACCAGCAACCCCATACACGTGTTTCACTGGGGGCAACCAGACGTGGTCTCCCTCTCACTGTGCTTAGAGAGGCATCAGCTTCACCTCACTGATGATCCCCAACAAGGGTGAAACACGTGTATGGGGTTGCTGGTGGTACTCTCGTTCAGATTGGAATTGCCATTGTATTTCGGTGCTGGACTGCCCCTGGGCAGGACCAAGACTGATATGCAAATGGATATTTCCCATCTGTGAAAGGCACAGTGAGTAAAAGCAGTGGCTGCGAACTCTCAAGTGGTTAATAACCACTGAACAGGTTATCATGTCTGTTCTTGCGAGAGAGGGGCGCCCGCTACCTTTGTACTATTTGTTAAGGAACCTGGGATTGGTAACCCTAGGTCTCCTGGGGGCAACCAGACGTGGTCTCCCTCTCACTGTGCTTAGAGAGGCATCAGCTTCACCTCACTGATGATCCCCAACAAGGGTGAAACACGTGTATGGGGTTGCTGGTGGTACTCTCGTTCAGATTGGAATTGCCATTGTATTTCGGTGCTGGACTGCCCCTGGGCAGGACAAAGACTGATATGCAAATGGATATTTCCCATCTGTGAAAGGCACAGTGAGTAAAAGCAGTGGCTGCGAACTCTCAAGTGGTTAATAACCACTGAACAGGTTATCATGTCTGTTCTTGCGAGAGAGGGGCGCCCGCTACCTTTGTACTATTTGTTAAGGAACCTGGGATTGGTAACCCTAGGTCTCCTGGGGGCAACCAGACGTGGTCTCCCTCTCACTGTGCTTAGAGAGGCATCAGCTTCACCTCACTGATGATCCCCAACAAGGGTGAAACACGTGTATGGGGTTGCTGGTGGTACTCTCGTTCAGATTGGAATTGCCATTGTATTTCGGTGCTGGACTGCCCCTGAGCAGGACAAAGACTGATATGCAAATGGATATTTCCCATCTGTGAAAGGCACAGTGAGTAAAAGCAGTGGCTGCGAACTCTCAAGTGGTTAATAACCACTGAACAGGTTATCATGTCTGTTCTTGCGAGAGAGGGGCGCCCGCTACCTTTGTACTATTTGTTAAGGAACCTGGGATTGGTAACCCTAGGTCTCCTGGGGGCAACCAGACGTGGTCTCCCTCTCACTGTGCTTAGAGAGGCATCAGCTTCACCTCACTGATGATCCCCAACAAGGGTGAAACACGTGTATGGGGTTGCTGGTGGTACTCTCGTTCAGATTGGAATTGCCATTGTATTTCGGTGCTGGACTGCCCCTGGGCAGGACAAAGACTGATATGCAAATGGATATTTCCCATCTGTGAAAGGCACAGTGAGTAAAAGCAGTGGCTGCGAACTCTCAAGTGGTTAATAACCACTGAACAGGTTATCATGTCTGTTCTTGCGAGAGAGGGGCGCCCGCTACCTTTGTACTATTTGTTAAGGAACCTGGGATTGGTAACCCTAGGTCTCCTGGGGGCAACCAGACGTGGTCTCCCTCTCACTGTGCTTAGAGAGGCATCAGCTTCACCTCACTGATGATCCCCAACAAGGGTGAAACACGTGTATGGGGTTGCTGGTGGTACTCTCGTTCAGATTGGAATTGCCATTGTATTTCGGTGCTGGACTGCCCCTGGGCAGGACAAAGACTGATATGCAAATGGATATTTCCCATCTGTGAAAGGCACAGTGAGTAAAAGCAGTGGCTGCGAACTCTCAAGTGGTTAATAACCACTGAACAGGTTATCATGTCTGTTCTTGCGAGAGAGGGGCGCCCGCTACCTTTGTACTAATATTGACAGGGTGCACAGAGCAGGTGGGGCAACCAGCGGCCCGAGGTTAGTGCAGGCCTGCTTCCATAATTACCCTGATAAGCGAAAGATCCTAGAGAAGGCAAGATCAGTGGGCACAGTGACCCAGGGTAACACTAAAATCAGTCTTCCAGGAGCTGTCCACTCTAACCCTGGCAAAGAGGTGGTTGTGTGCCCCCCTCACAAAGTGGCTGAATGAAAAGGGAACCAGGTAGAGATGAGGATTCCCTTTCTCCATCTCCTTTGAGGTGGACAGCTATAACTACAAATTAGTCACTGAAGAGGATATCCAAAGGGTAACGAGAGAATTGATGGGGAAGGCAGGGGCCACAAGGGAGGAGGGAGAAGCTGGGGACAGGCGATGATGCTTAAAGGGACCTAACATGCTCTGGGTGCCTGGCTCCCGAATGTATATGAAGTTATAAACACTTCACCGGGGACAGACACCTGAGGGACATTCTAGACTCTGACGCAAATTGCTGGCATGAAGACTGTTACTAACCTGGATATGGCGGACTGCTGGAAAGCCCTGAGATAATACTACCCTATTTTTGTCCAGCAATGCTTTGGGAGGGGGGGTTAGTTTTGTTATAATCTGAGCAATAAGGGGGCTCTTGAACTAATGTTTTCTGTGGAGACCCGATGGATTTGGTTCCTGTGGGTGGTTCAGGACTAGACCAGTGATGATAACTGACGGGGACGGGACGCTTCAAGGAAGGGAGGTGGTGAGGAAGAGGTGGAAGACGTTGGGGGATGCTGGCGGATGAGGGAACTTGGCATAGGTGAACGGACAAGAGATGAAGAAGGAACCCAAGGGAGTTGGGCTCGTATCACTGGGGATTGGGGCAAGGGATACAAAGCAGACTATGGCAATGCCAGACTTGAGTAGAAGGGGGGATACAGATCACCTGTGGGTCTGTACATTGAACATTAAAGGGCTCAATTCACCCACTAAGTGGTCCTTGGTGGACAGGGAGTTTCAGAGGCTGGGGATGGATGTGTTTTTCTTCAGGAGACGAGGTTCTCCTGAGGGGAGGAAAGGGTGGTGCCGTGTGGGATACTTGGGCAAACTTACTGGGGCTCCGGAGACACTAGGAAAGGTTGGGTAGGCATTTTGTTACACAAGCGATTTAGGATGGTGGAGGAGACAGTATGGAGGAGTGTTGATGGGGACAGTTGAAATATGTGCGCCCAATGCTAGCAAAAATCCTGATTGAGGGCACAGGCGCATAATTGTGTGTGGATTTTCCACTAGACAGAAAAGTCCTGAACTAGTTGGGGATGGAGGCCTCAAGGAGGAAGTGGAGAGGTGCTACAGGAGGTGTTGGACTTTCATGAATTGCGTGATGTGTGGCGGTTATTCCATCCATGGGAGAGGGGCTTTACCTTTTATTCACCACCACATGGGACATACACTTGTATTGATTACCCGTGCATCACGAGGGAGCTGTGGGAGATGGTGCTGGGTTCCGAGATGCACCAGATTAGCTGGTCGGATCACAATATGGTCTCTATGGACCCGTCTTGGTGGGGATTGCAGGCAGCTATCTCTCTGTGGAGGTGCAATGAGTCCTTATGGACAGATAAGGTGTTTAGGAAAGATATGGAAGGTGCGATCAAGGAATACTTCACTCTGAATGATACCGGAGAGGTGGACTGGGGCACGGTAGGGATGCAGCAAAGTCGACTTGGAGGGGACTTCTGATTAGAGAGGGGGCTTGGAGAAAGAGAGAGAGGATGCTCCTGGAAAATAAACTGCGAACAGGGATAGGGGCCCTTGAAAGGCAAGCTCCAGTTCCTGAAGCAGAAGTATTATGAGAAAGGGGATAAGGCGGATACACTGCTGGCAGCCCGCTTAAGGCGACAGCGAGTAGGAAGGTAAATATCAGAAGTGAGGGGCTCAAAGGGGACAATAGAGGGACAGCAGGGGGCTTAGTTGGAACCTTCACCTCATTCTATGAGGAGCTGTATGAGGGAGGGGAACCCTCCGGGAAAGAGGAAATGGAGGCTTATCTTGGGAGGTTTCCCTTCTAATGTTACCAACTCAGGAGGCCATGGGGATGGATTTCCCTATTACCGGGGAGGAGATTTTGGAAGCAATCCGGAGCATACAGATGGGAAAGGCCCAGGGGGAGGATGGGTATACCCCAGGCTTCTACAAAACTTTCGCAAATCTACTGGTCCCACACATGGCAAAGTTGTTTATGACATCTTGGAACTCGACGAGCACCAAATTCGTTCAGAAAGGCCCTTTATATCAGTGATACCAAAGGAGGGTAATGAGCCCAGGCCTGTGGATGCTATCGCCTGATCTTGCTGTTCAGCGTGGATGCAAAAATATTCACATGTGTGTTGGATTCAAGACTGGATGAATTTATGCCACAACTGGTTCAGCCGGACCTGGTAGGGTTTATACGGAGACAACCGGGCGCAGATACAATGCGGAAAACCCTGCATCTAAATGATCAGGCTCGAGGGAAAGAGGGTTATCCCACGCTCCTGGCGGTGGATGTGGAGAAGGCGTTCAACCAGGGATGGTGGACAGGCAGGTCTTGCGCATATTAGGTCTGGGAACAGATTCTTGCGAGGGGTCATGGCACTATGCTCTGGTCCAGAGGCGCGGGTGCCCACAAACGGATGGCTGTCTCAGTGGTTCAGGTTGGGGCGGGAAACTCGACAGGGCTGCCCTTTGTCGTCACTTTTGTTAGCCCTCTCCATGGAACCGCTGGCCCAGAGGTTGCGGGACGACCCACGGATGACGAGAATTGCAGTGGAGTACAAGGTTGGACTATACGCAGATGATATACTGCTGCACCTGCAAATTTCCGTGGTGCCTATCCCGGTGGCAGTGGATTTGATTGAACGTTATGGTTCATTCTCAGGGTTCAAGATTAATAAGGGTAAGTCCATATTGTTCCCTTTGGAGCCGATGGAGGAACGGGATCGGCAAAGGCTGACAACTCTGAGGATGTTGATCAAGGAGGATCAACTGCAATACCTGGGGATATCGGTCACTAGGGATATAAAGGGGTTGTACGAGGCAAACTTCACACCCCTGATGTGAAAATTGTACTTAGACATGGAAAAATGGGGGAAGCTGACTATCTCATGGCTTGGGCGACTTAACACTATCAAAATGAATTTCTTCCCGAGAATCTTTTATCTGGTTCAGATGTTCCCTATTATGTCCCGAAGTCTACATTCTGGGAGATGAAGGGGGGCCTTCTTAAGTTTCTGTGGCAGGGTAAGAAGGCCAGGGCGGCATATGATGTCCTGGTACTACCTAAGTTAAGTGGGGGGGGGGGGTAGGTTTCCCTGACCTGTGACTCTTTTGTAGAGCTGCTCAGTTTAGAATCTTAATCCCACACCTCAGAGAACAGGGGGACCGCCAGTGGGTAGCGCTTGATAACTTTGATCTTCAAAAGGCCACACTGGGGGAATGGCTCTGGATCCCGAGGAACCGGATCCCAGGGAGGATTAGGGAACATCCCATTCTGGGGGTTATCTGGGAGATCTGGCAAGCGAGCACGGAAATGATGGGGGTAACGTTGTGGCCATCTCCACTGAGTCATCTATGGACCTCAGGAGGGAGGGACTATATACCGAACCTGGACATGTTCTAGAGTTGGTTTTGAGGCAGGCCTAACACGCATTGGACAGATGTGGAGGCAGGGCCACTTATTACCATAATGGAACTGGAAGAAGCACTGGGGGCCCGTGGCCTATCGGTGTCATCCTACCTTCAATTAAAGGGAATACTCACACAGGAGTTTTGGAATAATACAGAGGGGCCTTACACCAGTGGAGAGAATTATGGACTCACAGAAATGAAGGGGGTGATCTCCTTATATGGCGGCCTGGTGGAGGTGGGAAAGGGGAGTACTGAGGGGCTGCAAAGGAAATGGCAGAGGGACATTGATATGGAGGTGGATGTGTCATTGTGGGGTAAAATGTAGCGTAAAGCGTACAAGGTCTCCATTTTCGCACAATACAAACTGCATGCCATTAAACTGCTCCAATGGTGGCAGTATGACGCAGTCCGCCTTTCTAAAATGTTCCCGGAAGTGAGCCCACTCTGTTGGCCAGGGCCAGGGTGGACTATTGGCACATGTGGGGATGTCTGAAGGTTCGGATGTTCTGGGTTGAAGTGCTTGGGTGGACTAAAGATCTTGATGGAATATCCCAAACGCTGACACCACTCTTAGTGCTGTTTGGATTGGAGTGCATTGAGGGGGATTATGTTGGTCTCCCGCATCTGGCGCATTTCCTGTTGTTGGTGTGGAGGGCCTGCCTGGCTATGCACTGGAAGAGGGTGAGCCTCCCTGGGAAGAAGGAGTGGGCGCTTACCGCAAGATACATCTATATAATGGAAAGGCTAACAGCGGCCATACATGGAGGGGTACGGAACTGGAAGTGGAATGGGAGACATTCAGGGCCAGGTACATGCCACTGTAGCGGCTAGAGGTAATCGACGGGCACATGAGTGTGGGAACTGAATTGTAGGTTGATGAAGGGTTCAAAAGAGGCCCCTCAGTGTCCGGGGGGCGCAGATGAGTAAAGAACGGGGATTTGTGGGAAAATGTTTGCCATGTGGACTAAATTCAGATAAATTATGTTGCCCTGAGACATGCTTGGGTTAAATTAAAATGACCTATATCAATCCTCAAAAGAGATGCTGAAATGCATTCTAAGACCCTTATAGTCTGCCTGATGAGGTGTTTGCCTATGATGGTGCATCCAGACCAAACCGGATTTATTCTAAATTGCAATAGCCATGATAACATCAGGAGGTCATAAACCTAGATGATTTGAGAGAACAGGACAGAAATTGGCATTGAAGGCTCATCCAGCCTTTGATAGTGTTGATTGGGCATACATTGAGCGAGTTTGGAGGCATATGGATTGAGAACCAGAATTTTAGAAATGGCAAAGGGCACTATTCTGGGCTGCCCACTTTCGTCTGTGGCCTTTGCATTGGCCATGAATTGGCCATGGAGCCCCTTGCGTGGCTCATGACAATTTATGAGGGGATACAAGGAGACAATATTATTCTATTTTTACGTGACTCAGCTACCATGGGGGAACTTGATTGATTTGGAAGTTTATCAGAGTTTGCTAGTAATGGTGCAAAAGCTAAGGCACTCCTCAATATTACTGAATAAGATGAGGTTGTTGTAAAATTAGAGGTGCAAGTTCTGTTTGGTTGGATAATAGGAAGTGTGGAATACCTATAAGTAAAGATCACCCCAGTTTATGAAGATTTGTATAAAGTTAATTTATTTATTTTTATTTATTTGTTATTTGTATAGCGCACCAAGCCCGGAGGCATCTAGGTGTATTTCTTAAGAGAGTTGGCTACAGTAGTTGTTTGCAGTGTCGATAGGTTACAAACGTTAGATTATTAGCTTGCATGGGTATTCGGTTACAGACATTGCTTACATAGGTTGCAGACGTTGCTTGCGTAAGTCACAGACAGTAGTGACATTGATAACAGAATGCATTACGCTGAGGTCTATATAAAGGTGCATTGAGTTACCATGTTAATATTCCCAAATTATGGAATACAACTATAACAGGCCCTAAATGAGGGGATTTACAGGAATTGCCATGGTTTGGAAGAATAGTACTGATGAAAATGACTCTGCTACCTGTATTAAATGGGGTTAAAGCCTTACTAATATACCTGCAGCAATACTCAAAAGACTGCAGGGAGAAAATATTTCCTTTATCTGGAATAGAAAACATCCAAGAATACATTGTAAATGATCAACACGCTTGCAGCTACTAGGTCGACTGAGGTTACCAGATAGAAGGAATATTTATCGGCATTACAAATCACTGGGGTGCTGTGGAGCAGCCAAGTTAGTATGGCGGCTTCTTTTTGAACTCTGTGTAGGAGCGGGCGATTTGCGCCTTCACCGTTGCACCATCGAGTCCGTGAGCCACAAAGACATGCTCACGGGGAGGGATCGGGGTTTGGGATCACATTGACCCTCTTTCCGCACTAACCAGCTCACAAAGGCCAGCAAAATTTGCTGAAGCGGCCGGGCTTGGCCGCACCGCTTCTGCCGCGGTACACGTTGTGGAGAGAGGTCGTGTCAGAAGTGACCTAAGTGGGCGGGCCACGGCCGGCTATCACCGCACCATTGGAAGTGCCCTGCTTCCCGGGGGACCAGAGGCATGCAGAGTCACCTTAGACACCAGCCGTCTGCTCGCTCAATGTCCCTGGGATCTGTGGGGCACTCCCCTGTCTGGACTGTGCGAGGCAGCTGCTGGATTGACGGTAAGGAGGAGGGTGTAAATAGCAGCCCTGGCTACGGCAGTGAATTCCTGGCACCTCCTTAACTCCTGGCTGCCTCAGACCCTGCATATCAGCTGCAATCGGGGCGGACCGTCTCTTGGCCTGAACACTGGTGCTACATGACACTTGAGGTACATGGCACACAGAGTGGTCTCACGGCAGCGACCTGTTCATTATCCTGCACATTTCTGAACCGGAGTACACATACGGGCCTATTTGCGGTTAGTGACCTGTTACCTGTATTGGGATAGAGGCTACCATTGCCAGTTTTACAGCCCTGTGCCCGGTGATTACCTGAGTGGTGGCCACATGCTTAGCTGCCTGATTGCATTGCTCTCATTCACACTGCTGCCAATCTCCCTGCTGAAGAACCCTATATAGTACTAGGACTTGTACTGTATTCCTTCAAGTCGTCTCCCAAGTTGTAGGTGGGAGGGGCCTGGCATGACGAAGGGTGCTGGAAATAAGAAAGACGGCAGCATGGACCGTTTTACGAAGGCCACCCCCAGGGCCCTGGAGGTGGGGGCCCCTGCTGCAGGTACACAGACAGGTCCTGCTCCAAAACTGCGACCGAGCTATTGAATATGCAACAAATCATGGATGCCATGCAGAAGAACTTTGGTGCAGTCAACGTGATATCACAATCAATGTTACGTCTATTCGCGCTCAGCTGGAGAAGGAGGAAAAAATTATTACTGGAGCTGACAGCAGAATTAGCATGGCAGAGGTTGACATCACGTCTTTGCAGCCTTTGATGAAGGATATGAAAATGGTGAAGGCGAAATGTGATGATCTAGAGTCAAGATCCTGCACGAATAACCTTTGTATTAGAAGCGTGCCGGAGGATGCTCTTCGTGGCAGTATGGAAGTAGCAGTGGAGGAATTACTTATGGCAATCCTGGGCGATGCAGGGCTTTTACCTCATTTCACAGTGGAACAAGCTCACTGTGTGCTCACACCTAAATCCAAGACTGGTGATTACCCGCAGCCCATCATTGCTCGTATCATGAACTACAGAGCCAGAGACTGCATGCTACGACGGGCTAGGGAATTGAGAGATCTTCCTTTGAATCACACAGTATAAACATTTAACCCGATTTCACCATGGCAGTCCAACAGGAGAGACGAACGTTCACCGGAGTCAAGACACGGTTAAGAGAAAGGAATGGTCTCTACATTATGTTGTTCCCAGCTCGGCTTGAATTTCAGTACAACAACAAAAAGTGTACTTTTTGGCTGGCCAACTGAAACCATATCCTTCATAGAGACACACATCCCACAGGGTGCTCCCTGCCCAGATGACTCAGCTTCCAATTGACAATTGGCCCTGTTTCCATGTTCTGGGGTAACTAAAACAATGTGTGTTCATTGTAACATTCTTGTGGATTGGTCGGCAATCACATTATAAGCTGAGTCATGATGTATGTGAATCACCCGCCCTGTGCAGGTACAGTAGTCCCCCTTGCAAGTGTAAATGTTTTGTTTTGGGCTGGTAATGGGCGGGGTGGGGGCAGCCACTACCGCAGTGAGGGGAGCAGTGAGGGTAGGTGGTGATGGGGTTGCATTTAAGTTGGGATATGTTAAAAGGCACTTGGTGAAAGGCACAGTGGAACCGGATTCAAATTTGTGCCTCGGCGCACTGTGGTGTGGTGTACGTGAGTACTTATGGTTCCGGGTGGGGCAATAACACAGGAGGAACATAATTAGTTCCTTAGTTGGAACATAAGGGGCCAGGGCAACCTGATAAAAGCTCGGAATATTATAGCATATGCCAATAGGAACGGTGCCCAGATTATATTCTTGCAGGAAACACATGCGTTGGCGAAACAAACAATTAGCTTGGCACTGAGCTGGGGACCTCAGAGATATTACACATCTTATTCCACTCATTCCTGGGGAGTGTTGATTTTGATGCACTGCTCGATGCGGTTAACACACTTAGAAACAATGGTGGATGATGAAGGCAGATCTGTCTTGTGCAGGATTCCATGTACCAATACATAAGTTCTCCTACTTAACGTCTATGATCCCAATTTAGATGACCCAGGCTTTTACGGGGAGGGTTTTTGCAATGTGTGCTTCTTACCCACAGCGGTGATTGTTTATGGGGGCGATATTAATACTATTCTGGACACAATGCTGGACCGCACTGGCACCTCATCCTGATCCTTGACTAAAGCAGCATGGGAAATACTAAAGAACATGCAGTCGCTAAAGCTTTTGGATGTCTGGCGTGTGTTGCATGGAGTAAACGGGGAATATACATTTTATTCCGTTGTTCACAACATGTATTCTCGCATTGACACAATTTCTGATTCATTGCTCAACATGGTAACACAGTGCTCCATATTGCCTCGTACCTTATCTGATCTGATCAGATCATTCATCAGTGCAATTGACCATACGTTTTTCGGCGGATGGGGTACCCCGCCAGCTGCAGGCTGCTCTACGCATTGAATCTCCGACGATTTTACAGTGTATTGGCGCAGACCCCCCCCCCCCCCCCTGAGTGGCAGGTTGTTGCAATCGCCTTAGACATTCAGAAGGCTTTTGATACAGTATTGTGGCAATTTTTATTCCAGGTACTATCCAACTACGGGTTCAGACTGTGTTCATCTCTTGGGTGAGGCTCCTTTACATGCATCCATTTGCCCGGGTGCAGACTAATGGTCGTTACTCTCCAGTGCTGCATCTGAAATGCAGAACCGGACAGGGAGGCCCGCTATCCCCCTTACTGTTTGCGCTAATTATTGAGACGCTGGCAGATAAGGTGCAGGCTGTGCGTTGGTGTGCCAGCATACCACTTGGCGGGAGGGCGGAGATCGTATCGTTATACACAGACGACATTCAGCTGTACATTAAAGATCCGGATATTCATTTATCCGTTGTGATTGACAATGTGGTCGAGTTTGGCAGATACTCAGGTTTGCACCTTAATAACAACAAATCTGAAATATTCCCGCTGACGGATAGCACAACGGAACCGGTCTGCAAGAGGGGATTAACCTGGGCCCCTCAGTCTAAACGGTACTTAGGCATTACGATCAGCATGTCACTGGCACAAACTAGAGAGCTGAATCGTGGGTCTTATGTGGCAGACATTCGACTTGGCTGGGTAAATCTGACTAGACCATATGGGGAGGGTGTCTTTGTCACAGCGCGAACCGGGTGTCACGACCCTTACCCCAGAGCCCCACTGGCAAGTCCACTTGCCAGATAGGTTCAGGGCTCAGGGCTCCATTAAGGCCTTGAAGGCCTGGCACCCACTCCCAAGACTCTCTTGGAGCCAGTCCTGGCGCCTCTGGCGCCAGGCTCATACTCTTTGAAGAACGTGTGCAAAAGGGGACTGCTTTTTTCATTTGGGCCTGCAGCTAACATGGAGGCACCCACATAGCTTGGTTCCTAGGAACTAAGCTATGCGGTATAGTATTTTGGGTGTGGTGGCCTGGGACTACTTTACCTGGACTACTTTGTTGATGCTATTTAAACCACACCCAAGCAACAAATCCAGACTGCAACGTGACGCTCACCGTGTCCAGTGATACCCACGAGCCTCAGAGAAGAGATCCTGCTGAGGAGACAAAAGGGACATCGTTAGCAGCATCTTACCTGCAATCTCCATCCTGTCATCCGCTCCCAGCTCCAGTGAACAGCTCCTTCTGGACACCGCATACCTTCTTGATCGAAAAAACCTAAAAGAGAAAAGGAGAAGACAATATTAGAAAAGGCATACACTGGCATTGCTAAACTACGAACAGCACAAGAAGCTTACCTGGCTGGTCGCCTCCCAGCCGGCATCACTCCGGAGTACCACACATGATGGAGAAGCACAGCGACCTGTAAGGAAGAAAGAACACAGGTTAGCAAAGGCAAGACAAAGCAGCGCCGCGCATAGCACTTACTTGCCGCATTACAGCGCTCATCGCGCGCCATCATTTATCGGCGAGGCCCAACTTGACCAGTTCGCCATGCTGAAGCTCTGCACACCTAGGGAGGAAGAAAGAAATTATTAACCAAACAAAGGCATGCAAGGATAACGGAGTATACAGAACTGCTGCAATAAGACCTACCTTAGAGACATTGAATGGGCACGAGCCAGTGAAGTAATTTGGTCTCCCACGCCCACCGAAGACAACGCGCCCCTGCTAAGAAGGCAGGACGGAGAGCACGCCTAATTCCACAACAAGGTGAGGAGAGGGCCCAGAGGGTCTGAAGCCAAATGGGGTGGTGGGAGGATACTTACATCAGTTGGGCAGTCTTGAACCCAGCCCTCCTGTGTTTTCAGGCTGAACATCCTCCGTAGACAAAATCCAGGGAAACTGGGGAGAAGATTCCGGCAACCAACCCGGGCTGAGTGGCGTCCCCGTGGATACCAGGTGAGCGTAACACCGGGGCCCCCTCCCAGGCTAGTATCATGCGTTCGGGGTTTTACTCCTTCCCATAAAATATGCAAGCACTTATCTTTTGCTTTCGCAGGGCCGAAGGTTTCACTTCAGGCGAGGGCAGGCCCCGCGAGTGGCTTAGGTGTCAGAGCTTCTCAGCTGTGCATCCGCTAGGCAGGATTGAAGAGCACGAACAGGGTTCTGAGGCTCGCACATGCGCGATTGTCCCTCTGTGCATGCGCGTTGACATGGGTGTCACCTTGGTCATTGCCCATGAGTTTGCAGGCCCTGTGTGCCTGATAATTCCATTAAAACGTTCCAAGAGTGCTGGGGCTGTAATATATGAGGGGCAAAGGCTGCTGGGGCATGTAGTCTGCTCCCTTATGCCTTCCTCTTGCAGATGTCACCCTGCCACACCCTATACACCTGCAGTAAGGGCAGAGATGACATCTGCTGTATGAGACTGCCCCGCCATGCACCTGGGAGACCACGCGCAATTGGGGGGAACCACGCATGGGGAAATTATAAAAGCCAAGACTGAAGAACCCTGAATACCAAATGCATGCGGCCCTGCATCCGCAAAATCAGCAAGCATGCTCCTGGCCCGTAACAAATTAACGCTAACGTTCTAAAACTCACTGCGCTAACTGACTAGAGCGCATTCTAATTGTTTTACTTTTCGGCAGGCATAACGCCATCCCGGCCCTCAATGATTGTTGGGCGTTCAACTACAGAGGCGCACAGCACGAGCGCAGGAAGCCAGAGCTAAGTGCTTCTTTATTTGTTATTGTAATGTTTGATGTATACTTACAGCACAGCAAATGAAGGGTTCCTTTGTACTGTACTATGTTTTAGGCACCGCAGGTGCAGGGGGTGTTAGCCATCACATGTGCAGTGTATATACAAGAAGGGGGTTTGGGTGGGAATTCCAAATCTCGCAATTCAGTAGCTGCTAGAGATACAACTCAGTGCTGGTGTATACTGAGTGCCTCACCTCAGCAGCAGAAGTGGCGCAGACACTTGTGTAGTGTGAGAGTGTAAGTGATGAGTGTGGGGTGGTGCTGAAGTAAGCATCTCAACACCACAACAGAACAGTGGCAAGGCTCACTGAACAAGAGCCGAGGAGCATATCTTCCCTTCTTACACTTCCCTACCCACCACCTCTCCCTAACCTTCTTTCCCTGGGGAGTCGCGGGGGCCTGCGTTAATAAATCCAGGCGCCAAGACCGCCAGGTGGAGGCAGGAGTACGTGCTGCTTCTGTGCTGGAAAGGTGGCTGTGACAGAAGCGCAAACCCACGTATTATTTGGCGCCCAGGTAGCACGAACTCACCATGGAACACATAGCTCAAGCCTTACATGAGTTGAAATCCGAGCTGGCAGTCACTAGGCAGGATTATTATGGCTACCAGAATCCAGGTGCTAACAGCCCAAGTGAGCCCACTTCCCGATGGGGGCCCCCCCTCCAAGCCACGTCCATGTCCAGGTAACCACTGAACAGCCCATTCCCCTGGCAGCCCCAGAAAGGTACGGGGGGGGACCCGCAGAAATTCTCTGTATTTGACTCAATGTCAACTGCACTTCCTAACCAAGCCCACCATATTCAGGTCAGACCAGTCCCGCACTGCGTTTGTCATCTATTACCTGACGGGTGATGCCACTGCCTGGGCCACCACTCTTGTACTGAAGGACGATGTGGTCCTGTACGGCTGGAGAGGATTCCAAGAAGAGTTTGGACGAATATTCAACCAACGGGCAGCTTCTCTGATAAGGGAACTTGAACTCCTCGCTCTCCGCCAAGGGAATAAGGACCTGATCACTTACGTTACTACCTTCAACCGCCTGGTAGCAGAATGGCCTCATGAGAAGAGGATGGCCCTCTTCTATCAAGGGCTGAAGGACGAGGTAAAGGATCGCATAGTGCTGGTTGACCCGCAGCCAGATACCTGCACAGGTATGATCGACTTAGCCCTACGTCTGGGCCATCGTCAAGGCGAGAGAAGACAGGAAAGGGGGCGATGGGCGAACAAACCAGGTCCAGCAAGATTGGACTATCAAAGACCCACTGCAAGCACATGGAGGAGTGAGAAGACCCCTGAGACAGAGCCCATGCAAATTGGAACAATCCGGGGACCAATAACTAAGGAAGAGAGGTAGAAAACGAGACAAGAGAAACTATGCATGTATTGTGGCAAGTCTGGCCACTTCGTGAAGGAGTGTGGAGCAAAACCTAGAGGGACACCGTCGTTGGGAAATGCCAGCGCTCTCCAGTGAGTGGGACGGATCTGCCGAGCCAAAATCACCACAACACCCCTACCCATATGTTAGCTAATGTGACCCATGCATACGAAACCCTTGTCACTGTGACCAGTGTCCTGCCAACACGCCAATGTGATCTCCCTGTTACTCTGATGCTAGACTCGGGGGCTACGGGGAACTTTGTAGACATGTACCATGCACAAAGATTAGGCTTACCTGTGAGTCCCAAAGAAAGTCATGAGGCGGTCTGTTCGGTGGATGGATCCCCTTTAACATCAGGGCCAGTAACGCAACATACAGGGGATATGGTGTTCTTCTGACTACTGCAGTAACCATTGCACCAAGGGAACAGGGCGCACAGTGCAGTTCCTAGGAGCCACGCAATAAGTCGAGTAATTGGGAGGGCTTCCCCCCCCGAATACGATGAATATTGTGATGTTTTCAGCAAGGCAGCGGCAGAGACATTGCCTCCCCATCGGTCTTTCGACTGCACGATTGTCCTGGAACCTGGAGCTACACTGCCCTGCAGTCGAATCTATACTTTAACGGAGGCTGAGAAGAAGCATTTAAAAGAATATATCAAAGCCAACCTGAAGAATGGTTTCATCGGCCACTCTACTTTGCCCATCTCCTCACCGTTGTTTTTTTGTCCCAAAGAAAACCGGGGACCTTAGGACTTGCATAGATTACCGCGCAATAAACTTCATCACTATAAAAAAAACGTTACCCACTTCCCCTCTTACTGGTGTTGTTGGACCATGTCCGCGTAGCCACCATCTACACAAAGCTGGATCTACGAGAGCCGTACCATGTGGTGTGGGTGCGCGAAGAGGACGAATGTAAGACTGACTTTAGAACGAAATTTGGACTGTACAAATATCAGGTCATGCCATTCGGACTCTGCAATGCACCCGCCGCCTTCTAATGATATGATATGATATGATATGGTATTTGTAACGCGCCTATACACAAGTGTACACAAGGTCCTGCAAGGGCTCCTAGACATCTTCATTGTGGTTTATATTGACGACATCCTAATATACTCTTGGAACAAAGAACACGTGCAACACATGAAGTCGGTCCTGCAGCGTCTGCGAGAACATCACTTATTTGCCAAGCTGGAAAAGTGTACCTTCCATTGCACAACAGTGGAATTCTTTGGGTTCATTTTATCACCGGAAGGGGTTAAGATGGATACCCATAAAATACAGGCTATTCTGGATTGGCCAGCTCCTAGGAACATCAAAGAGGTGCAATCCGTGCGAGGGTTCAAAAATTCTATCAGGGGTTCGTTCAGAAAACCTTAGCGATAACGCGTCTTCTCAGGAAAGGGGCACCTTTTGTGTGGAGTGCGGAAGCGGAACAAAGCTTTACGCGACTGAAGGATGCTTTTACCTCAGCACCAGTACTTCTGCACCCAGACCCGACTAAACCATTTCTGGTGGAAACGGACGCTTACAGTTATGCACTAGGTGCTATCCTATCGCAGCGTGATCAATCAGGCCAACTCCATCCGGTGGCATTCTACTCAAGAAAGCTGAATCCAGCAGAACACAACTATACCATTGCGGATCAGGAATTGCTCGCCATCAAGGCCACCTTCGCCAAATGGAGGCACTATCTCTTGGGGGCACGACATACCACACAGTCCTGACAGACCACTGTAACCTCCAGTTCTTGAAGTCGGCTACGATGGGCCATGTATTTTGCGGAATATTACTTCCTGGTTACATATCGCCCAGGACAAGACAACAAGAAGGCAGACATACTATTAAGGTATCCGGAGCGGTCTACTCCAGCCAGTATGGAATGTAGGCCAAAGAACATAATACCCTCAGCCCAGATCATAGGAAGCGTGACAAATACTCTATTCGAACAAATCAGAGATGCAATAACAGAGCAAGATCTACTCCGATTGGAGAACCCCAGGAAGGGGCACCAGGTACTTGATGGACAGCCCTATCAGGGGTCTGCCATGTTTCTACCTACCACGAATCCGAGAACAAAAGCACTCAAATGGTGCCATGATTCACCATTGGCCGGGCACCCGGGAATAAATAAAACCCAGGAATTAATCCAACGACACTACTGGTGGCCTAATCTCCACAGAGATGTCCAGGAGTACGTGAAGAACTGTGAGGTGTGCGCCCAGAATAAAGTGGACCACAAAAAACCTATGGGCCTACTCTGACCTTTGCCAACACCAACACAACCTTGGAACACTGTATCGTTGGACTTCATTGTGTAACTACCTCCTGACCAAGATTATACCACAATATTGGTGGTCGTGGACTCACTCTCCAAACTAGCTCACTTCGTGCCTAGTAAGGGTTTACCAACTGCTAGTGAATTTGCCAACATATTCCTACAGCACATAGTCCGACTGCACGGAATTCCGCAACACATCATCTCAGATCGGGGATCCCAGTTTACGTCCAGTTTTTGGCGTCGGTTCTGCAAGAAGATTGGCATCGAACTATAACTATCCAGTAGCTATCACCCAGAAACCGACGGACAGACAGAACAACTAAACCAGACGCTCAAACAGTATCTACGCTGCTTCACGCATAGCACTGAAGAACACTAGAAGGAGATCCTCTGGCTAGCAGAGCTAGCATATAATACCACCAAACATTCCTCCACAGGTTTTTCACCTTTCTACATGACCTTTGGATACAATCCTCATGTCCAACCCACTCTCACACCCGTACCGGACATGTTACCATTGGTCCAGGCAAAAGTAGGACTCTTATCTGAAGTATGGAAAAAAGCACATCAGAACTTAACCATAGCCAAAGACACTAACAAAGGATACTCAGACGAGAAGCTTCGAGCCAGTCCCAACTATAAGGTGGGCCACAAGGATTGGTTATCGACACAACACCTCCAGTTACCCGGGTCACGAAAATTAAAGCCTCGTTTTATAAGGCCATTCCGTATTACACAGGTGATCAACCCCGTGGCCATGAAAATACAAGACGTCTCATGTGGCCCTTCTAAAACCAGATGCCCCACACATAAGAATAAGACCGCCATCGATACTAGTAGAAGGGTACCCCGAGTACGAGGTGCGGGCGATACTTAATTCACGAAGGCGGGGAAACCAGCTGTATTATTTAATCAACTGGGTGGGTTTTGGCCCCGAAGAACGACCAAGGTAACCCGCTGCCAATGTCCACGCTCCTCAGCTCTTGCGCCTATTCCATCGTAATTATCCCACCAAACGAGGCCCTTCAGTGGGGAGGGGATGTACTGTCATAAAGCGTAGGCGGCGCATGGTGGGGTCAGTCTCATACAGCAAATGTCATCTCTGCCCTTACTGCAGGTGTATAGGGTGTGGCAGGATGACATCTGCAAGAGGAAGGCATAAGGGAACAAGAAGAAGTGGACTACATGCCCCAGCAGCCTTTGCCCCTCAGATATTCCATCCCCAGCAGTCCAGGAATGTTTTCATGGAATTATCAGGCACACGTGGCCTGCAAACTCACGGGCCAATGGCCAAGCCGACACCCACGCCAACGCGCTTGCACAGAGGGGCAATCGTGCATGCACAAGCCTCAGAACCCTGTTCGCACTTGTCAATCCTCCCGAGCGGACGCACAGCTTAGAAGCTCTGACACCTAAGCCACTCGCAGGGCCTTCCCTCGCCTGAAATGAAACCTTCGGCCCCACGAAAGCAAAAGGTAAGTGCTTGCATATTTTATGGGAAGGAGTAAAAGCCTGAACGCATGATACTGGCCTGGGAGGGGGCCCCGGTTCCCGCTGTGACAAAGAGTACCTGGGAGACCACACGCTAGCGGGGGGAACCACGCATGGGGAAATAACAAAAGCCAAGACTGAAGAACCCTGAATACTAAATGCATGTAGCCGGAATCCGCTCACTCAACAAGCATGCTCCTGGCCCGTAACGAACTAACGCTAACGTTCTAAAACTAACCGCGCTAGCTGACTAGAGCGCATTCTAATTGTTTTACTTTTCGGCATGCATAACGCCATCGCGGCCCCCAGTGATTGTTGGGCATTGAACTACGGAGCACACAACACGAGCGCAGGAAGCCAGAGCTATGTGCTTCTTTATTTGTTATTGTAATGTTTGACGTATTCTTACAGCACAGCAAATGAATGGTTCCTTTCTATTGATCTAGGCACCACGGGTGCAGGGGGTGTTAGCCATCACATGTGTAGTGTATATGCAAGAAGGGGGTTTGGGTGGGAATTTCAAATCTCGCAATTCAGTAGCTGCTAGAGGTACAATTCAGTGCTGGTGCATACTGAGTGCCTCACACTCTCACACTACACACGTGTCTACGACACTTCTGCTGCTGAGGTAAGTGATGCGTGTGGGGTGGTGCTGAAGGAAGCATCTCAACACCAGAACAGAACAGCGGCAAGGCTCACTGGACAAGAGCCGAGGAGCATATCTTCCCTTCTTCCCCTTCCCTACACACCACCTCTCCCTAACCCTCTACCCGGTTTTCCTACTTCCCCCTACCTATCTAATCTGTGGACTCTAACCCTCTTTCCCTGTGGGGGTCGCAGTGGCCTGCGTTCAATAATCCAGGCGCCAAGACCGCCAGGTGGAGGCAGGAGTTTGTGCTGTTTCTGCGCTGGAAGGTTGGCTGTGACACAGGGGTGTTTCAATGCCCCAGACTTTCAATTATTTTACCTTGATGTACATATACACTATGCATCCTTCTGGTCGAGGGATGACGCCACCCTGCCGCATGTCCGTTTGGCACGGTTGCGCCATCGCCCAGCTCCTCTGGTGACCCTCTTGATATGCAGGCAGTACTTGATGGCACACCCATTGGACCTTGTCTGAGCAACTTGGGCTTGGAGGCGGCTCCAAGCAAAGCTTCAACTGACAGTTGTTTATGACACGCGTCTTCCCATGTGGGGCTTAGCGATTTTACTCCCTACTCTAGACAGAAGCATTGAAAAGGGCAGCTGCGCGGCAGGCACCCTTCTTGTTGGTCACCTGTATAAGGATGGCTGTTTTGTCTGCTGGGAGGCTATAAGGCTAGCTGTGTGTGATGGTGTGCTGCAGGCCTTATATTACATGAGCAGGCGGGCTGCTGTAAAAGCTCACTGGCCCATGTTTCCAGAGGAACCCCCGTCGCATGCATGTTTGCCCTATATTCTACAAACACTTTGCACAAAGAAAAGTACTTCTGTATTGTATAAGTTAATGCAGACCATGGATACACAAAATGGTCGGTCTATCTGCTCTAGGTGGTGCAACAACCTTCAAACTGACCTTACGGATGGGCAATGGAAGGCGATATGCGCTCTGTCAAAGGGGGTGTCCTTAAACACGATGTCCAGGCTTATGCACTTCAAGATTCTGAATAGACTGCATTATCCCCCGTCAAGTCTGACCCTATTTCAGGCTAACAAGTAGCTTGTGTGTCCTAGATGTGAAGCTGAAAATGCGACTTGGTGCATATTTTGTCGTCTTGTCCTGCTCTATATGGCTTCTGGCATGCTGTTGATGCTGCGCTCTCGGATATACAGGGTATGCAGTTGTCATTGACGGCTTGTGAGCATGTGCTGGGCTTCATGAAGAAATTGGATGTGGTTAGGCGCAGGTTTGCGCTTGTTAATTGCTAAGAGAACTATTTTGATGAGTTGGACTCATAAACTACCTTCTACATTTGAGATGTGGCTGAAGGATGTCACCTGGGCCAATGATATGGAGGAACTATATGTAGCTCTGCTACCTGGAGTCAGCCGTCCCAAGGACATTTTGGTGTGATTTTCGGTCATATCTAGACAGAGAGAGGGCCCCAATATGATTATTACAGGGATCACCCTGTGTGACTGTTTACTTTATGTACCACTTTGCGCTATTGTTATTCGCTGGAAACAGTTTTGTTCTATTGCTCATCACTTGTTTATAATAATGTATCGATGGCAAATGTCAATAAATAAAGGTTTAAAAAAATCCAGGTATTAAGGGGTGGAAGAAAAATTGACAAGGGGTTATAGAAACTCCACTATCTAAACTCCCATTTTTGGAAAGAGGATCAAGGTAAGTGGGGGGGCATTTAATGGCTACCAATAAGTGTTCACTAGATTACTTGGATAGAAGGATTAATCCCAAGTTTAGGACCCCTTTCACCGATAAACAGTTACCTGGACTTTACTTCTTGAATGATATAGGGGAATGGGAATAATATAGGGGCATGAGAAAGAAAAACAATCGCTGCAATATCAGATTAATTTGCGGAGGGGAGGTCAGTTTCATTTGTGGGATTTAAAGAGAGGTTCACAATAGGGGATGAAGGGCATTTTTATATGCCCAAATGATAAAATCCTTATAGCATAAGACAGTGGTTGCAGTTGGTAATAGAACACCATGTGGTATGGAAGTATTGATGAGGGGTCGATGGCTTAGCTAATACAACCATTTCTAAAATATAAAAGCTCCTGAATGGAGCTACCCCGGAAGATAGACTTGCACATATAGTGAGATGGGAACAAGAGATAGGGGCAACGATTTCTACAGAATCTTGGGACCATATATTCGAAAGTGCACACATCATCTAAATGTACAGCCATAAAAGAATGAGTCGGTGAGCCCAGTAATTCCTGTGAATTCGTTTAGGTGGCAGATAATGATAGTGTTCGACAGCCAAAGACATGTTGAATAGAATTAGCATGAAGAATTTTACAAGTCCAAAACTATCTATTAGAAGTTCTTTATTGATATCCTTGAGTGTGATTTCCTGTACCTGGAGTGCACATGCAAAGTGGGGTGGGAGGGCGGGGATTGCAGGACAGATTTTCAAGAATAAAAATAAATAAAAATAAATAAAATATATAAATAAATGTATGGTTCCATGAAGGATGAAAAATATTCAAGCACTTTTCAAGGCTATGATAGATCAGTAATAGGCCTGAAGTTAGCAGGTTGACATTTTAGGGCAAGATAGTGCATTAAAATTATTTTTATAGCAACTATCACAAATGGCAACAGAGACTGATTTCCAGAAGTAACATTTTAAATGAAACCTTGAAGCAATACAGAAAAAGCAGCCATTTTAAGAGAAATCTCAATAAACCCCTTTTTGCCACACAACATTATTATTGAAATTCTGCTTGATTACCTTGTGTATTGATAAGTTTTGCTTTTTGGGTGTTAAGTATCGTGTCATGTATACATCATACAAATGTATAGATGTATGGGATTCCTGTAACCAGGTCTATGAGCATATTTGCAAAACGTAACCAGTTGCCCACGTCTATTGTTACATTGAATCGATTTATCAGTTCTCTGCTTGAAGAGTGTTCTAGGATTACATGCACACCTTTTCAGAGTACCTATCTTGTTTTAATCAAATGCAATTCTTCTTGTAGGAAAATGTTATTGCAGATGCTGCAGAGTAAAGGGAGCGTTGTTTGTTTCAATGCAAAGGATTTTCTTAAAATATTCCTGCAACTTTACAGCAAAGATATTTCATTGAAGCAGGGTAAGTCACTGGCATTGAGTCATTTCATACAAGTTAAGTTTAAATGCATACGAATATTAATTTCAAGTTACACTTCACCACGACAACTACAGTTATAATATCTTATTTGCCTTATTATTCTGTCTCAGGTTACAACCATGATAGGATCTCACATTCGAGTCCTTTGAGCCATTGCACACATTATAGTGGTAGGAGGGCCTTTTAGGGGATTCATTCAGCATTTCCAACGTGCATTGTCCCTTACAAAAAATAATATACAATATATTGTAATGTATATATTTTATAATAAAGCATATATAGTGTATAGCACATTGCATATATCATAGAATACAATGTGTGTGTCAGATAAGGAAACAATATTGCATGGTGAAATAGTGAGATTATATAATGAAAGCTCTAATGTTTTATACTGAAAAACAATACTGGTAAGAGAGAATATTATTTCATATTGTGTACTCTCACTTCTGAAAATAATATTATATGTTTAAAATGATATACTACACACTAAACACTATTTTTTAAATATTGAAATCCTTATGTGGAAATGTACATTCTGCACATATCCGTTATTGAAATACACATTCTGACAACTACACACAAAAACATTGTATTGATCGCATTCCATATGTGGCCTTTTCACTCTTTTGCCCATAGGTTTCTTCAGAGCAACAAAGTCACAGACCAATAATACTGTGCACAGTTCTATGTTCAAGAGACACATATTAATCGCTGTCATTTTTATCATCTGAATGTAAACTCAAATAAATGATTTGCAAATGCTACTAATGTTTCGAAAAGTAAACAAAGAGCATTCCATGGAATGGCTTAATTCATATTTCTACCTGGGTTTTTTTGCATTTAGAAAAAAGGGTATTTTTTACTTTTTCATGTGTGGATCTCCTCAATTTTGGATGTGTGTAATGCCTCTCGTTATGCCTTAGAAAATCATATTAATTGAATGCACGTCAATGGCTGATGAAATGATGAAAACAAGTGCAACGTTGATAAGTATTTCTCAGTGCCTTTTTGGCTGCCTTGTGGCCCCAAAGCATTACACTTTCCATGTTGGGACTTGTAGTTTCAATTTTCCTCATTGAAAATATGGGTATTTAAGTCCCATCATGTGATTTGTGTACAGAATTCGAGCACTTGACTTGATGTCCTCGGTTTTGCAGAGACTTGGCTAACGGCCAGCTCTGTCAAGAGTTTTGACACTCTCCTCCCTGACGGCTACAAGATGCTCTCCGCCCCCAGTTCCAAACGGCCTGGAGGGGGTGTAGCCCTGATCTTCCCTGAGTGGATTCCTGCATCTATCATCCCTACTCAGACTTACTCTTCTTCCAAATGCCTTGTCTGCAGTCTCTCTCTCTCTCTCCTAGCCACTCTCTCACTGTTGCTACTCTCTACTGGTCCCCTGGTCAAATTACCTCTTTTCTCTCCGAGTGGGCAGATCTCTCCTCCTCCCTCCTGGCCTCAACTACTCAACTCCTCCTCCTTGGTGATCTCAACATCCATCTTGATTCTCCCTGTACCTCATCTGCTCTCTTTCATGACCTCTACGATTCATTCTGCCTCTCTATCCTCCCCTCCGGCCCAACTCACTCTGCTGGTCACACACTTGACACCTTGATCTCTTCTGGCCTCCCCCTCTCGACTCCCCTCACCACTCCTCTCTCCTGGAGTGATCACCACCTCCTCTCGTCTCATCTGTCCATCTCCACCCCCAAGCCAAGCCAAGCCTTCCCCAAGATTGCCACACACACATACTCGTACATCCGGCCCATGAAGCTTGTGTCAATTGAGGCTTTCGTTGACACCTTCTCCCCCACCTCAGGCTGACTCACACCCTGACACAGCCATGTCCCTGCTCTACTCCTCTATTTCTGCTACTCTTGATGTTCTTGCCCCTGTCATGAGGATCCGTTTGAAGTCCAAAACCAAGTGTAATTCCTGGTATGACTCTGACCTAGCTACACTTAAACGCAAGTGTAGGGCAGCTGAGAGGAAATGGAGGGCTTCCTTCTCATACTGAAACACTTGTGTATAGGCACGTTAGAAATGCCATATCATATCATACTCTGACAAACTGGCCTGCCGCCTGCTCCAAAGGCAATACCGTCTCACTGTCCACTCCAAGAAGAGAGGCTACATTCAAGCCCACGTCTCTGCGGCATCCACCAACTCAGCGAACTCTTTAAAATCTGCAATCCCGCTCTAGGTTGGACTACTGTAACAGCCTCTTTCTAAACCTACCTGCCTCCACTCTCCGTCCTTTACAACTGATCCAGAACAGGACTGCAAGACTTGTCCTTGGCCTCAAGCCCTGGGATCGTATCTCTCCAGCTCTGAAATTCCTTCATTGGCTCCCAGTGGATGCAAGGATTACATTTAAAACCCTCTGCATTGTCCACAAGGCTTTCTGGTACCTGGGTCCAAAATACCTTCAAATATCCCTCCGTAAATACCTCCCCCCTCGAGCCCTTCGCTCCTCTACTTCTAACTCCCTCAGGTCAGTTGTTTTTCAAATAAGCAAGCTGAGGGCCGATCTCTGTCTTCGGCTGGGGCCTCACTTTGGAACAGCCTCCCGGCCACCTTGAAACTTGAGGAGAACCATCTCTGGTTCCAGAAGCACTTCAAGACCTTCCTCTTCACTTCTGCCTTTGCCCCTCCTCTCCCCTGCTGATCTGTTTCTCTCTCAGCACCGTGCACCTGGCCACCCTCTGTCCTTCGGGCCCAGGTACCTGCTCACCCTGCCTCCCTCCTGCACTGCCTCCGGGCCAGCCATTGCACTGGGATCTGTATCTGTACTCATACAGTCCCCCATTCTTCTTCTGCACTTATCAGATATACCCTTACTGACTAATCATGCACTTGCCATTTGCTGGCTGCACTATCATTTTTCACTGCCTTTATTATTTATTTATTGCACTTAATATTTATTTCTGTTCTCTCCTCTGTTCTGCACTTTCCACTTCTCCCCCTTCCACACACTTTTTCCCTTTTTCCCTTTTCCATGCACTTGCACGTTCTTAATGTCACTGGGCCTAATCAGATCGTTGTTTTTTGTTCTCCCTTGTTCCCCTCCCTTTGCTTAGTCGCGCTCTGAAACACTTGTGTATGAGCGCGATATAAATAAAAAAAATCATATCAATGATACATTAGAGACTAAAACTTTTCCAGCAGTTTAGTTTTCAGTATAAGGAGGGGGAAAAGCATACATTTGAACATCTTTGAAGATTAGATTGGATTTCTGTGCAAGCGTTAGGATGTTTTCCAGTCCGGTGACTTGTCACGTGATCGCTTCCTTCCTAGAAGCGCTTCAGAGTTGAAGAAATATACACTCATTAAGCGGATGTCTCGCGGGTACATTTGGAAGTAGTAGCTCCCGTTGAGAGTCGGATCAAGAGGTTGTCTTGAAGCAAGTAAGTTAAAAAAGGAAATGATATACATTCACGTTCGTGTGCATGTTTTATGCATTTCGAGCGTTTGTTCATTTTTTGGCCATCAAATAGTAACGTGACATTTTGTTGTTTGTTTCTTTGAATATAGCAGCACGCTCATAGGCGTGTTTAAGTGCTTTTTCACTTGACAAACAAATGGGGTGCATAAATTGGTGTCAGCCGGAGAGTGCAAGATTGACATGGGGTGCTTTGGACACGTTGAATGAGAGTCACTTTGTATAACAAGCACAGGAGGTAAAAATAAGTCTTCACTTGAAACATATTATCTAAGTGACTTATTCGGTAGTAATACTGCATCTTTCTTTGTGTCATGGTTTCTTTAGAACTCCGAAGTGTGTGCTTGGTGGGATCCACTATTTGCACACACGATTTGGTGAAGAGATCCTCCTATTTCTGAGACAGTGACATTAGGCACATCAATTCGATTTCATTGTGTGGACCACAATATTTTCTTTCCTTTGAGGATGTACTTTGATCATAAGTACCCAAATGGGATTTGGGTAAGAATTTCTTCATACCTAATTGCATTAGTATGAAAGTAGATTTAGAAGATCTACCCTAACAGATTATTTTTGATATTCTCCATAGACTGACTACCCTTTGATTTGATTGAGCAGTAGCTACTTCAGAACTACACATTCTCTTGTAGATTATGTTGAACATGTTCCAGTTGACAGGCATATTAGAGGTATTGATTCTCTTAATTTTGTTTTCAGTTTCACTTATTGGAGTTACACCACATGTAAATGAGGATACATTATGTACTGGAATTATAACTAATTACTTGTAGAATAGGGTGATTTTTGGGAATTCTGCCTAGTGATAACTGTAATGATTGGTTCGAATTTATTGAAATTCTGTTGAATTATGAGTTGACTGATAACGTTGTGTATATATGTGATTGCAGATTGTTTTGCTCCTGAAGAAGGGGTGTTTCCCCAAAACGCGTAGAGCTTGAAAAGTTCATCTCATCACAAGAACATTATTTCTTTGTTCTTCTTTTTTTCATGATGGCCATATGTGAAGCCTTTTATGTTATGTTTATATTCAATTGTTAAATTGTAACTTCCTATGCATTCATTTGTGCTTCATTATTTTTTTATTATACATATGTGAAAATCTAAACATTGTATTGACTGATTTATTTCAGCTTTGAAGGTGTGCAGGGGACGGGAGTGTCTTCAGAATTAGACACTTTTTCTTAGATCAGGGAAAAAAGCTCCCCAGGATCTAGGGGATAATTTACAAAACATAACAGAACATTTTACACAAAGGATGGCAAGGATTGGACAGCATAAAATGGGGGATATGGTAGGTGTTCTCCACCTTAGAATTTATTAGCACATCATGAACAGGGCAAAAGTCTATCCTGATTGCAGCGGCATTGTTAGGCTAATCCATACATCTGGACATATATGCTCGGCTGTCTAACCACTCTCCACTCTCATTACTTAACCACTGTGAGACGCTGCCCTGTACAGAGAGAGTTACTTCTGAGCAGCAATGTTTCTGAGAAAGACCAATAGGTTTGGGGCAAGGTAGCAAAGCCTGGTATGTGACTAAAGCTATTCCTTACAAAAAAGAGAATGACACAATACTATCTGGTGCTCTTATAAAATCTGTATCAGTGAAGAAGAAAAGGTTTTCTAAACGTAGATGTAGATTCATCATATTAAATACAATGAAATGGGTAGAGATGGATGTGATGCGGGAAATGCATTGGAGGGACAGGGCCTCCATGTCCTTGTCCTGTACTCGCTTATTATGTGTGTTCTGTGTTGTCTTCTGAACAGGAGTCCATGTGGGACTCCTGGCAGTGCAGCTCTTCCTCTTTTTGGTTGTGGTGAACAGAGCCTTGGGATACCCTTATGCCACCCATGGGTGGGGAAACAAACCCGTACCCCTAGTGTATGTTTTTGGGCACCTGTGTGTGGCGCACAGAGCAGGGCATGGGCTGGTGGCAGCTCCATGCTGAATTTGATAGATGCTCTGAGTAGCCTCCATTTTGGAATACCCAGGCCCTACCATATGAATCGGTTGATTCCTGATAGGAGACAAGATGGCCCCTGTGGCCTCTTGGTTTCTATTGCCTGTTAACTTGTTTTCCCAAAGTCCTGGGAAGCCCTCACTCTGTTGCTTCCCCTGACTGGCTGTTGGGTGGAAGAACCATATATGGTATTGTGGGGAAGTCCAGGACAGACTGGCTGGAGCCTTCCCAGTGACTGTATGTTGTGGGTACACCCTTGTGGTGGGACCTGGGTGAATGGAGAGTGTGTTCAATATGCACTTCATGTTATGGGTGTCTGGTTTCTGTGTGTGTGACACAATGAGTAAGACAGCCCTGCCCGAAACTGTATGAATGAAGTGTGATGTGCTGAAAGGCAGGGTGCTTGCCCCAATCCACATTCCTTGTTGTGAGTGTCTGGGTGGAAGTGAATGGCCTGAATGCACTGTGAGCCTGATTGGATGCCTGCCTGCATCAATGCCCTTCTGAATGTTTGGCTGCCTGAGCTTGGCTCAGCAGTGTGAATGAGAGACCGAACAGTATATCTGGGGACCTCTCACTTACCAGAATTGTTCAGAAACTGAAGTTGAAACTTGAAGCTGCTTATCCTTGAAGCCCAGCTGGAAGAAGATGAATTGCTGCTGCATTTGCTTTGACCCGATCCGAAAGCTGTCGTGTCTGTCAAGGACTGATCCAAGAGAGGACCTGGCTAGGAGACCTCTTCTCGAGCTACAAGGGAACATCGTGCAGAAGCTGATCTTCATCAAGGCACCCTTGAAGTCAGTCCCAAAAGGCTGTTAACCGTAGCTGGGGTCTGGCGAGAAACATTGAAGTAAAGCACCAGGACCTCGAGGCCGTCGACGTCCATCACCATCAACCAGTGTTCGGAGGATTTCCGTGACTGATGGAAGTCCATCGAGTCGTGTTGTCCCGAAGCGGGGACTGTCAAGTATCGGCAGAGATCATCTGTGTTGGGACGCCGTACTTATCCGGCTTCCACGAGAACTAATACTGGTGGCTCTCGTATTCGTCAACGAACGGTGGTTACGGTCCCTTTAAGATCTCGTCTGCCGGGATCTTGGAAGTTGGCATGGAGACGATGGCGTCCTCTCACATCTGTCACTTTTCCCTCTACACGTTAAGTTTACGTATAGTGATCATGTGACTGTTATATAAGCCACGCCTGTTCGTTTTGCCGGCGCTTCTGAATCTTGTATTCTAGCGGCTTGCTTTCTCTTGTATTCCAGCTTCTTGTCCCCCCTTGCCTTGTCTTCCTGCTCTTCGACCCCGGATCGCCCACGGACCTGCTTTGGCTACTCCTTTGTACTTTTGCTGCCAGCCCTGCTCTTCGACCTCGGATCGCCCACGGACCTGCTTTGGCTACTCCTTTGTACTTTTGCTGCCAGCCCTGCTCTTCGACCTCGGATCGTCCACGGTCCTACCCTGCTAGGATTGTCCACCTACTTTGGAACTCGTCACCTTTGGTACACGGACTAGAGACTGCCTTGTTGTACCTTTTAGGCGTCCTCGTGCCGTCGGGTTAGGTTTTGCTCTTTGGACAGTCAGCGTGGATTTTCTCCTGCTTCTTGCTTTGCCTTCATTTCTGGATCTTGGGTTGGCTTCTACCTTCCTTCTTATTCCTTCCTTGGGAATATTCGGAGAATCGGAGATTCTGAAGAACTACACAGGTTAGTGGTGGATTCTATTCTGATTTCTGCGTTTATTTTGCATACATCGCATCTATGTGATATTTGCTCGTAGTGCAGTTCCATCGGGTTCTGGATTCTTCGTTGACATTCCATCTTTCCGCCAATCAACTGTTCTGTTTGTTGATTGTACTGACTAGTTCGGTAGATTGGCGAGAAGAACTCCTCGGCTACACTACGAGGGCAAGAGCGCTACTGACAGGGACAGCTTGTCGCTGTGCTGCTCGACGACCGAAGCCGCAACGCTCCACCATTGCCTAAGAACATTGAAACTAAGGGCTCCCTTGCCATCACCGTTGACCGCTTTGTCCCACCAGAGAAAGTCAAGGTCATCAACGAACCAAGGAGAATCCGGCGGTGGGTTTCCCACCACCCGAAGTCCACAAAGACACAGACGAACAAAGATCCGATAGCCAGCCGCGATCGAGTCCCGATCATCTGTCAATGCTGACACCCGCTGCCAGGCCTACATTCTTCATCGAATCTGCTTTGCAGCAACAAACTCTGGTTCTCGTCCTCACAGGACGTCCACGGTCGATCATTGACGAGCACCACCAAGGCTGAAGCTGCTGTCCCGACGCCAGTGTTCACATTTTCTTCATGGAATCTCAACGCCCTGTGGCTCCTGCTTTAAAGGGAGTTCACCCACAAGGGATCGGTCGACCAACCATTGAAGAAACTCTGCTAAACTGAGGTACATTGGGGTAGTAGAACATTTTAGCACGTAACAAGACTATTTAAACATACACTTTATTTACAGGTTGCCCAGGTGGGGGATCCTCACACAGAACTGTTTCTCAGTAGCTTAAGTACTATTCTGCCATTGTTTAACCCAACTTGTCTTCCTTCCTATGTCTGATGTTTATTCCCTTTACTATTTGATTTGTATGCCATTGAAACTGTCAGCAGTTGGTGCATTTTAAATGAGTCAAAGGTTAAGAGTGGTTCCACATAGGCATTGTATATATTTGCCATATTAGGTTTGCCAAAGCTCAAACTGTGTTATTGATTGTGTATATATATTGGACCTTATTTATAGAAATAACTGTATTAGCACATAACATAGTGTGTGGACATTCCTTTGTGGGGGGGCTTGGGTACTACACTGTACTTAAGAACCAGCCTGCATCACCTCCTGAGAGCTTAAGCCTTGGTTGATCGTCCATTCTACCATATAGATAATCTTGGGTTGGGTGCTCTGTGCTTCTACTCTGCCATATAGAGGGCAGGAGTACAGATACCCCCCTCCAGTCTTTACAATGGACCAATTATTCTCTAACCCAGGAAAAACGTTTCATTTCCTTGGGTACAGTACTACAGCAGAATCAACCATGGCAACACGTGTTTCACAAAGCGGATGTTAATTTAATTAGTTCACTGTCCACTGTGAGCTTCTTCGGGGCTAGACGAATTACAGTGGTATCTTTTTTTTATTTTTTTATTCAATGCCATTCTTCTGACATTAAGAGCCGCCGGTAATACTGTACCTTCGGAATACTAATACTTTTGTATTTGTTCATAGTGTTCTGTCACTTGCCAGAGGGATCTCCCATTCCTCTACATACAATTCGTGCTTCACAGATCAATTACATACACTCTTTGTAAATGGTACACTTTCTTTCATTAGAAATGTTCTGGTTCATTGACATTGTCAATTCAACAGTTTTCTTTAAGTCGTTTATTTGAAATGCTAACAGCCACAAATATTTTGTTTCAGCTGCTGGATTTATTGTATACGATCCAAAAATTGCAGCATGGCTGATAGACCCAAATGATACAGCTCCATCATTCGAGTTTTTAGTGACTAAGTACTGTGGGAATCCTGAGCCCAAAAGAGCAGCTAATTCAAAGATGGATTTTGTGGTCAGTAATTTCTTAATATTTTCAATATGATTTTTTATTTTTCATGAATACAAAGACTATATTTTGAATCACTATATAACAATGATTGTAAATGTCATTTTAATTGAAATTCTATCAGGATTCTGAGAGGACTGGCCTACTTTAAAATCTTATATTAAGGTACACTTATGCATTCTGGATTTCGGGTTGAGCCAACAAAACCAAAATGATCTGTTCTCTTTTCAGTGTATACTGGAAAAATCAAATATGTTTGCTGCTGCACTCAGAGGTGAGAAGCTACTGGATTATTGTCCAGACCGCAGCTCATTGTCTTGCTTGGGCAGCAGGTCATCTGAATACTTTGTAACACTTTGGTTTGGAGCAACGCAAAGGTAATGGGCAGCTGTTTTGCAGCAAAAAGCATTGTCAAAACCAAATAGGTCTGGCTTTGAAAATTGACTTTGCCATTGCTTGTGTTTAAAAATCAGCACAGTGTTACTGACCAACAATGACTTCAGACTCTCCAAACTAAAAGATGTTTGTGAATAGATCAGCCAGTACGGTACCACACTATTGAGAATTTGATCTGACTATTTCATATATATTGTATCTGAACCAAGAAACCCCATTTTAAGTTCATTTTCTTCCTTCCCGACATTCCCAAATAGCCTTGATGTAAGGGCATATGAACCATAGTGGTTTGGGGGACTTTTATCACTTTGCAGAGGGGCGGGGGACCAGACAAGGACTATTTTTCACACTTCCCTCAGCAGCCAATGCAGAGCAAGGGGCTCAGAGGGTCTTCTTTAATCAACTGCTGCCCCAATGTTTAGGGTAAACGCCTAAAGTTGAAATTGGCTCTTTCAACCATTGAAATGCAAAGGCTGTCCACCTGTTGCCGTCGAAGTTTGCAGATATTTAATGATCAATGTGAAGGATATTGGAGTTTGCAAATTAACCTCCCCACAATGTCTTGTTAAGTTTATATAGTCACACGGTGCAGGCAAGAACCTCTCAGCAGGCAACCACATGTTGCTCATTTTCTGCTTGGGTGAGGATGGTGTTGATAGCCATAATGTGTAATGATGACAAAGAGTGGCGACTGTGCTGTCATAAGCAAAAGAAAGAGGCAAGCTGGAAACAGACATTTGTTTAAAATCTGCATTACAGATTGCTGCCAATATGTGAATAAACAGCAATTCAGAGAGTAATTGTTTGTTTGTAATACTGGCATACTTTGTGTTTTCCCTCCAGTCAATATAATGTAAAACACAGTCGTTGAGGCACACAGAAATACTGCAGTTTGGCTTGGGTTACGAGGGGATGTGTCATTAGCAACTTTCTCTTGTTCCTCTGCCCAAGAATGTTTTTGTCTCCTATGCTCCTGCTTTGTGGCAAGCAGTCAATGCTTCAATATATATAAATATATTCAATGAAACAACTGTGTTCAAGGGACGTTATGGTTAAGTTGCGCTACTAAAAACCTATGACATTCATTGAAAAAACTTTGTTAAAGGGTTCCAAGTAAAACCAAAAAAACCCTGAAATTCGCCAGTTATGGTAAGCTAAGCAACCATAACTCGCGCCACCACCGTGCACTGCTAAGACTAACACCCAGGACATCACAAATGTCATCCTTTACTGATATATATCTAGGCCAGTAACAGCCAGGAACTAAACAATCACTATACTATAGTAGAAAGTACTACATTTGTAGACTTGTACTTCAAATATGTTCTTACAGTAATTCACTTAGGGTCCACTCAAAGCATATGAAGCATATACAAAGGGGAAAACAGACTTGGAAGACAGCAATGCTTTCTATGTATGAAGATGATTAATAAGATTATCAACACTGTCTTATAGTTCTGTTTTTTTATTACTGTACTTTCCCTGGATATGCTCATATTTGTACACATTGCACGTACACTACTTTTCTTAGGGTCTAGTCACAATATGTGATAGTTATACATAGGGAAGTAGTAGCTTTGAAGCAGAGCAATCATTTCTGTGCATGAAGATAATCAGTTAGGTTATGAAGTTTGTCGGGTTATACTGCTGTTTTTTTGTTTACTTCACTTTCTCTGTATATGCTCTATTTGTATGTGTTTTTGTCTGTTTGTGTTTTGTGTGCAGTAATGCAATAATGTAGTAAGTGGGTTTGCTTAGGTACTTATTAAATGTTTCACAGTATGCAAGACTCTAATAAGAAAGCGTTTATAATTTTAGTATTTAACATGGCAAGATTATTAATATTGCATCTCCATCATGTCTGCTGCACACTAATCCTATGTTACTACATGTGTACCTTAGTATATTGGAGAAAACTTCATAATACAATGCTATTTGGATTAATGCACTACGTACCTCATGATATTTATTCCAATGACAGTTTTTATTAAAATTACAATAAGAATCCCTTCTACAGACTTTTCATGAAAGGGAAATGCACATGTGATGCCATCAGTGATGTCCTCAATGACATTTGTGATGTCATCTTTGATGTCCTGGGTGTTAGACTTAGCCATGCACGGTGGAGGCGCGAATTATGGTTGCTTAGATTACCATAACTAGCTAATTTCAGGGGTTTTTCAGTTTTGCTTGGAACCATAACGTCCCTTTAACAAAGTTTTTTAATTGAATTTCATAGGTTTTTAGTAGCGCAACTTAACCATAACGTCCCTTTAACAAAGCTTTTTCATTGAATTTCATAGGTTTTTATTAGTGCAACTTAACCATAACGTCCCCTTAACAAACTTTTTTCATTGAATTTCATAGGTTTATATTAGTGCAACTTAACCAGAACGTCACCTTAACAAAGTTTTTCATTGAATTTCATTGGTTTTTATTAGTGCAACTTAACCATAATGTCTACGAACATCTGACTTCATTGCAGACCTTCCGGAGAGTGCCACATGACCATATGCTGGCACGCGGCATGATGACGTGTCTGAGAACCCGTACGCACTTCACGATAAGATCTGTGCTTCGCTGAAAGTTCAGAACTGCATTTTCTACTGGTCTAGGAACTTTCAACTTCAAAATTTCCCTTGCACAGCTCCAACACCTATTCCTACTCATCCATTAACAATCTAGTACACAGTACATACTTTTTGCAAAACTACTATTTTTCTTAAAATAGAATCAGCCAATGGCATCTCTCCTCCCCAAGAGACACAACCACTGCTGTAATCAAGGAGCATGAGAAACACTGACCCCTACCGTAGAAATAAAACACATGCAACATTTTTCCCTGTCCACCTGCCCTGCCATATTAGTGTTTGGTGCCTCTTCCCTCATTTCCCTCCACACCTTTCGTTCTAAGCTTTCCTGCCAAAAACAAAATGCATCCAAAAACAAAGTAAATGTTCCTTTAGGAACCACCTTTCACAGTTAAAAAAAAATATAACTAAAAAAAAACGTATAGACTCCATCTATTTTATATTTCTCAGTAAAGTACATAGACTAATAAGATTTTCCAAAATTTCCATTTGCATTTTATGTTATGCTAATGGGAATATTGTGGCGTTCATCCTCCGTTCCAGGGACTGGAACAATGGATACCGGCCCAGCAGCCCAAGTTATCAGCCCAAGCGAAGCGTGGGTGGATAATGAGGTCTCTGGACCATTATCCCCCCATTCCAGCCCCTGAAATGAGGATGAAGGCCATTAGCAGCCTAGGTTCCCAAAGCGGGAACCCGGGGTACTAAAAGAGGATTTTTCTTCCTACATCGGGACGCCTTTGTCGCCTTTGGCGTCCCGGTGTAGGAAGGAAAATCCTTTTCCAACAAGGCCACCATGGAAAGGGAAGGCTGGGGTTCCATACAGGGCCCCTCTTCGCTTTCCATGGCATCCTGCAGAAGGCAAAAAGAGAACCGTATGACCATATTACCACAAGCACATTTTTCTTCCTTTTCAAATTTATGCTACTTTCGAATAACTTCACCACAAAGCCAGTTCCAGGTGGACATGGCCACTTTAATCCTATGTTTTGTCCCTTGTGGTTATGACCAGTAGCCAGATTGACCGGATCATGACCTTATTTCATGACCCAGACAATCTGCCCACTGCCCATGGCCACAGGCTACCCCTCAGTTACTAAAGGTATACCTCTATTTTTTATAGCTACATTATGACACTTGTCAAAAAATAAAACACTGGCACATTTCCAAAACCATGCTTGTAGATCCTTGCCAATGCTCCTTACGCAAGTTTGCTGGAAATCCACCCATGTTTTATTTTTTCAAAAGTGTCAAATGTATGCACATACAATCGTCATATAACCTAGCCCCCACTTGACAAAATCCATTCAGACTTTACAAAAACATTTATATCTAGATCTATAATCTTTTTGCAAACCTTTGTGTAGATTTGTCAAATGACACCACATTTATAAGCCTTTACAATATTTTGGAACCCCCCCTCTAATTTTGCTCCCTCTTGACAGAATCCCACCAAACTTCGCATAAACATTTATACCTAGATCTATCATCAGTTTGCCAAATGAAGTGTAGATTTGTCAAATGGTGCCTCATTTATAAGCCTTTACATTATTTTGGCACCCCCCCTCTAATTTTGCCCCCTCTTGACAGAATCCCACCAAACTTTGCAAAAACATTTATACCTAGATCTATCATCAGTTTGCCAAATGAAGTGTAGATTCGTCAAATGGCACCACATTTATAAGCCATTACATTATTTTGGGACCCCCCCTCTAATTTTGCCCCCTCTTGACAGAATGCTGCCAAACTTTGTAAACTCATTCGGAATCAGGTCAGAAATATCCCATCCTCATCACCCCTCACCTCCCCAGAGATTATTTGATAAGTTTAACAAGTGCAATGCTCAGAAAATATTTTTGTCCCGAGGGTTCGAACATGTGTTTTTATGCACTGTACCTTAGTTTTCCTCTTATGTACACATGCGAAATCTAGCAGCAGGGCGCGGCCATCTTGTGCTAATCTTATCCGTTGCTGCATCGCCCTGAGGTGAACTGCCCTGGCTGAACTAAATCATATGCCCCACCCCTGAGCCTGACATCACCAAACCTAGTGATATTCTCCGCCTTTCTCGTTTGAGTTCCTGGGCAGCGTAGCCAAACGTGCCCAGTCATCACCCACGTGACGTGACGCAGATCCTGGAAATCAACACACATCGTCTCACAACACAGCACGTCACAATTCGGAATATGAAACCATACTTTAAAAGGAAACAGCAAGACTGTACAATTTGTAAAGTACTTTTATTTCACATTAAACCTTCCTAGAACTTCCGGCTATTGCCATATTCAATCAAATTGGAAATTTGTTTCATCGCTCGCGATCCAAAAATGTTTATCGTGAGTCACGCGTTGTTCTTTTTGGGTACACAAGGTGTTCGTTTTCGGTCAAAGGAGCGCTTGGGTCGCACAGTGAATTCCGGGGCTTGTGCATCAACTTCGGGCTAGACCACAGTAAGGGATGTTATGTTGCTCCTAATCGCTATTACAGCGTAAGGGCATATTGGGCCTTTGCGATCGTCCCAAAAAGGAGTCAAATATATCCAGTTGTTCACAAGTATCTGCAGCTGCCGGTTGAAGAAACCATCAGTTGGCATCTGGAATCTATGACAATTGCAAAATGGCAGGATGTACCTGTTTCGAAAACATAATAGAAATGCGTCTCAGTAGCTGATCTTTATTACAATGTATCTATTGACTTATTAATTCGGCATAGAGTTTAAACTAACGATTAGCAGAGACATGAAACAATGTCAACAGAGAGAAAACAACGTGGAAAGTACTACACAATTTACATAAACATTTTTATTTTACATTTTTTTTTTTTAAGCGCTCACACAGCCCGCAGTCATAGAGGCGCTGTTCCAGGAATTGTTTGTTTTGTAGTTGCGTAATTGTTTTTCTCTTAGTTGCGTATTTATAACACGCTTAAACACCCAGAGGTTTCGAAGCACGGACCCGGGGATCGAACCTGTGTTGCTTCGTGTCGTCTTGCTTCCAAGGCGCGCACGTTGCTGCTGAGCTATCCTCCCGGGACTTCCGAGGACATTGCTTCCGAGGACAATTTGCTTCTGAGGACATTGCTATGTAGTATGTTCAACTCTAAAAGGGATACGGAAGTTGCCGCTACAATTCGAGGTGCACATAGTTGGCTACATGCATCTCAATGCTGAACGGCCCATGTGGGCGGTAGAAAGAACATTACACACAAAGGTTATACTTGCGTTTCATTGCATTATGCCACACAGAACAAACGATTAGAATGTAACCCAGAAATACTGGTCAGCTAATAAGTTGATGCTCGTTCCAGTATAATATCGTTGAAAGTCAAACTTACATTATATTCGCCATTTCCATTCTCTTGGCGTAACTCAGACCGTAACACAGACTCCATTCACACCAACGATTTTTCATAAACTGAATTTACATGTTCCTTAGTCCAGTTTTGGAATGGACAACTTTATCATATCTTACATTATTACACCCCTCCTTTCATTCAATTCATTTCGGAATGGTCCCTTTCTCTCAAGGTCAAAAAACAATTGAACCTTATACTGTGTGTCCAATGCGTGGGCTTCCTTAGCTCGCAAGCAAAAATTCAGAGCTGGTGACCTTCACTCAGAATGAACATACATTCTTAGTTTGCAACATCTTGGCTCACCGCATCCATGAGAACTGTAATTGTGATGCACGGGCACAGGAGGAAAAATGTGGGGGCCTTCCTTGCTCGATCGTGGCGCTGCTGAGGGGTAGGGAAACTTTGCAATGACAGTATGCGCCCTCCTCCAACATTGGAGTAGAGGGTACACAAAAAGGAGTCAGTGTTTCTAGCAATAGCCCCACCTATGCTTAGGTCACGGACTCCTTCACTTATGTAGCCTAGGTCTCATTCCTTTTGTGGGATTGTAAGGCAATTGTAAAAACTGCAGTAGTTGATAAAAAAAAATTAACAAAGAGGATACATTTTAATAGGTAAATTGGATGCTTTATTTGGACACTTCTTAAAAACATTGTTGATCAAAAAAACAGATGGTAATCATTTGTTCCACGAGCTCTGTTTTAGGTGGACAGTGCACGTTGGCAATGTTTTCTGACAATGTATGTGTACTCGGAACAAAATCGCACGCAATTCCATGATTATACATCTCCATCCCTTGAATGCTGAAATGCAATCTCTTTGGCCTGTACTTTAGGCACATATTGGGGAACACCTCCAAATCTACTGTGTGACAGAATGCTGTGAGTCCCATCAGATCTCGTGATAGAGTTTTATCAAACACAATCTTCTAAAGTGCTGTGTGTGGAGGCGAAGATGGAATCAACCACTTCTTCTTCCGTTCCTGCACAGGACTGTTCACGAACATCCTAACTGTTAGGACTTTCGCGACAAAAAAACACCTGTTTTTTGCTTCTTGCAGCCATATCCCATCCCATCCTCATCACCCTTCACTTCCCCAGAGATTATTTGATAAGTTTGACAAGTGCAATGTTGTGTTTTTTAATATGTTTTTACTGCGATGTCCGTGGGCACCGGACACGGATTCAAGTTGGCGGGCACATCGAAACAATCCGACGCACCTCACGCTTCATCGCAGCCAATCAGCAGACATGTCATTGTCCACGGACATGACGCAAGCCGATTAGCCAGTAGATATCACACATTTTTGTGACCTACTTTTTGGTCATTTAAAAAAAACGATTGAATGTATTTTCACCAAATTTACAAAAGCCCGCTTTCGTGACCAAGCCGTTGTTCCTGCCGAAAATCTGGTGAAAATCCGTCCAGCGGTTTGGGCTGTAGGCATGCAGAAAGTTTTTCCCCCATTCAGTCTATGGGGAAAAAAGAAATTTTGGGTCCCCCCCTATAACTTTGCTCCCCCTGGACCAAACTTTGCAACAAAAAAAAAAATCAGAGTGGGCCATATACTTTTTTTTTTTACAAAGTTTGGTGAGGATTCGTCCAGGGGGAGCGAAGTTATAAGCCGCCCAAAACGTGCTCTTCCTATGGGATTAGCAACTTGACCATAACTACACCACAGCCACTAGCGTGGCTGTATTATATATATTTGCATTGTATTGTATTTGGATCATAAATCTATTACGGTGCCCAAGTTTAATACCTGAATGCTTTACCATCTTGAAAAGCAATGTTTAATGGATCAACCTGTGTGAAGCCAGTTATGGATTATTACAGCCTTGGATGGTTTCACATGGCATTATATTTTCTTCATTTATTAATGTTCTAAATTTTTTTGACTACGACTTTTCATGGTTCGTGGGTCAATAATGTTATATTAATTAACTTGACACTTAGTCAAAGACACATTATGTGTCAGATTACAAATGTGATGCATTATGTAGAATGGTGCATTTATCATTATAAGATGACTGCCTTGTTTGACATGTATACCTATAGGGGTTGGAGATTTTGGCCACATGGAAGGACCACCACACACATAATGGTGCAGGTTGTATGTAGTTGTAACTTGGACGAAGCTCTGGAAGGGCAAAACGCGTTGTTGCTGGAGGACCTCCCTCCTGCTTTCCTTTTTGGCTGTGTCTTTAATAGGCAATTGCACAAGGATTATGCTGTGTTGAGAGTTTTTTCCTTGTTGCTACATATGTATATATATATATATATATATATTACAGGGCCTGCGATAGCAGCCCTGTACTTAAGGTTAAGTTGCTAAACCAATAGGAAGAGCACTTTTTGGGCAGCTTATAACTTCATCCCCCCCGTATGAATTCTTACAAAACCGTGCAAAAAAAATATACGGCCCGTCAGATTGTTTCAGCAAAGTTTGGTGAGATTTCATCAAGGGTGGGCAAAGTTATTGGGGGGGGGGTCCCAAAATGTGTGGTTTTTCCCATAGGCGCAATGGGAAAAAGATTTTTGCTCACGCCTACAGCCCAAACCGCTACACGGATTTTCAACAAATTTGCGGCAGGAGCGGTGGCTTGGTCCCGATAGCGTGCTTTTGTAAATTTGATGTAAATCCGTCCAGTTGTTATATTTAAAATGACCCAAAAGTAGCCACATAAAAATTAGTTATATTTGGTTTCGATTTGCGGACTCTTCTCTGTTCGGTCCGCGTACGAGCCTCCGATTGGCCCAGAGGCCGACATGAGGTCCGCTGACATCAAACAAACTGGCTGATCGTATGGCGAAAAAAAGTGTGAGGTGCATCATATTTTTCAAAACACACGCCATGTTGGATTCGCGGACAGCCACCGTTGTCCGCAAACATCGCAGTAAAAACCTATTAAAAAACAAAACATTGCACTTGCCAAACTAATGAAACAATCTCTGGAGAGGTAAGGGCTGATGAGGATGGGATGGGATGTTGGTTTAAAAAGCCAAAAACGGGCATTTTTGTTCTCCGATATCCGCGAACAGATAGGGGCAGTCCTGAGATGTTGGGAACATCTGAAATATTCAGAGGCATCTATGCTTACTTGTGCATAACAGGGTTGGTAAAAATCAGTTTTTGGATGGCTTATAAATTTGGCACCACTCAATGAAACTGCATGAAATGTTGGACTTACATTCTAGAACTGACTCTGAATGGTTCTGGAAATTGTGGTGCTGTTTTGTCAAGAGGGAACAAAATTACCTCAGTCTGCAAAACGATTGTAGACTTAGATATGAATGTTTTTGCAAAGTTTGGTGGGATTTTGTCACGAGGGGGCATTTGTAGATGGCTTATAACTTTGTTGACGTTTGACGAATGTGGGCAAAAGGTTTCAGAAAGATTATAGACCCAACCTTGACTGTTTGTGCAAAGTCTGAATGGATTTTATCAAGTGGGGCTAAGTTATATGACTATTGTATGTACGTACATTTTGACACTTTTGAAAAAATAAAACATGGGCGCATTTGCAGCAAACTCGTGTAAGGAGCATTGGCAAGGACCTGAAATGATGGTTTTGTAAATGTCTGTGTTTTATTTTTTGAAAAGTGTCTTAATGTAGATACAAAAAATAGTGAGATACCTTTGGCGACTGAGGTATAGCCTGTGACCATGATCAGTGGCCAGATTGTCTGGGGCATGAACTAAGGCCATTACCCGGACAATCTGGCTACTGGCCACGACCACGAGGGACCAGCAATGGAGTTAATGTGGGCATGGCCACCAGGGACTGGCCATGTGATAAAGTGTTTAGAAATTGGGATAGGTTTGAATGGGAAAAGAAAATCTGCTCATGGGTACAGGTTGAAGTGCTGGATGGGATTGCAGCAATATGCTCGAGGAGGGTCAGCAAGAACTTGAAAGCATGGTTTTGCAAATATGTCCTGTGTTTTATTTTTTTAAAAAATGTGAAATGTAAGTACACAACACAGTGATATAACATTGGAGTCTGGGCAAAGGGCCTGGCCGTTAGCAAGGAGAAATGTGTACTGTAATTTGGTTATTGGGGCATGCAGCATGGCCGAAGCAGTACGTTTGAATGGGAAATTATATTCTGTTCGCGTTTACAGCCTGAAGTGGTGGACTAGATTACAACAAACGTACGCGACAAGGATTAGCAAGGACCTCAAAGCATGTTTTTGGAAATATGGCGTGTGTTTTATTTTTGAAAAGTGTAAGAATGTAGAAAACTAGTGATATACATTTGGTGTGTGGGTAGTGGGCCTGGCCCTCGGCAAAGGCAAATGTGTACTCTGATTTGCTTATTGGGGAAAGCGCCATGGTCGTAGCCTATGCCCAATGGATTTGCAGACTTGGCATGGCTGCAAGCCATGAGCACTGGCCATTGGTTACATTATTAGGAGTAGTAGATGGGGGGGGGGGCTTTCCTCTTCAAGTAAATCTTGACAGGTGGGAACACCCCTTTGTGTCTTTAGCCCTGCCCCTGTTTTATAGGCTTTTGCTATTTATTTTAATATAAGACAGAAATTATGGTCCAAACCTAAGACCTGGGATTGCTCAGAGAGCATTTTGGACCCAATAATCAATCTACACTCCAACACCAGTATAAAAGTCCGGCTAAATAACCAAGGTTTAACCTCGAATTGCATACCAACCTTTTCGCGGAGTAAAGCAGGGATGTCCTTTGGTTCCCGCTTTGTTCATATCTTTTCTTGGAGATTTTAAAGAGACGCAATCTACAATCGGAGCATTTCCACCGAAGATAGCTAATACTCAGGTCCCGAGACTTTTATACGTGGACGACCTGATGTTACTTGATCAGACCCAGGTCGGGTTGCAACGACAACTGGATAATCTTACAGCTTACACCATCGAAAACAACTTGGATATCAATAAATCAAAAACCAAGATCATGATTTTCCAAAAACCAAGAACCAAAAAGAAAGAGTCTTTGAATTGGCTCCTCTACAATACAAAAATTGAAATAGTTGAGTCTTTCAAGTATCTCGGAGTGTAACTCGACAGCACCAAGAGGGCCCGGAACATGCAAAATGACTTAGGCAAAGAATCTAGCGGCACAATTGAGAGCAGTCGATCGAAAATATGGTAAATTCTCTCTTCAAACGGTGATCAGCTTCTATAAGGCCAAGATTATTCCTTCGCTGACATATTGCATGGATGCTACCCCGTCTATTCCTCCGGGCCTTTGGCTCAAACTCGAAGGTTTCATCTGGAGATCCGTGTTGGGCCTACCAAATTCCACTGCTGTAGCTCCGATAAGACAGGAACTTGGCCTTGTTTCCCTCAAAGCTGTGGTGGATACTTCCACCTTACAACTATACAGGAAAATCATCCATCCTGACACCCTTGAAATATATCGCATGATTGCAGAAGAGATTTGAGAAGGGCAATAACCAGACGATGAATAAGTGGGCTATGGACCAAAATCTGAAACTACAGGAAATTGCATGTAGTAAAGAAGACCTAAAGAATAATCCTGTTAGGAGCAAAACCAAACTGGAATGTATAGACTGGATCACGACTACGGAAAAAGCAACACACAACAAATTACTAGCCCATCTCCCAATGGCTATCAACAAACTGAAAGAATCAATGGCATACTGCAAAAGATATCCAAGTAAAGCATTGATGAGAATTTTTCTAAAAGCCTGTCTCAACGTCCTGGCGGCGCAGGAAATTCTTGCGATCAGAATAGGTTCTAAGGCAAAAGCCTGTAGACTCTGCAAAAATCCTGAAGAGACAGAATCAATCAGGCATTTGCTAATGCTCTGTCTAGCCCTGCACCAAGCGAGGATCGCCTTTTTCAGCCCTCTGACGGTAAATTCGTTTGCTGGCAATGAAGAAATCTGGTGGAACCGCCTAATAACTGGGGACAAGACACGATGGCACACGGCGTCTGCTAAACACTTGAATTTAGCAATGGATAAAACTAAACCGAACATTGTCTTCTGACTCTTTTATACCATCTACCGGCTGAGGCACTGTTCTTGTCCCCTTTGTGATGTCTTCGCAAATTGTTTTCTCTTCTCTGCTACTGAATGTTTTTTGAGTTCTTGTAAAAATCTTTCTTTTGATTATATACAAGTAATAATAAATAATATAAAAACTGTTTAATATAAAAAAGATATCAAATGTGTATTTTTATAGGAAGTTTGATATGTTTGGATATGAAAAGGGTATCATTTATATCAGTTTGATATAGAGTTTATATTCAAATTATTTTTTTATAAAGTTATTCAAATGTTTTTAATATGGGAAAGCATGTGTGCGCTTTTGCATGGTCGAGGGTATAGGGAGTTGTGAGGAGTTAGTCGGCGAGTGTGAGATGTTGGTGATGCTTTGAGTACGCGGGAGTGGGTTGTATCCTTGATGGTATGAAGTCATGATGTTATGTAAAGCTGGTGTTTGATAAGCCTTTGAATCATTTTATATAAACTTTATATTATTTCTATTTATTTATTTTTTTAAACTTATTTTATTGGCATTTATATAAGTACATAATAACCATCAAACGGTAACATAACAAACGAACAACAACTAATTAACTACCACAGTCTTCATAGCTCAACGTATTGTTCTTAATTGTGATGAGGGGGGCCGGTGGTCGGTGTACCCAAGGTCACAGGGGTTGAGTTTCCGAGTTGTCCATTCTTGGGGGTAAACCCCAGGCAAGTCTCTGGTAGGGGTGAGAACTCAGGGGGGTTTGTGATCCGAAGCATATTGGATGTCGCGCAACAGGGCCCTCCATGATTCTAGGGTGTCATTGGAGTTATCATTGCTTGAGTTGATTCCATCTTGCCAGGCTCTGGTCTCTGCCACTGTCCACTTTTCCAGGTCCTTAAGCCAACGTCCATGCCTCTGGCCCCCTGGTGATTTCCATGCCATAGCTATGGACCTTTTTGCGAGGATGCAGGCTAGGTCCATTAGTTTGACCAGGTGTTTGTATTTGCTGAGTCTGGGATGGGCTCCCAGTAAGCATTCCTTTGGGTTCCATTCATATCTTGTGAGTCCCGCTTTGGTGCAGGTGCTTTCTACCATGGACCAGAATTTCGCCGTTTTGGTGCAGGTCCAGAACATGTGGATCATGTCCGCTTTGTCATTTCCGCACCAGGGGCAGTTCGGAGATGCTTGTTTGTTAAAGGTAGCAACTCTTAGTGGGATCATGTATGTTCTGTATAGCACATTCAGTTGAACTTGTTTGAATCTAATGTTCCTCGACACCTCTTTGAGGTATAGTAATATTCACTCCCATTCACTGTCAGATAGTGTGATCTGGGATTGCTCAGAGAGCATTTTGGACCCAACCTTGTGTATAGGCGCGTTACAAATACCATATCATATCATATCATATCATATCCCCAATTCGGTTTCCCATTTTTGTCTCAGGGATGCGCTTTTTGGATTGGATCTATCATTCAGTTTGATGTATAAGCGGGAGACCGGCTTCCAACCGTCTGCTAGGTCGTACATTTCCTGGAGGAGGGGGTCCGGTGGGGGTTCCTCTGGCCAGACAGGCCATTGTGCCCTAGCTGTCCTCTTGTGGCGGTGGTACCACAGGAATTGGGTGTTAGAGATGCCTTCATTAGCTTGTAGCGATTCAAGTTCTCTGAACATGCCGTCTTCAAACAGGTCTCCCCATGTGTAGATTCCGGCTCTCTCCAATTTCCTGGCGGTCGCTAGGTCCGCCTGACTTTTGCATACATCCACCAGAATGGGGGTGTTGGGATTGTAGGGATGTTTTAATTGTCGAAGGAAGCCAGTTCTGGCCCATATCTGCCTGCCCAGGGTGACAATCATGGGAACTTCAGATGTTTGTTTCGTCGGGTTCCAAAGCATTTCTTTGGGGAATAGCTTGGAGGTCGCATGTCGCAGGAGCCCCACTTCAGCTGACAGGTCATCGTTAGCCATTTCGTCACATGGCTGACCTGTGCAGCTAGATAGTACCTTTGCAGATCGGGTAGTTGTAGCCCTCCTTCCTTGTACGGGAGCGTAAGTGTAGGTAAAGAGAGCTTGTGTCTGGAAGACCCCCATATGAAGTCCTTGATTAGAGAGTCCAGTTTTTTTTAAAAAGGGAGGTCTGATGTAGAAGCAGACGTTCGCGAAGTGATATAAAAAACGGGGGAGAACTATCATCTTGACTATTGCCGCTCTGCCCATCACTGCCAGTGGTAGCTTCGACCAAAAGTTCATGGATTTGCGGAGGGCACCCACTGCTTTTTCAGTGTTGTGTTCATGCGTGAGTGCAGGGGTATGACACACATCGACTCCTAGGTACTTAAACTTCTCTAATTGCCATTGTATCCCGACGTCTGGTAGATCGGACTTATCCAGACCCCTGAGTCTGGCCAGTGGAAACGCACATGACATTAGCTTGCTAAATGTTATCCCAGAGTATCGGGCATAGTTGTCTAGGATGTCCAACGCGACTTGTGCATTGAGCTGAGGGTTATTTAAATACAGGAGGACGTTGTCCGCGTACATGGATATTATGGAATGGTCACTGCCCAGCTCAATTCCCGCGTCAAAGTGTTGTTTCCTGAAATAGGTGGCCACTGGCTCCAGGCCCAGTATGTATAACATCGGGGACAGCGGGCATCCTTGCCTCGTGCCCCGCTGTATCGCCCAGGCTTTGGACGTCCCTCCAGTCTTCACTCTCGCTGCTGGTGAATTATACAGTACCTGGACCCATTTTACAAAGCCCTCGCCAAAGCCGAATTCCCTTAGTACTTCGATCAGCCACTCCCAGTAGATGGAATCAAAGGCTTTTATGGCGTCTAGCGCTAGCACCGCTAGGTCTTCATCTCGATCATAGGTCTCTGCCATGATGTGCTGGAGCCTCCTCAGGTTTGCAGTAGTATTGCGTCCTGGAACAAAACCATTCTGCTCCTCGTGAATCAGGGTTCCTACCACCCTCGCCAGCCTCTTAGCCAGTATTGTGGTCACTATCTTGCAGTCATAGTTTAGCATGGCGATTGGGCGGTATGATTCACAGTTGTCGACAGGTGTGTTGGGTTTAAGTATAGGGATGATGATTGTTTCTTTCATGGAGTTTGGTAGGATTCAGTTTTCGTATGCCTCCATATACACCTTGTGGAGTATCGGGGTGAGGGTCGCTTCATACGCTTTATAGAATTCTGGCGGAAGCCCATCACTCCAGGGGGTCTTGCAGGTGGCTAGCGATCTAATCGCCTCTGTCACGTCTTCTGGAGTGATTTCCGTGTCCAGTAGCTCACTTTGGGCCTCCGTCAGACTTGGGAGCTCAATCTCTGCCAGTGTAGCCCTTATGTCTTTCTCTGGTATTTTGGTGTCATGGGCATACAGTTTGGAGTAGAAGGCCGCAAACGCAGAGTTCATATTTTGTTGCGTCCTGTGGGTTGTCCCCCTTTCATCTGTTATTTCAGTTGGGAGGTGGCTTGGGAACTCGCGTTTACACAGCCATGCCAACATTCTACCAGGTTTATCTGCTTCTTTGTGCGCCCTCCTATGTAGGTCGTGTAGTCGAATTTAGACAGTCTATTCCAGGCCAAACGGCATTCCTCCCGGGTGCCCTTCAGTTCTGTTTCAGCGTCCGGCGTGATGTCGATTTCGGATTCCAGGTGTGTAATCTTATTCTCCAGATCCTCCAGTTCCGACTTCAGATGCTTGCGGATGCCACCAGCTCCGGATATGACTTCTCCCCGTGTCACAACCTTCATGGCCTCCCATAATGTGCTCCAACTTGACACTGAGCCTGTGTTAATGTCTAGATATTCCTCGAGTTTAGCACCAAGTTCCTCCTTAAATGCGTGGTCTGTGAGTGCTGCCGGTGGCATTCTCCATAGCGGGATTGGCGGTCTGGGTCCTCTAGGAGCCCATTGCATAATCAGTGGAGAGTGATCGGATATGGTTCTGCCTAGATACATTGTGGAGTCTACTTCTTGAGCCAGCTCACGATCTATGAACAAATAGTCTATCCTCGTATGGACCTTGTGCGGGGCCGAGTAATAAGAATAGCTCCTCTCGGTGCGATGTTGTTCCCTCCAGATGTCCACTAGGTCGAGTTGCTCTATTGTGGTGTCTAGCACGTTAGATGCAGGGCTATTTAAAAGATGGGGGGGGGGCTCTAATCTGTCCATAGCTCCGTTCCTGATGCAATTGAAGTCACCACCCCATAGGAACGCACTCTCTCTGCGAAGAATCATTTTGGCACTAAGCATTTGAGGTGTGAGGGTATTCCGTGTTGTGGTAAGTATGAGTTCACCAGGCACACTGGCGTGGATTCGATAGTTCCCCATAGTATTAGATATCTGCCCTCTTTGTCAGCTTCATAGTCCAGTAGCTGGAAGGGCACTGTCGGGTTCACCCACGTGAACACTCCTCTAGCAAATTTGGAGTATGGCACCCCTCTTCCGATCCCACCCCATCTTTTGGATAATTTGGCTGTAGATTCTTCCGTGAGATGGGTCTCTTGAAGCATCACTATCGATACCTTTTTCCTGCGCAGGTAAAAGTGGATCCGATTCCTTCTCAGGTACGTGCCCATACTCCTCACATTCCACGTCGTCACCTTAAGTTGGAGTGCCATTGAGTTGGTGTCTTGGTTTCATCTTTCCGGTCGCCCCAGATTTCACGGGCCGGCCCCTTCTGTGGGTGATGAGGCTCTCCTCCTGGGTTCCGGTGTTTTCTCATCTTCGGCCCCCAAGGACCTCCGGTCCCGTGCTTCCCCTTTCTTAATATTTCAAGGACTGTGGTGTGAACGAAATGATTAACAAAACTGGAACTGGTGCGCCCAGCAACGACAAGTTCCTGCTGGTGCTCAGGCGCTCTCATACCGTCAGGACCCATCCGGGTGTCAGGCATGAGGGAGGTCAGTCAGGCAACTGGCCTGTCCTGAACTGTTCGTGGGGGTAGGGCTCTGTGCCTGGCGTGGGCCGAGCGAGGGCCGCATCTACTCATAATCATCAGTCAGCTGACTGTTGGGTGATTTTACTTTCTCTTTGGTCATTTGCCTTGCGTCTGAGTTAGCTTTGAGTCATGAATCCGTCCATGTCTTGAGCGCAGGGGATTCTTCAGTTTTCCATGGGTTGAGGATCCTTATCTGCAGCTAGATTGTTGTCTTCCAGCCACATGTTGGCAGCTGCTGGGGATTCCAGGAAAATCGCCCTCCCCTTGTGGATCACTTTCAGTCTGGAGGGGTATAATAGCATGTACTTCAGGTTCAGTTGCCTGAGCCGGGCTTTAATCGGCACAAATGAGTTCCTCTCTCGTTGGACCTTTGGGGTGTAATCGGGGTAGATCGTTATCCTGGAGCTCCCACGTTCAATGGGGCCCTCTTCTCTGGAGTGCCGGAGGATGGTCTCTCTATCCTGGAAGTTGAGTACTTTAGCGATTATAGGGCGAGGATGCGAGCCCGGCGGGGGTCTCTTCCGAAGTGATCTATGCGCCCTTTCCATTGAGAATCCTTGCGTTAGTCTTCCGGCACCCACCTCCTGTTGTATCAGGGATTCTATGTAGGCTGTCGGATTCGAGCCCTTGCTTCCTTCCGGGACCCCAAGTATTCTGATGTTGGCGCGTCTGGCCCGGCCCTCAGCCTCCTCAGCTCTGGCCTCAAGTGTGAACACCTTTCGTTCCAGGTCCAGCACCTTAGCTTTCAGCTCTGCTGCGTCGTCTGACGTTTCTTTTATGGTTGTTTCGGCAGTGGTCACTCTTTCTGTTAAGTTGCGGGCATCCTGGCGCATGAGATTCTGGCGCATGAGATTCTGGAATCTATAAATGTGCGCAGTGATGCAATTGCCTCCAGTACCTGGGCTTGATTCTCGGGGGAGTCCGCCGGTTTTGCTTGGGGAGGTTCGGGGGTGGAAGTGCGTGGCTGCAGAGGAGTTTTCGCTTTAGCAGATAAATACGTGTCCATGGTGCTTGTTTTTGTCTTATTCCTGGCCGCCATGATGAGGGACGTTCAGAGACGCCACTCGGCTATGTGTGGGTAGATGATAGTGGACGTCGCCTCCTCAGCAATGCTCCCACCGGCCCAGTGATTTTAGTGTGCGGGCTGGGGGAGCTTATGGTTCCGGGGGTGGGGTGGTCAGCTTGCAGCGTGTGGGGACTGTTTTACGCGGGTCTCCAGGGATCAACAGAGAGGCAGCGGGTGGGGACCCCTCTGTAAAGGCCGCGTCGGCCTGTTGGGATCAGTGTTCAAGTTCTTGGCGGGGCATACAACAGCACGCCGATGGTGCGGCGCTGTGGTCCCCTATGCTGGGGGTGTTCGATTGGTTTATGCCCTCACCCAGTGCTCTCCTCACCTCCACCTTCTTTTGCAGTCGATGGCGGGGCTCCCCGCACCAAGGAGTCAGCGTGTCCACTCACGGTGTCTCTCCGGTTCTCGCTCCTCGGCCGCTACGGATGCTGGAGCCCAGGGCCCAGGCCCAGTCTCCCCGGTCAGCCGCTGCAGCAACAGCAGATCGGACCCGGGTGGAGGGGCGGGCTCCTCCTTCTTTTTTCGGTCGTGGCAGCAGCTTGTGGGTCGGTTTCGCTGCGAAGGCGGTTAGCGTTTTCCTCCGGCGTCGGCTTCAGGAGCTGGCCGCCATCCTGGGTCCCACCAGCAGTGGGGGGGGGGACCTTTGCAGGGGAAAAACCGTGGGTCTGGAGGTCCAAACCCAGGAGAAAACCACAGGATCGTGTCCGGGGCCGGGTCTCCTTTCCTCGGAACCGGTTCTTTCTGTCTCAGATGTAATTTCAGGCAGGCAAAAGGATCGAGATACGGCGTCTCGGCCGGAGCATGGCGACTCAGCTTCCACTCGCCATGAGCTCCAGGCCACGCCTATATTATTTCTATTTATAAAAAAAAGAATGTGCTATCAAAAAATGTGGTTTGAGATAAAAAAAAATTTGATATAAAAAAAATTGTAGATAAAAAATATATCAAAAATTAAAAAAATGTCATAGCTAAATTTTTTTATATCCAAATTTAAAACAATTGTTATATAAACATTTTGCAAAAATGTATATCAAAATGAAAAAATGTATACCACAAAAACATTTTATATCAAAATTAAAAAATATTGTTATATAAAAAGGTTAAAAAAAGTATATCAAAATGAAAAACTATTGATATGACATATTTTATATCAACATTAATGTTCAAATTTAAAAATGTTTTAAACATTTTATATCCCCAAAAATGTTTATATTAAAATTTCAAAAAAAGTGTATAAAAATGTTACAAAAAGTTTATAGCAAAATTACAAAAATATTATAGCAAAATGAATCCAACATTTTTTATTTGAAAATCAATAGGGTGGAAAACACAACGCTTTTTGAGTTAACCAGGGGCTATTCAGAAAAGGGTTACTATGATCAGCTATAGCTACAACGCAGGGAGAACAACTCCAGGAAGGTTCAGAGGATAGTTGTACTCCATATTGATTAATTAATAATTATGATTGGGAGATTGATCAGGACTTGCTGACGGAGCGTGAGACCCGGGGAGCTCCTTGAAAACATGGCTACACTTTCTGTTGACAGCAAACTGTTGCTTACTGTTAGGCCTATGGGGGAGTCTGTTGGAGATTGCATACAAAACATTTAGGAGCATGTGCCCATAACAATGGCTAATCTGGGGATGGCGACCCAGAATGGCGATGATGCAACCAACAGCGTTTGATGTGGGGCGACGACGGCAGACACAAATTATGCCCTACTGCCCCATCAGAAAAAATGGAGAGCCAAGCGCCCAGGGTATCGAATGGCGTGCTATCCGGTAAGTATGTTTTAAAGTGATCACGTGTATTTGGTAGGGCGTACGAAGTAGCCGTAGTTGTTAAACTATGCAGATTTATTTTGTTTCCACCCTTTAACCGATAAAGTGGACGGCATTGAGGACACCAAGATGTAGCAGAGACCATCAATATTTACTGCGTTTGCTGTTCAAACCAAATTGAAAACTCTGGGGTTTCTGAAAATGTCCTGTGTAAGGCTTGTGTTTCGCTAATGAAAACTGATAGCATAAACAATTATAGGGTTATAGCGGCTGTCACCTGGATTGATATCATGGCTATCAAAGGTTTTACGGCCGTTGTTGTGAAAACATGTTTAAAACAACACTTTCACAGATGGTGCTCAGTGCAGAACATTGATGACCCCCGACAGGATGCTCCCGAATGTTTGGAAAAAGCGTACACGGATGATTTGCTACATAAAATGTCACATGCTGAGCTCTAAACGCCTTGTAGAAATGATGCGCTTGACGTAGGCGCTAACACAGCTAAGGGCCGTGCATGGGGCGGAGCGCTGTGCATCTAAAATATTGTGGGCGATACAACCGCAAATAACCCCCTTTTGAAAATGAAGCAATCTAGACAGGGCTGCCCGATGTGTGTTAGAAGCATTAATGAGAAAACAGTTTGTAAGTGGTGGGATAATGTATACCAAAGACAGTCTGGTAGAGCAATGTGCATGGAACCCCGTAAACTGACCTACGAGGCCTGACACTGTAGATGTTTTCTTATGTATTTGCGCCTATTTGCAGGAAACAAATTAAATTCAAATCTGCTGAAAAGTGATCATTTTAATGTGAAACCAGCTGTTGGATGTGTATAGCGTTGCTGGGCTACTTAAAGAGCAGCTGGATACTGTATGTCCAACGCTGCTGTGTTATCTGGAAGCACCAACGATGATATACAGAAGAAAATGTAACAATCTTTTATACATCGCAAACATATGAGCTAACAGCAATCACCCACTAATGGACAACTACTGGCAAAAGCATCACAAAGGAGGTCACTGCGATTTAAGGTCGCCGGGCGGGTCCTCATTGCGAGTAAATGTGGCCAACCTGCAACAAAGTTTTCGATGTGTTGAAGGCCACAGGTTGTTTTGACAGGTTGTATGTATTTCTGTCGAACGTCTCTCTGTTATGTGTATCTGCTTATCGACGCAGTGAGAGACGGGCTGTGTATGAAGTAATTGATGATACATCGAAATTTGTATCCAAGGAGATCATTGTGCAAGTTATTTAATGTGTATAAAAACAGATGTTTTAAATATGAATACAAATCTGCTGTTTGATTAGACCTGGTTGTGTCTTTTTGTGTTGAACAGGTACGGAGGGCAAACACGCCCTGTATTCAAATGGCAGAAATATATGATGACATAAAGATGTCAAGAGTTTATAACAACGCCTGTGAAAATAAACATCATTTGAAAACAGAATTCTATAGCGAGATTAAACCCAGTCTCTCTAAAAGTTGATGTGGCCAAGCACAACATAGCTGATGGCACCTAATTAACAAGTGAGGTGCGTTATTATACATATAGTAAACAGGACCACGTAATAAAGAACGAGACCGGTTTTATGAATTGTAAAAAACAATTATTTATAAAAAAGATATACTTAATACAGAAAGGAAAAATACAAGTGTAAAAATATTTATTGTGATCGAAAAAAATAAACATGCCGCTGCAAATATCCAAAATCTCAGACACTCCTTTGTGAATTGTAAAAATATTTTACTCATAAAAAAGATAAACTTAATACAGAAAGGAAAAATACATGTGTAAAAACATTTTGAGGTATAAAAAATAAACATGCAGATGCAAATATTGAAAAGCTCAGACACTGAACTTGAAGGGACGCAGCACAATTACAACTATAGAAGTGCCGTGAAAAACGAGGGGTTGGTAGAGGTCCTTGTTAAAATATTTAATAGCCATGGGGGTGGGTCAACCTGTCTGCTGCCAGTGTTCTTTTATCAAACACAACCCTGAGCGTCTTTCTTAGAGTGACAGTGTTAATTTACCACTGTTTTTATAGCACACTTTTCACAGATGTGTAACGACGATAGACTGTGGGGTGTCACACGCATCTCCTTGTACAAAGGATTGCACCAGATCTTTTGAACTGTCGAAATGTATCTGGCCCGCGTTAACATTTAATGTTATTTCGAATGGATTGTGTCATCCCACGTATTCCCCATTTTATGATATATTCGTTATCGCCAGCTTTGCTGCTTCGGACTTTTTTTCCGGCAGAGGGCGCTGTGCTCGAGGTCGTAGCTTCGATTTTCTCTCAACGGGCTCTGCACCTTGTCGATGTCGCTGTTGGTATAAATAGCTCGAGCCGCGCCCGTTGGCTTCAGTTCCGTTTTTTCGATTGCTTCGCTCTCGAGAACGGCGCGCTTCGAAAATTTTCTTCTGAAAATGTCGTCTTTTTAAACCCAGTCTTGGGAGTTGAAGGTGTTGAAGAAGTATATCGACTGTGAATCGAAGATGTCGATCACAGATCCTCACCGCGTTTGTCTCTGGTGCCTAGGTTCAAGTCATCGAACCAGCGACTGTGGCTCCTGTCAGTCAATGATGGAGAAGGCCCTTGTGAGAGGAAAGGTAAACTGGCGGTGGGGCGGGAAGCTTCTAAAGCCTCGAAGGCTTTGTCCAAAAAACATAAAAAATTGAGCGATTCAAAAGAATCGGATCGTCATAGACACTCTAAGAGAACTCGATCTCGTAGTAGATTCAGGCGCTCTTCATCTTCCTCTTTTAAGAGAGTGAAAAGGAGACATAGATCTCCTTCGTCATCTTCCGATTCATCGACCGGTACGATGCCCGACTAAGTCGGATTCCCCTAGAAAATGGGAAGAATTTCGAAGGAAGATGATGGAGGTCTTTGAGAATGCAGCCTCGACCCCCTCAAAGAAACCTCAGAAGAGCCGGACCCCTGTCGCTCCATTTGAAAACATAGGGAAGTCGGGAACTACTGTGGTAAAACCCGGTAGTATGGATGAAACTCGAAAAACTTGAGTCGACGCCAAGTCATCGAAGACTCATCGAGATTCGAGTATTTCTTCGACACCTCATAAGAAACAGAAGTCGTCAAACATCCACGGCATCAGCGCCGGCAGCTTCGACATCGAAGCCAAAAGCACCTTTGACACCTGTGTTGAAGACTTCATCGGTGTCTTCGAAGGTTCCTTCGATACCGTCGAAGGTTACGTTGATTCCTTCGGCGAAACCTCATGAACAAGACAGGAGATTTACTCCTTTACCAAAATCAGACTTTTTTAAGTCTATGTCTTCAATTTTTGAAGAAAGTGGCTCATAAGGAGAGGCTTTTTCTCCTTTTGGAGTACAATATGGTACTAGAGAGGTCCCAGAATAACTTATCAATCCTGAATCGAAAACGAGAGAACTTTGTGACGCCCTTCACTCTGCTTGTGGCATTCATACGTCACCTGAGCTAGAGTTTGCAAAACCTCACACTGCAGAACATACAGATTCAGGGTACAGGAGTTTAATGAATAGAGTGGTGGAATATATGGGTTGGGGTAGAGCCTCACCCACTTTTGAACAGGACGATATGACAGACATAATTGTTCCAGGCCCCAAGAAGGATCCAGTACTCCCCTTCCATAGGGCACTTCAGAGAACAGAGAACAGAGGAAAAGAACTGGGAAATTCCTGAAAATATTGCTGCTGTAAACAGTAATTTTCCTAAAAAATATAGACCGTCTAGTTCTGATCCTGAATATTTAAACAGACATCCCACTCCAGAAAGTCTGGTTATTCAAGCAGCAACTACTTCAAGACAGACTGCATATCCTACTATCCCCCCAGATAGAGAGGATAAGAAAGTGGATGCTTGGGGCCGTAAAGTTTTTACTTTGGGTAGTATGGCTCTTAAGTCAACCAACGTCACCTGTACCCTGGCCAGGTTTACCCATACCCTGTGGGACTGCATTTCGGCGGCGGCTGATCATATTCAGGAAGGCGAGGAAAGGGAAGGCTTGCTGAATATTGTCAGACGGAAAGGAGGCAATGGGGGAATGTCTCCAGTCTGGACTGGATACTGCTGATATTATCAGCAGATCCATGGCTGCAAGCACTGTGCTACGCAGATTTGCGTGGTTGAAGAAGTCGGGGTAAGCACCAGATGTGCAAGCCAGACTTTTCAACATGCCTTTTGATGGCTTGAGACTGTTTGGTAGTAAGGCTGATGCAAGCCTAGAAAAACTACAGACCTCAAAAGCGGCAGCTAAATCTCTTAGCGCCTCCATGCGACAGCCTCAGAAACCCTATTCGGGCTCAACTTCCTGGAGGGGTCGTTCTTTTCTGTACTACTCTTCTTTTGGTAGAGGAAGGGGACAGGCTTTTCAAAGAGGCAAGACAAATGTCACTCGTGGTGGACGAAGAAGAGGTGCAAAATCAGCCTCAGCAGCAGCATCTCTGCCCTCAGCCGCTCCTGCAGCCGCCTCCAAATCACTCTGAGACCTTGTTACAAAAAACCCCAGTGGGAGGCAGGATATCTCAGCATCTGAAGGAATGGCGGGGCATTACCTCAGATGCTTGGGCACTGGAAACAGTAGTTCAAGGTTATTCTCTCCCCTTCCTAAAAAGGCATCAGAACCATCCACCGGGAACTAACTCTGTCAAAATTCCAGATCCACTCCTGTTGCAGGAAATTGTAACCCTGCTAGAGAAAGGTGCTATAGAACAAGTACCTGTAGCGGAGAGGAACAAGGGTTGGTACTCCCCATACTTTCTCATTCCAAAGAAGGACGGACGATTGAGACGCATCTTGGACTTAAGAAACTTGAACAAGCCCTCAGGAGGACAAGTTCAAGATGTTAACCCTTTCTCAACTCCAAGACTGGTTGGTATCATTGGACCTTCAGGATGCTTACTTTCATGTGCCAATCCATCTCAAGCACAGAAAGTACCTGAGGTTTGCGATTGGCAATTCTCACTATCAGTTTCGAGTTCTGCCATTCGGGTTGACCTCCGCCCAAGGGTTTTCACCAAATTAATGGCGGTGGTGGCAGCAAGTCTCAGGAGAGGGGGGAATTCACGTCCACCGCTACCTGGACGATTGGTTGATCAGAGCACGTTCTCCAGAACAAGCTCAGGGACATCTTTCGATCACCTGCCACTTCCTTCACAAATTGGGCTTCTCCCTCAATTTCATGAAGTCCCACATGATACCATCCCAAAAGCTCCAGTTTATCAGAGCAGTCTTGGATACTTCCTCGGGCAAAGCCTTGCCTCCCGAGGTGAGCTCTGCATATTCTGCAGATGGTAACAAAGTTACAAAATGCCCAACATCTGCCAGCCTTCGATTTTCTGAGGTTACTCGGCCTCATGGCGTCCTGCATTTTCCTAGTGCTAGAGGCCAGATTGAGAATGCGATCCCTTCAATGGGCACTCAGAACTCAGTGGTCCCAGTTCTCAGGGAATATGTCAGATCTTCTGCAAGTCCCGAGCGCAGTTGCTCGGGATCTACTATGGTGGGCTTGCAACGGCAACATCCTCAAAGGAGAATCTTTTTGGCAACCATGGCTGGCGATAACAGTAGCAACGGATGCCTCACTCACGGGGTGGCGAGTCCACACCAACAATCTGACAATCAGCAGTCGTTGGTCTCTATCGGAGTCCAAACTGCACATCAACATATTGGAGCTGAGGGCAATCAGACTAGTGCTGAAGGCCTTCCTGCCCTCTGTACAGGGAAAGAATGTCCTGATAATGACAGACAACACGGTGGCCATGTACTACCTCAACAAGAGAGGAGGCGTAGGGTCACTACCACTGTGCAGAGAGGCAATGTAGCTCTGGTTGTGGGCAATACCAGAAGGAATCTCTCTATCAGCAGTTCACCTAGCCGGAGAGCAGAACACATGGCAGATGCTCTGAGCAGGCAGAGCACGGTCTCTCGCGAGTGGGAGCTAGCTCAGGAAGTCCTTCTGGAGATCTTTGCCCTTTGGGGAACCCCTCACGTGGATCTATTCGCAACCACGGTAAACCGGAAGTGCGAACAGTACTGCTCAATGGAATTTCCTCTGAGAGGAGCTCTAGGAGACGCGTTCATGGTGCAGTGGAAGTTCCCACTTCTGTACGCGTTTCCTCCAGTCCCCGTGATTCCTCAAGTAATCAGGAGGTTGAGAAAGTTCAGGAAAACCATGATCCTAATTGCCCTGGGTTGGGCCAGGAGGACGTGGTACCCGGACCTTCTGGACATGTCCATCTGCCCAATACTACTTCCGCAAAGAGAGGATCTTCTCTCGCAAGACGAAGGTCGGGTTCTCCATCCAGAACCCGACCTTCGAGTGTCAAGACACTCAACCTTCACGCATGGTTTCTGAGAGGTTGAGATACAAGGATTGGGATCTTCCGGATGACGTAATGGAAATTTTGCTTTCGGCCAGGAGGCCAGCAACAAAATCCTTGTACCGGTGTCGTTGGAATAAGTTCAGTAACTGGTGCAGAGATAAGGATGTGGACCCTTTTCAATGTAGCACTCCAATGGCGCTTTCTTTCCTATTACATCTAGCGAATCTCGGGCTCCAGATCGGAACAATTAAAGGATATCTGGCTGCGCTATCCATTTTTAAGCGCTCCTCGGAAGAGGTTTCTTACTTCAAAATTCCATTGATAATTCAATTCCTGAAAGGGCTTACTAACGTATACCCTCCAGTACCTTTTCATGTCCCAACTTGGGATTTAAATTTAGTACTTAAGTTTCTAACTTGTATACCTTTTGAGCCTCTGCATTCCTGTCCCTTGAGACTTCTAACATTAAAAACTGTTCTTCTTGTGGCCTTAACATCAGCCTGCAGGGTTAGTGAACTACAGGCTCTCTCATGTAAACCTCTGTATACTATTTTTTACAAGGACAAGGTCGTTCTTAAAGTTAAACCTTCCTTTTTACCAAAAGTAGTTTGACTTCCATTTGTCACAAAAAATCATATTACCAACATTCTATCCTCCTCCTCATTTGGGCAAAGAAGAGGAGAGACTGCATGGACAGGACCTCAAAAGGGCTCTCAGTTTTTACATTTCAAGAATGTTAAAATTACGTCAAGATGACCAACTCTTTGTAGGTTATACAGGTCATAAATGGGGATTATCAGTGACAAAACAAACTATATCCCGCTGGATCATTCTGGCTATAATTGAATGCTACAGATTGGCTGGAAAGGACCCCCCAGGTGGGCTCCAAGCCCATTCCACTAGGGGCATGGCTACTTCTGCGGCTCTAAAGAGGGGAGTCCCTGCAGCAGATATTTGTTCATCTGCAACATGGAAATCGATGCATACTTTCATCAAGCATTATTGCTTAGATGCTTCCTCCTCCAATGAGGGTTTATTTGCCAAGGCAGTACTTCATTCCGTCCATGAAATCAGTAACTAGTACTTCCACCTCCAAAATTGCCACTGCAATGGGAGTCTATCATAAGATGAGGAATGTGTGGGAGACACACAATCTATTTGAAGAACAAGTAACTTACCACTGTAACGTTCTTTCGACTGGATGGTCCTCCCACATATTCCTCATCGACCCTCCCAGCCTACCCCACAGTACAGTTTGCGTTTCTTACACTTTCCTCTCACGAAGAGTCCATCAGTCATGAGGCACGCCTGGGTGTTCCTCCAATATTTGATCGAAAAAACAGAACTGAAGCTAACGGGCGCGGCTCAAGCTATTTATACCAACAGTGACGTCGACAAGGTACGGAGCCCGTCGAGGGACAATTGACGCCATGACCTCGAGCACAGCGCCCTCTGCCGAAAAAAAATTTCCGAAGCAGCGTAGCTGGCGATAACGAATATATCATAAGATGAGGAATACGTGGGAGGAACATCCAGTCGAAAGAACGTTACAGTTGGTAAGTAACTTGTTCACCTTTAACTTTCATGTTGACAGTTCCTAGGGATGTGTGATAGGTATATGTTTTGGGCCCCACAGATATGAACTCCACAATGTATTCTTCAGGAGCTAGCTCAGAAGTCAGATTTCCTACATAATTGACAGTGGCGGGTTGAAATCCCCGGGGCGGCTGAAAAAAAAGGGTGTTGTCTGAACTTGTTGGGTATTCCATGGCAGAGTGCCAGCAAAGACAAGCCGTTTCATCATCTATGAACATTCAGCTGCACACGTCATAGAAATGATCAAATGGATAGCCGTGAAGCATTTCAGGGTCTGTTATGATAGCTGTGTTGGGCAAATGAACTATTTGCACAAATTTAGCACACAATGAATTAAGACATAATTTTGCCAACAGCCGCCGAGCTGGGGTTTTTATCAATGTGTTCCATATGCAAGCGTATTCCCTGATGTTTATAGTAATCATCAATGTAAACCCACTTCCTGAACCACCGCAAAGCCGTCCGACCAAGACTGTCCGTATCGTTGCCCACCACTGCCAGTTACGGTGTGTTGTATAGAGATGTTTTCTGTTTTTTAGATGTATAAGAGCCGCTGAATAGCCGGCGTGGAATAACATTTTTGTCTACCGTGATATGACTCCTGGGGCAACAGTGCGATTGCTTTGGGTTTTAGATATAGTTGTCTGTAGATCTGCATACAACAACTAGCCAGCATGATATTTTGAAAAGGTGCGATTTATGACACGTGTATTCCACCCTTTATAGGTGTTTCACGACAAGTCATTTGAATTATGCCTTCTCTAAACAAATTACAAGCTTGTCTTAAAATGTTCACATCTTCTTCACAGTAGTCCCTTAACTCTAGGTGAAAGTCAAACACGCCGTGTTTATTCGCCTTGTACCAGGCCGTAAACTGGTCTTTCTCGCTAGGATTCATGTATTGAACCCCGTATTGATCCGGGGTGGGAACGGGCCTATGCAGTTTTGGTTCGCGCTGTGTTAAAAATATGGGGAAAGAAACCCTTTGAACCGGAAAAGCTAAGAGATGAATTTCACGGGCAAAAAGTTCAAGGAATCAATACAGTGTATTTGTAGAAGCACCACAAATATGACCATTAGTTTAGCACCTTAGGTGATAAGTTTTATTTTAATTTGTTCCCGAACTAACTGTCGCAACACAGTTTATGAATCATATTCTTTGGAATTATGGGCTAGAAAGGTTATACCCCGTGAATCTGGTTGTTACAAAGGTGCTTATAAAAGAAGCCACACAGGCGTCCTCTGTAAATTCTCAATAACTATCCCCTGTTAGATGCCTGGCATAGATATAGTTTGGTTGGTGTGTTATATTTTCTTGGCGGGCCTCCATGTCGTATATATGTAGTTCTTGGTTTTATTTTGCGGTCTGTCAAGTAGCAAAGGTGTTCAGCCGTGTTGACAATGTAAACTTTGCACATTCTGCAAATCACCCCGACACAGTCGTGACTCTCGGGAAGACATTTTTGACACGCACACGACCGCCCCAGTGCCGCTTTTTGAATGTGTGTGTCTAGACAGGCTTGAGAGCTCGCGAACGCTTGACACTGAGAGCATTTTGCAGGTTTTTCCTTGAACGTTTGACATTCTTCTCCTAGACATAAGCAACAGTGGTATTGGCAACTGTGTCTGTTTGTTTTTGGAAATGTGAGGACAATGCTGACAGAGGTGTTAAGAGCCCAGAAAACCATTTAGATTCAATACACTGTATAAATGATTGTTATGTTAGAAATACTGCCACAAACCGTTGTTAAAATAGAGTATCTTGATGGGTCTATTAAAATACTTCTCAAAGAGATTCAGTTGTCCAAAACCTACCAGCGTGTCGATTGGGAGTGCCAACTCTGTGAGCACTTGCAGAGCTTTCGCACATATAGCGATGTCTGTTCTGCTCCACATCTCAATGAAACCTGTGAGACTAGACGCTAGACAGAGATTTAGGGGTCCGTGATTTAAAATTTAGCAGCCATCTGCCTTTGTATTTTATGATGTGGCTGTGCAGAATTTTACTCAGTTTTATAAGCACCGCCGGAACGGGGCCTGACAACCTGTGCCACGATTTTCAGCGGCACAAAACACAAAATCTCAGTCTTACTCTGCAAAAGTCTTTGTAAATTTTCCAAAAACTGAAAAGCGCAAAAAGTATCACAATGTGAGCGCATTGTAAACAAGAGTCTGTTTAAACCATCAGCCTCCATTCTTATTTGCAGAAAATCATTGGACCCAACAGTTTCCGATATTTGCTGTACAGCATCCGTTATGACCGCTATCCCATGCCCCAAGGAGCATAAGTGATCCAGGTTTACTAATCCAAATACCTTGTAATGTTCCACGGCCGAAAATGTTTTATAACTTCTCTGATAAGGTTGCACTCTTTCCCAATAAACCAGTGAATCCGGCGCCTGGGGGGCTGATATCTGGGGCGTGCTATCTCGATCGCGTCTGCATATAACCAGTCATGCCTTTTTTAAGATTTTAAATAGGCGACACCTCTGAGCTCGAGATCTAGTCCATTTTAAGTTTTGTCTCCTGTTTTTAGAGCGCTGTTGAAACGGATATCCGCCTCCGCTTTCAACAATTAGCCCATCTGTAACGATGGGTTTGTTAGCGGTTGCGTTTTTAATTTTGCTCGATCCCCCGGAGCACCGGGCGCTATGGACGTGTTCTTGAGTGGTCTGAGGGAGCTCACTAGTTGCTAGTCATAACTTTGCAGGCTCCTCTGGTATGTTTAATATTTGGGATATTTCTGGAGCGGGGCATGACAGAGATGCTTATATATTAGGCCCCACAAATGTGTGTGGGATATCTGCTAAACAATCGGCTGAAAAAGCACTGATGGCTGGTGCGCTGTGTTCAACAGCAGGGGCCTTGCTTAGCGCTGTAGCGAGCTGCGTCTCTATGAATCTTTCATGAAATGCATTATAAGACCCTCCTATAATGATGGTGTTGCGTTCAACAACTGGGGCATCGTCTATCGTAATATCTGCCTGCAACCCTATAGCTAATTCACAAACCTCCACCGCTTAGGTGCTAGTATCACCACCCAGGTGCTCTAGTAGCGTCAAAACAGCCCCTTCCGCATTTTCAAAAGCGCTCTGAACCATAGATTGTAAAATCTGCTTCTTTTTATAGTAGGGTTCTAAACTTTACAGAATGCTCAGTGAGTTTCTTATCATTTTGTTTTAAATTCGCTTCCACATCTGATTTTGCGACTTTTCCCAATTCTGTTGGGGGTCTGTTTGAGCTATGCTGTGTGTTAACTCGATGCATGCTCTGACTGGTCTTTACATAGAACCACAGCCCGCAAAACCAATTTTAACTCTTACTCGGAGCCTTGTTGGTTTTGTATGATGCCTCTGTAAAACACTTAGAAATATGTCACCAAATGCTATGATGTGAGTCAACATGAGTTGCTGCCAACGGCTGTTAAGACAAATAGCTGTTTAATAACTGCACAGCCCTACATAAGTATATTCACGGACAGTGTCCGAGAATATAAAGTGATTCGTATAATCACAATATTGAAAACAAACTATAAAGAATGTAACAGCCCCTTCAGCAGTAAAGTTACACCACAACCACGCTGTGACTCTATACACACCAGAACCTGGCTTAAATCAAATTTGTCCTACCGTCAATGAACTACAGGTTGTTCATTTTAACAGTTTGATTTGTTCCATCTCATAAGCTCCAGTGCCACAAGCAGTGTTTCATAAATGAAAAGACCCCGTAGCACCAGGCATTTATTTTACCTGTTGCTCTATAGGCAGTGCTAAAAAGTTGCATACTTTAACACTCTAGGTTAGTGTTCATTTCTACACCGGGCCATCTAAATGTCACTCTTGGCTACTTTAGCGAAATACGCTTCAACACGTTTAACTGCTGTGTTAATAGGGAACAGGACTCTACAGGTCTTTCAAATTTTCATAGTAACAAATATTTGAGCATTAACAAAACATGTACAGATATCTAAGTGCGAGCTTCTCGGGCGAGTTTAAATCACTGTGAATGGCTAGCCTTTCAAGCTTTGAAAAAGTTGTTTAAAAAAAAATTACTATATGTGCGCATTTCTTTTTACAGTTTAAGCACTACGTGTAAACTTACACTGAATTGTAAATGAAAAAGCTGTAAATAAAAAACATGATGCAGTATACATCTTGAAAACTGTATAAAACACATGTAGTATATATCACACACAAAATAGCTTTAGAAGTAATAATAAATCATTCAGAATATAGCGAACCATCACACCTTTAAAAAACAATGGGTTGGCATTTGTTAGCAGTGTCATGACACATGTTTTCAGAAATAAAAGAACAACTCTGCTTGTTGGGGCCTCAAAAACCTCTGGATGAATCAAAAGAACTCCACGTTTTGGAGCCCCCCAGACACTCCTCAGGCCACTTGGATGAATCAAAAACAAAAAGAACAACTCCATATTTCAGGCCCCCCCAGACATTCCTCAAGCCCTTCTGGATGAATCAAAAACAAAAAGAACTCCACGTTTCGGGGCCCCCCAGACATTTCTTGGTCCCCTCTGGATGTATCAAAAACAACAAAAACCAACTCCAATGGATGCAAGCTGTAATCCAGGCATGCCTACAGATGAAATTACAAAACAACTCCTTAGCGCCGGGACCCCCCCCAAATCCATCGGTCCTTGCTGATGCACCAAAAACATGGGACCACCCATCCTTGGGGCGTTTAAAACATTCATGATTTGTTGATCCCAAGAGAGCCAGGCAGGTCCGTTGATGAATTCACAAAAGAACTCTGCGGCATATCCGCCCCAGATACATTGGGCTTTACCACTATAACAGCACTGTCGGACCTTATCCATGGGTTGTTGAAACATTCCAAAGCTGTTGATCGTGCAAAACAGGCCCTATCACAGAGCACGCAAGAGAGCCGGTAGAGACAGGCAACCCAACCCGGTGCTCTCAAAACATTCCGAATTTGCTGATCCACACAAATCACCCCGCCCCTTGGAGACTTTTAGATCAATAGTTAGGGCTCCGGACATTCCGGCCGGCATTACAAAAACTCCAGAACCAAGCGACCCCAGTGATGATTTCACAAAAGACATCTGTGGCAGCAGGGCCCCCAAATCCAGCAGCCCTTGCTGCTGTAACAAAAACATTAGACCCTATCCTGGGTCATTTAAACATCCAAGGTTTGTTGATCCAGAAACAGGCTGCCCCATTCCAACATCCCTGAGTTGTCCACCGCTGCAGGCTGTTTCTCCAGAAGCGCCCTGTTGCAACATCCAATTGTTAAGAGCCATTTCTGTAAAAAACATAAAACATCAGTCAGCATCAATATATTAAACCTGTATAACAACCAAATACAGGATCCTGAAAATTAAAAATTATATATATATATATATATATATATCGCAGAACCATTTTATATAAATTGCAATTATATTCTCAATTCCTGGCACACAATGAATGAACCCACAGTGCAACTCTTACCTGTTTAAAAATATTAACGCTCTAATTCAGTCTTCACATATTTTCCAAACACCCCTATGCACACGCACAACCATTTTCAACCCGTATAACAACCAAATACAGAGTCCTGAAAATTAAAATTTCAATCCATAAATCAATGGAGGAACTGGACCTCAACGTCCTCGGTCTCACTGAGACTTGGTTCACTGCCAGCTCTGCCACCAGCTTCGACACACTCCTACCTGACGGCTACAAGATCCTCTCTGTGCCCAGGCCCAACCGTTCAGGGGGTGGTGTTGCCCTTATCTTCCCTGAGTGGATTCCTGCCACTGTCATTCCTACGCAGACCTACTCCTCTTTTGAATGTCTTGTCTGCCGACTCTCTCTCTCCTAGCCATTCCCTTACCGTGGCTACTATCTATCGGCCACCTGGTCAAATTTCCTCCTTCCTCTCTGAGTGGGCTGACCTCTCCTCCTCACTCCTGTCCTCAACCACCCAACTCCTCTTTCTCGGTGACTTTAACATCCACCTCGATGCCTCCTGTCCCCCTACTGGTCTCTTTCGCGAACTCTGCAACTCTCTCTCACTCTCTATTCTCCCGTCTGGGCCTACTCACTCTGCAGGGCACACTCTTGATGCTCTGATCTCTTCTGACCTTCCCCTCTCCCTCCCTCTCTCCACTCCTCTCTCCTGGAGTGATCACTTTCTCCTATCCTCCCATCTCTCCCTCCCTACCCCACAGGCAAAGCCACCCTCTTCACTGCCACCCACCTTCTCGGTCATCCGGCCCATGAAGCGCGTGTCAGTTGAGGCTTTCGCTGCTACCTTCTCGCCCCCTCCTCCCCCCCCGGCTGACTCCCACCCTGACACAGCCCTCTCCATGCTCTATTCCTCTATATCTGATACTCTCGATATCCTTGCCCCCGTCATGAGAATCCGCCTGAAGCCCAAAGCCAAATGTAACTCCTGGTATGACTCGGATCTCGTCACCCTAAAACGCAAGTGCAGGGTGGCAGAGAGGAAATGGCGTGCTTCATGTTCATCCTCTGACAAACTGGCCTGCCGCCTGCTCCAAAGGCAATACCGGCTCTCCGTTCTCACCAAGAAGAGAGCCCTTATCCAAGCCCGCATCTCTGAGGCATCTAACAACTCGGCCGAACTCTTTAAAATCTGCAAGGAGCTGGCCAACCCTGCTGCAGTCTCTACCTCTCCTGTCCCCTCCCAGGCCCTCTGCACTGCACTGGCCTCGCACTTCATCTCAAAAACTCAGGACATCCTGTCCTCGCTCTCCTCCGCTCTCCTCCCTCCCTCTCTTCCCGGCTCTTCCTCTTGCTCTCTTGCAGCAGCCCCTCCGCCCTCCTTCTCTGCTTTTCCACCTTTTTCTGCTGATGAGGTTTCCAGACAAGTCCGATCTATGAAAGCCTCGTCTAAACAGGTTCACCCCTGTTCCTCCAAAACCATCAAGGACCACATCGACTCCCTGGCTCCTGCCCTGGCTGACTTTTGCAACCACTCATTCGCCTCTGGAGTCTTCCCATCCCGCCTCAAGCACTCCCTTGTGCACCCCCTCCTCAAGAAACCCTCTTCCGACCCCTCCTGCCCGGCCAACTATCGGCCAATCTCCATTACTCCCTTCCTGGGCAAACTCCTGGAGAAACTGGCCATCTCCCAGCTTAACCTCCATGCTGAATCTGTTGGTAATCTTCATGACCATCAATCCGGCTTCAGAGCGGCCAGAAGCACGGAAACTGCTCTCCTGAACATCCGTGAGGACCTGCTCCTTAACCTCGATTCCAACACTCCCTGTGTTCTCATTCTGCTCGATCTCTCCTCTGCCTTTGACACTGTCAACCATGCCATCCTGCTCAACCGTCTCCGTGATAACCTGGGTATCACTGGTCAGGCTCTGGCATGGCTGACCTCTTTCCTTTCCGGTCGACCCTCCCAGGTCCAAATGGGCTCCTTCCTCTCTGACATCTTTTTCTCCACCTGTGGTGTCCCCCAGGGATCCAACCTCTCTCCCTGGCTTTTCAACCAGTATCTGGCAGTCCTTGCCCACCGCATCGCCGCTCTCTGCCCCCACTTCCAGTGCTATGCGGACGATACCCAGCTCCTTTTCAGGCTACCCTCGGCCTCCTCCTCTCCTTCCCTCATCTCCGATTGTCTGTCTGCTATCCAGGAATGGTGTGCTGCCAATGACCTCTGCCTTAACGCCAGTAAGACTGAGATTCTACTCATCGGCACACCCACTCCCTCCTTCCCTGCAGCTCTCTGGCCGGCCTCCCTTGGCCCCCTTCCCGCCCCTACCTGCAAGGCTAAAAACCTCGGGGTCATCTTCGACTCCACACTCTCCTTCTCTCCTCATATATCTGACGTCTCTAAGAAGTCACACTACCAGCTGCACCTCCTCAGAGGTATTCTTCCCTTCCTCTCCTTCCCCCAGAAGCTCACTGTCTCCCGAGCCCTGGTTCTCTCAAGGCTGGACTACTGTAACAGCCTCTATCTTAATCCGCCTGCCTCCACTCTCCGCCCTCTGCAACTTATCCAGAACAGAACTGCGAGACTTGTCCTTGGCCTCAAGCCCAGGGACCGTATCTCTCCAGGACTGAAATCTCTTCACTGGCTCCCAGTGGATGCGAGGATTAAGTTCAAAACCCTCTGCATTGTCCACAAGGCCTTCTGGGGCCTGGGGCCTAAATACCTTCAACTCTCTCTTCCTAAATATCTTCCTTCACGAGCCCTTCGCTCATCCGTCTCCAACTCCCTCATGGTCAGCCGCTTCTCGAAGCAACGAGCTGGGGGTAGATCTCTCTCCGCAGCAGGGGCCTCCCTCTGGAACAGCCTTCCTGCCTCCCTGAAACTTGAGGAGAACCATCTCCGGTTCCGGAAGTACCTCAAAACCTTCCTCTTCGCTTCTGCCTTCTCACTCCCTCTCCCCTGCTAAACCTGCTTAACTCCCCACTGAATTCTGCACTAAACCTGCATCTGGGCCACTCTCAGCGACCTCGGTCCAGGGCCCAGCCACTCTCCACTTGCACTGCCTCCCTGGCTCCCCCTGCACTGTGGGACTGTCACTGTATCCCTACAGCCCCCCTTCCCAGCACTTCTCAGCACTTGCTCTGCACTTACCTCGCACTTGCCACCAGCTGGCCCTTTTTATTTATTATTTATTATTTTATTACACTACTTCCTTGTACTGCACTTCCCCCCCACCTCCTCCCCCTGCACTTTCTCCTTTTCCCCTTACCTCTGCACTTGCGCGATCTGAATGACACCTGGCCTAGTAAGATCGTTTGTCTGTCTTCCCCCTGTTTCCCTCCCTCCCTCCCTGCCTCGTCGCGCCTTGAAACACTTGTGTATAGGCGCGTTACAAATACCATATCATATCATATCATATCAATGCCAGCAGACCCTTACTGGCCACCAATAACTGTATCACCCTCGCCAGAGCCCTCATTCTGTCAAGGATTGATTACTGTAGCTCCCTCCTTGCAGGCTCTAACGCCCGAAACATCAACAAACTACAAATAGTCCAGAACAATGCAGTAAGAGCCGCACTTAACATTCCAAAAAAAGAACATATCTCCTCAGCTAGATGGAATATCCATTGGCTGCCGGTTCAAGATTGCATCACTTTCAAAACCTTATCATTAACTCACAAATACCTGTCCAACAGTTCACCAATCTATCTTGCCAGACAAGTCTCCAACGCCCAGTGCAATAGACCCACCCGATCAGCCTTCTCTTGCCACCTGGCCATCACAATATTTAGACGGCAAAAAGCTGAAGGATGCAGCATCCCTGTGATTGTGATAAAACAATGGAACTCCATGCCCCTGGCCCCGAGATCAGACCCGTCCCTTTGGTCCTTCCGCAAAGGCCTCAAAACCTGGCTCTTTTCCAAAGATACCTAGAAGTACCTGAACTGCATACTCTCCTGTACCATGTACCTACCCCCTACTTTGACTTTCCTTGAACTGTAACAACTATGTCCTAACCTGTCTGTACTCAATATAGAAACTCTCTATTATATAGTAACCTAATGCAATGTATAACTACTGTAACCTAGAGTAAGATACAACCGCTGTAACCATAATCTGTAAGGTACTATGTAAGCAACTTCTGTAACCAACCATCTTATGCAAAAGCACCTAGATGCCTCTGGGTGCGGTGCGCTATGCAAATATCAAAATACATTTTATATATATTATAAATCTTGGCTAAAGCACTTTGTCAATGTCTTTTTCTTGTAAGCGTGTGCATACAGGTTCATGCCCTAAGTGCATACGTATCATTTTCATTTTGTCAGCTCCTCCTCGGAGCTTCAGGTATGTATGCGCGTATGGTTATTTTCATTCACCACTAGTCTGTAATGTTCTTTCATTAACTATGGTACCTTTTGTCTTTGTAGGTTTTCAGAGGGCGGAAGATCTCAGAATGAAGCTGCGGCCGTGGATGAAGACTGCTGACTAAACTGCGGAACTACGGAAGATGAAGTGAACTGTCGGAGGACTGCTGCTGCGGAAAACTCTCTTCAGGTATGTTGAAGACTAAGGTCTGTGGATTTTCTCTGAGCTATTCGAGTTCATAACATGACTTTTTTCTATTATTCTGCAGGTCCGTGAGCTGAGCGCCGGTATCGTTACACTGCTGTCAGCGTAATTAACGAGAAGCGCGAGTTACTGAGGAGGCGGGGCTTTTATAGTTCTCTATGCCCAAAGTCTAGTCCTCAATGACTACTTAGACATTGACCTGCAGGGCGGCCATCTTAAGGGGATTGGAACACCATTGGATCTCCATGGGAGCCCATTGTCACCTTGGTATTGGGGAATGTGAGAATGCCATGTTTGCCATGCTAAAACCCATCTAGCCCCTACAGATGTGTACCAAGACTCCTTCCTGGCCCAGACACCAGAACCTAACCCAGAAACCCTGAAGTGATCATGACGCTGTGAGGCCAAAGTTGGAGTACCAGGAGCAGCTCCATCTGGTTGAACGCTCTGAACCTTTGTAATATCCTTGCAATTCAGTGAAAAGGGGGTGGCTGTTGAGCAGCTGCAAGATGGCTGCTTATCTCTGAACTCCTGAGTGCAGCACCTACTAAAAATACTAAAGAGCCTGTTTATACTGCATCAAGAAAGTAAATAGCACCGTCTGCAGACTTGTGAAGTCCTTCTGCAGGCTCTGTGAAAGTATCATTGTGATACGAACGGCCAACTCCTTGCTGTTTGTTTTCCTGGCTGCAGCATCCTCCCGTGCTGGGAGACCGGCACACCACTGCGCGCAAAATTGAGGGATAAGATGGCGTTCCGAGGGACGGCGTGATACGCAGAGAAATTGGCAACGCTCAACTAGCTGGGTGAGCTAGTGACCAGGGAAGCTGAGGAAGAGGACAGAAACTACGTGGAGCCCTCTTGGCCAACCCTCGGAGACGTGGATCCCACAGCTGTCACTCGATAATGCCGAGAGATTGAAGAGGAGTGAGCATGCCCTACCCGAACACAAGGAACCAGCTACTATGTAAATGAGGTAACGGAGGCACTGCGCGACCCGGCCTGGGACGTACTTAGCCTCACCTCCTACAGCTATTGTTCCTAAACGCTCCTATGATGCAAAATCCGACTGGGATTACAGGAGTGCTTCTGTGAATCTCCTTTGCTTAATACAAATAGCTCGATAGGGGCTACTCCCCCTACGCTAGAAACTGCAATATAGCTGCGAACTCTGAGTTGCCTAATACTTACAGACCACTACAGGGAGCACTCGGCAGTCCATGCACAGGGCCCATCGACATTATAGTGCAGCTAGCGAAGTGTGAGAGTGCCCGAGACTGGCGTGGGTGAATGCAGAGAGTCATCTGAGGTGCAAAGGAAATAACAGAGACACCGTGAGACCTAGATCTGGAGGCACTCATCCCGCACCCCTTACTCCTTCGTTTCTGAGCATTTTGTGGTGCAAATGCGTGTTTAGGACCACAAAAGCACCACCAGTAGACTTGATACTGAATACAAACGGCGATATTGGGACTACCTCTCAACTATCGAATACTTCTGCATTATTGCATGCTGTGAACTTGCGGTTACACGCCAACTGCTACAGGAAGCAAACAACAAACTACGCACTGTGACATCTGTCAGCACTAGGAAGCGTTCAACTGTGGATTGCAACTATGCCGAGAGGAGGTGGGAGCCAGAAGAAGCAAAACACGGTTGACGCTTACGCATGCCAAGTCAACCAGCCTTGGACAGGGGCAACATCCAAAACTCAAAGATCCAAAGTTACCATGGGAGAGGCTCCTGATAGCCCTAGTCTTAGACAAATTATGGACAATATGCAGACAGGTTTCGCCTCCCTGACTGGCAAACTTCAACGATATAACAACCGATATCGCACCTTAATGGCAAGACGGAGCGTGTAAGCACGCGCCTTACAGAAGCAGAAACACGTATTAGCACAGTCGAGGATGATGTACATACATACCCTAAAACCTCAGATGGTGACTGTAACTGCAGACCTAAGAAAAAACCTCACCAAATGCAACAACCTAGAATCCAGATCAAGAAGAAGTAACATACGTATACTCGGACACCCTGAATACTTTGGACGAGGCCGCCATGGAACGGCAGTAGAAGACTTGTTGAAAGAACTGCTCAGTGACCAACAACTTTCCCCCATGTTCGTAATAGAGTGGGCCCACAGAACACCTACTGTAAGACCCAAACCTGGAGCCCCTCCCAAACTCCTTAATTACTGTGACAGATGCCATTATCCATCTAGCTAGAGAGAAGGGTCGACTGAAATATGAAAACACATCCCTGCATATATACCCGGACTTCTCTGCAGCAGTACAAAAGGAGTGTACTTTTATGGGAGTGAAACATATGCTCTGTGAAAGAGCTACACCATATGCTATACTCTGCATTTAGCACCAGGGGAAAACCCTATTTTTCACATTACTGGAGGAGGCTAATATACCCATCAGGCCCCAGTCGGCAGAGGCTCCATCTACTTGAACGAGACGAGAGTTTAGAGATGCTGTCACTACTCGCTCACAGCACATGATTTAACATTTATAATGTTGATATTGTTTATCTGTACTACCATCATGATGCAGGGGAAAGACTGATAAACCCTATACATAACAGGCTCGCCGATCCTTATTATACAGTTGAAAGGTGTGACAGTTCCAGGAGGATCGAACGCCGGGGCAGCAACCCCCAGGCAAGGTTGCATATGTCTGTTGTAGTATTAATGCACAAGTTGGGGCTGAGTGCAGTAATAGTCGGGTTAGAGAGGTGGGTGGATACGGTGTACATAGCCCTGGTTGGGAGGGCAGTGAGGGTGGGGGGAGGGGAGGAAGGTTTGGGGGTTGGAAAGTTGGGGAAAAAATTGGCCGATAATCACGAATCTTACAGTTGCATGCTCATGTGTATTGAAAGTAGTACATGGATCCACTCACACTTTTGGTACACCTTCTGTTTTGGTAATTTTACTAAAGCAAGGAGGGTGCTATCCTACATTAATCGCCATGATATCCAGGTTTTATTGCTACAAGAAACTCACAGGCAGGGAGGAGTGAATTTCACGTTTGCCAAGAACTGGGGCCCAAACAGATTCCTTACCAATTACTCTTCACAATCCAGATGGGTGCTGCCGCTGGTTCATAGAGAGGTGGCCTTCACTCTGTTACACTTGCACACTGACCCTGAGGATAGATATGTTATAGTCCACTGCAAAATACGTAGTAGAGAAACACTATTAGTAAATTCATACGGTCCCACCTAGATGACCCAAACTATTACCGCCCACTGGCAGAAATTATTATGGGCTACCCACTGATCCCGGTGATATAGGGGTGTGATCTGAACATAATCCTTAATCTAGATCTAGACCGTACAGGACGAGCACCGAGACCTTTGTCGAAGGCTGCTTGTTGTATTATTGACCTGTTGAGTACACTTGGTATACAAGACATATGGCGCCTACAACACCCAATTGAAAGGGGATACACGTACTATTCCAACGTACATTATATGTCATCCAGAATAGATGTTTTCTTTATATCGGACTGCCTGGTGGGACAGGCAGCAGAGGCCAATAGCCTACTCCGTACCTACTCTGACCACTCCCCAATCACACTGTCCCTACGATGGGACGATGCAGTCCATACCCGATACCCATCGAGGTTTAAATCACTGGCCCTACAGGACCTGGTATTCTGTACAGACCTAGAAAATGACATACGTACGTACTTCTCCCTGAATGACAATGGTGCAGTGTTGCAGGCTTCGCTTTGGCAAGCGTTTAAGGTTTACACCAGGGGAATGGCATGTCGTGCAAATTTGGGGTGCTGCGAGATATACGTAGAGATGTAGTCAAAAGTGAGAATGAGCTCCAGAAACTAGAGACTGAGTACGCAGAAAATATTGAGCGCTTAAAGACAAGCAGCAGACAGGGAAGTGAGGTACTTTGCTAAAGCAGCTATTGCCAGACGCTATGGTGAGGGCGAGAGACCAGGAAAGGTGCTATCTGCGTCTGTTAAATCAGACAAAGGGCACGGGCAAATAGTGGCAATTAAATATAAACATCATACATAATATTCAGAAGTAGAGATTAACAAGGAATTCACACAATTCTACACAGAGCAATATCAGGCGCAAAAATTCAGGAATTGAGTCAGAGCTTGAGACAATACTCAACTCTATTCCACTATCTGAACTATCGGCGGAAGCCAGAACTCAAATTGGTACCCCAATCATGACAGAGGAAATATTTAGGGTGATAAAAGAATTGCCGAGACATAAAGCCCCAGGTCCATATGGCCTTACAGCCGAATTTTATGCGGAATACAGCACCTATCTGGCACCCTATTTATTAAAGCTGTGGGAAGAGTCAGTTGTGAAGGGACAACTCCCGCAATCTCTTCGAGAAGCGGGCATAACGGTCCTGCCTAAACCGAATAAACCTCATGAGTGCAGCTCCTATAGACTACTGTCACTGTTGAATATGGACACTAAAATGTACGTGAAGACACTAGCTAATAGACTGCTACCACTGATGTCTGCATTGATATATCGGGATCAAGCTGGCTTCATACCTGCGAGGGCGAGGTCCCTTAATCTCAGACGGTTGTTTAATGTTATGGGCCGTAGAGCCCCCAGGTCCACACAGTGGCTGTAACCTTAGATGCCCAGAAGTCATTCGATATGGTGTCCTGGCCGTTCTTGTTTAGTTCTTCGAAATGGTGCACTGGGCGATTCCTACATTGGCTACGTTAAAATAGTGTACACAAAACCCATAGCCTCTATCCTGACCAACACAACAGGCCTCATTTGAACTGGGCAGCGGGTTGTGCTAGGGGTGCCCACTGTCTCCACTACTCTTTGCTATGGCAATGGAACCCATGGCAGACCTAACCCGGGCCAGACATACGAATAAGGACATACGCATAGCTGGAACCACAGAAATAATATCACTGTATTCGTATGATGTTATGCTATATGTTAGAGACCCGCAACAGAACTTAGATCCCATAATGCAGAATATTGCCCGAATTGGAACATATTCTGGGTTCACAATCAACTATGGAAAGTCTGAGATGTTTCTGCTCGCAGATGCTACACCCCATCCTCAGATGCGCACCCCATTAAAATGGACACCAGATAAGGAAGAATATCTAGGAATAACAGTCTCAAGATCCAAAGACGGGTTGTTAACGGATAACTACACTTTCCTGATCAAATGCACAAATACAAAAATATCTGGGTGGTTGCGGATCCCCCTATCTCTAGCAAGCCAACTATCGCTTATTAAAATGATACTAGTAGCCAAAATTCTTTATACATTTGTAAATGTACCTATTTGACCAGGTGCCTGCTTTTTCGTAGAACTACATAATACCTTGGCTAGGTTTTTGTGTCATGCTGGAGCTGTGTGGAAAAAATGGGAACTAATGGCATTGCCATACACTAAGGGTGGGTTCAACGGACCCAACCTAGAGATCTACTGGATGGCAACTCAAGCACAATTCACCTCTTACTGGTACGATTTGGGAGAAACCTCACCACATGTTTCGGTTACAAAAATCAGCGGCGGAAGGAAGTGAGGACACTCGTAATGAGCAACGCATATAGGGACGACTGCCCTTATGCCTTATTTTTCACAGAACAAAGGGGGAAGACCCATGCTACTACTGGCTACCATTGTGGGACTTTCCACACCTCTCTCCTACATGTGATTTCACTATCCGTAGACGGTGGGAATCCCTGGGGTATAAATGCATTGGCAACCTATTCACTGAGGGGGAAGTTCCTGATGACTGAGGGACTTAAAGCAAAGCATGGAGACACACAAGTGGCGCTACTACAATATTATAGAATGCGTGCTGCAATCCAGGCTAAGTGGCACTCATACCCTATTGAACCACCCGAAAATAAACTGCTAGCTTATATTTCAAACTCTAACGGTTGTAGACATGTGCTTGCTGCTCTATACAGGGAGATACTACTTGGAACACTGACACACGGAGACCCCTCACGGGAGAAATGGTTGATGAAATTAAATCAAGAAATAAATGATACACATGGGGGGGTTTGTGTACATTCACTGCGCCAGTTTACATGAATGGCCAGACTCAAACAAATTAAATATAAAGTATTACATATGCTACATTATACGCCATATAGACTCAAGAAAATATCCTCTGATCATAATGGCCTCTGTCCAAGATGCGAAGCAACAGAGGCGGGATGCCTGCACATGTTTTGGTCCTGCCCGATCCTATCACACTATTGGATGCAAATATACAAGGTAATGTCCGACATAATTGGAAGGCACTTGGATGCCACTCCGATGTCCTCTTTGTTTGGAAAATGAGAAGACCTACTGGAAAACAAAACTAGAACCTTCTTGAATGTTTGTAATATAGTTGCGAAAGGATGTATACTCCTAAAAATGGAAAGCTTGCTACCTCCTATCTACACAAGAGTGGTTGAAGGGCCTAACCTGGGTGAATGAAAATGAAGAATTATACAGATCACTGATCCTGCGCACGTTAAACTTAGACATTTGCGTAGAGTTTAGAATATATTTGGCTCAGGACTCAACACTGTGAAATGTATATACTGAAGAATGAACAACTTAATTATCCTAACATCTACTTCTGTACTATGTTACGCACTGAGATAATGTATGTTTGGTTAATGCACTGGAAATACTTCCGTTTTTACTTTTTGTTTTTACCTGGTTATTACTGATCTGGAAAAAGAAACATTTAAAGAAGAAATTGGGGGAAGAGAGGGAAATGTGTAAGTGAATAGTTTTTTCTATGTTATCGGCAATGTGGCCCCCACGGGGACACTTGTTATTCCACTCTGTTATGAATAAGTCCCCTAAAGGATGGCCCTTGGTAGCAAATTACTTGCTGACGACTTGAGCATTGGCCTTGCATTTGTGGTTGGCTGCTGTCGACCTGCTCAGCTCGTCTTCATGAACATTCTAGATAGGCTGCTTGTACAGAAATAATGTAGCTCAAATCCCATTTCCGTCGCTAGATGGCCAGGGCACACAGCTTCGGTGACTTGGGGGATCTCTGCTTGTTTTTATAAAACGTGAGCACGTTGTCTGTCAGAATACACGTTGTCTGTCAGAATGAGGACCCTCAAGACTGCTATGATCGGTAGGAAAGTCTGGATAGATAGGAACGCTGCCTTCAGCTTCAAGAACTTTATATGCTCCTCGTGAGCATCTTGGCAGTTCCATTTGTTGTGGATCTGTCTATCCTCTAGAGTTGCTTCCCCTTCCCACCCTGACAGCGAAGAGCCCGTTGTGTTAGAATGCCGATGTGGTGGATATTGGGAAAAGGGCTCCAATCCTCATGTTGGCGCTATCTGACCACCACATTGGAATGGACATCATGTCATCAATGGTTCTGCCACCCCATCAGGGTTTTATTCAAGGTTCTTCACAGTTCTAAAGAAAAAGCCTGGCCTGCAGACGTTGCTAGACCTTTTCCTCTTTCAAACTTTTCTTACCACAAGAAAAATTCAAGATGATCACGCTCATACGAATCTCTCTTCAGCCAAGCGATTGACTGGTAGCTGTGGATCTGCAGGACACCTTTTTGCACATCCCTATTTGGCCCATTCAGCGCCATTACCTGCAGTTCTCCATAGACCAAGATCATTACAATACAAAGTGCTACACTTTGGTCTTACATCAGCCTCGAGGGCGTTTACCAAGCTGATGGTGGTCATGGCAGCATATCTGCGCCTGAAAGGCATACACCTGTATTCCTACCTGGACGACCGGCTAATCCAAGCACCGTCTGCAGCACAGGCATCTCTACAACTTCAGGACCTTCTGGATCTGATGCATGCCCTTGGAGTGTCAGTCAACTTGCAGACGTCCATGTTAATCCCTACTCATAGACTGGAGTACATAAGCTTCATCTGGGACTCAGAAAGGGGCAGGGTCTTTCCTACAGAGGAAAGGACTTGTGATGTGCTGGAAACTACCTCTCTGTTCCTCTCACATGCTCGGACAACAGCATGGTGGATCCTGTGCTTGCTGGGCCTGATGGCAGCGTGTGTCCTGCAGGTGCCTATGGTAAGGATCTGGATGTGTCGGACGGAACTGCACTTGGCAGTGTCATGGTCTCAATTGGCAGAACCATTGATGACCATGATGTCCATTCCAATGTGGCTCCATCCGGAACTACTCCAATGGTCGGATAGTGCCAACATGCGGATTGGAGCAAGAAGATAAACAGTGTACAAAAAGGAAAGTCTTCGGGAGCACTGACCAAGCCGACTGCAAAATCTGGGTCTTTGGGCCTTCAGAGGCAGTCGTTCACCTCCAAGAGTTCAAGAGGATGCAGCTGTATTAAGGTGATGATAGGCGGCTTCCATGAAATCTTGTGCAACTTGGTGGGCTTCATACAAACCTGACTTGAAACTTGCCTGATAGTAAAGCGTAAAGAGTGAATCGTAGTCGCCCAGTTCCTTCCAGAACTTTAGATTCGTTTTCTCCATCACCACCTGATCGTTACCTTGTCAAAAGCTGAGGGCAGAGTTTTGGGCTATTCAGTGATAAAGTCGCCTGGGAAAAGGTCACCAGGGGGCGTCATTTCCCCAAATTTGCATTCCTACAAAGATCAAGCACTTTCCCCAAATATTTTAGGACTGAAGTAAGAATTTGAATTATTACCAGTCCTAGAATATGTGGTGGAAGGCTTTTCGGGGTACAGGGAATAAAACACCTACCTGGCAACTTTGTCCCAGGGGGCATTTTCACATCAAGCCCGTTTTGGTAAACTTTTTTGCATTCGTTGTCCAGGAAGTGGTGTTCTCCACCCAGAAGGGGAGAAGGATTCTAGGGGCCCTACTATATCCATTGCTATCCTGGAAAAGGGAATATAAATATTGGGAAGCGATTGTAGAGGTGCCAGTGTAACTGGGGTGGTTGGAGTTCTCTGACATAGATTACTGGTCAGTACGAAGTTCTTAACATCTGCAAAAACCCCTGGCCAGTAATATTTCGGTATCACTTGACTTTGAGTCTTTCCAACTTCCTTGATGGCCTTCAGTCAAGTGAGAATGGGCTAGTTCTAATACCACTCTCCTATGGCTATCCCTTTTTTACAAATAAGGGACCAACCTGTCTTCTCCCTTCCTCCTCTGAGATGACTTTTGCAAAAGCCTCTGCTAATATTGAATTATTCATTTGAGCAAATGCCAAATCTGGTAGAAAACAGACATATTCACTCTCTGGTGGAGGTTTGTCTTTTTTAGGTTTGTCTGCTTCCCCAAATCCCTGAAACCCTCCACCTGTGCCTTCCTGAGTTTGTACTTCCTCTGGTATGGGAAATAGGGATTTCTCAAATATCCCTTGGGCAATCTTCTCCTTCCCCTTCACTGTATATGGATTGAACCTGTGATTATGCAAGAGGATCTTAACATCACCAGATAGTCGGGATAAATGATTCCTGCTATCACGTCCAATACATGTATCCAGGTTAGTCCTGATTTCAATGCTAACCTTATGTTTGTTCCCTTAGGGGGGGGATAACACTAACCCAGTAGGGATTAGATGTCTTTCGCCAGCCGGTATTACTACTTGAGAGGTACTTTGCAAGTCAAAGCCATTGAGCTCTGCTGTGGCTACCGTAGATGCATGGGACATGGTACTTGGTTTCATAAACTGTAAGTTCCCCCAACTTTTATCAGTTGTTACAGATCCCACCTCTAACACCATATGTGGTGGGTCTGAAGAACAACACAGACTCAGACCTTTCATCTCACTGAAGCAGTTCATTAACTTAAAGGTGAGAACTCCTATCTTTCCCTATACTAAGGGTATTTCCTACCTAACAAAGCCTACTAAGGTGCTTGTCAATTGTCAGTGAGGGTCCAAATCACGATCAGTACACTGTCCAAACTAACCTATCCTAACCCTACCACAATTAGACCAACAAAAGTACAGGAGAATGGCTCCCTTCTCCTGTGAGGTGATTTTCCACCAAGTTCACTTCAATAAAGTATCCGTAGGTAGTTCTTGGTAACTGTTTATCAAATCATACAGTTCTGATACTGGGTTCTTCGGAGTTTCAAGCATTTCTTTCAGTTGATTATTCTTTCTTTTCTTCTTACTCTCCTCTTGTCCTGTTCTAGTTAATTTTGACCCTCTTCTCATAGGACAAGTGTGTTCATTTCTCTTCATTCAAACTTAAGATCTTCCTTTAAATTAATGTCCATTCTTTGGGCCTCATCACAAGTTATTGGCGGTATCCTGGCGGTATTACCACAGGGTTTCCGCCCGTGCTAATGGCCTTACCGCCAGCCGGTCCGGCGGATCAAGGGTTGGGCAGTAACTGGAATTTTCCATTCCCCATTGGGTCAGTTGGAGAATTTTAGGCGCAATTAGCGCTCATTAATAGTGCAGCGCTAATTGTGCCAGAAAAGGGGAATTTTACCAGCGCGTTTACCCCCAGCTCTGAGCTAAGGGTAAACACGCCAGACCCATGTTTGGACGGACCCTTAAATGGGCTGGTAATAGCGTTACCGCCACATTTAAGGACCACTGCCCAACTTGTGATGAGGCCATTTATCTTGACTGGGACAAGTTTGAGGGCTCCAGTATTTATTCTCACTCTATTTAGGTATTCTTGACACTTTATCTCGACTGGAACGACTATGAGTATTCCAGTAATTGTCCTCGCTCTTCTCATAATCTCTTGGTACTTTATTTACTTTTGTAGAACGCGCAAAACCTGCAGGCGCAGGTTACAGAATGGGTGGGGGATGAGGGGGGGTGGTGGGGTGAGGGCGAGAAAGATAAACAGGATACAGGAATGGTTTCAGTTAAACAGTCTAGTCTTGAGTTGATTCCTGAAAGGCCAGTATGATGTTTTGGCCACAGGTGTTTGCGGCAAAGCGCTCCAGAGGCGGGCTGCAATGGTAGGAAAGCTATATCCTCCAGCTTTCTTGCGCCTAAATCGGGGGGTGGTCAGATGGTGGCGGTAGACTGGTCTGTTAGGTCTGGACGACATGTGTTAAGTAATTCTCTGTGAGAGGTACTTTGTCTTGACTGGGATGAGTATGAGCTATCCAGTAACGATTCTCACTCTGTTCAGGTATTCTTAATAGTTTATCTTGACTGAGACGAGTATGAGCGTTTCAATCATAATTCTAGATCCCCCTACCTGGTCTCCCGATTTCCCTCTTTTCTGGATTGTTCAAGGATAACGTCACCAGTGCTAGTAACCGGCTGGGACGTTCACTTCTCAGGTTGGCTTCTTGTTTCTTTGGCATTGTCACAAACGGTCTCTCCATTTCTTCCTCCATCGGCTCACCTTGTTGACACCTCAATAGGAGTGGTATTGGCATTATTAATGGACCTCTACCGTTGCCCACCTGCGGTCACGCAACCACTTGTCTCCTGCTCAGTCTCAAATTCCTTGAATTCTCCTCAGTCTCTGAAGCCTCTCTTCTTTTTCCATGCCGTGCATTGGGAGCTGTACCCAAGCTTGACTCCAGCTTCGGATGCCGCATGTCCAGGTTTTCCTCAGCTTCCCCTGGCCAGCTGATTCAAAACTCCCAGGTTCTCTCTCAAGGTCTCCACCTCCTGGTTTTATGATGCTGCTGTGGGACTTCCCCTGTGTACTGTCAAATGCTTTCTTCTCTGTTTGTCTCATACTCTGTTTTCTTTCAGTGGTTTTCTTTGTCCCAGTACATTATATGTTTTCCTTCACTGGTGCTGATAGTGTATTTGGATGACAATAACAGATTCTGATTTGTTCATCATCTCTTTCTTCACAGGATGTTAGTGATATGTTGCTTATGGAGTTCCTCATAAGAGTGGCTGTCCTCGGCCCCACAGGGAGAGTCTCTCTGTGAGGACCCGCTTGCCTCTACCCCTAGGCAGGGTATTGTGTATATATGCTGGCTCACCTTCCTAGCCTTACAGGGAAAGGCTCCCTTCTGAGGAGAAGTGACGGAATCCCAGCGATTTTTGACAGCACCCAAAAGTCATTTCGGAATTTGAGCTGTTTCAGCATGAAATATAGTTTGGAACATTTGGCATCGTGTTTGTGGTAACAAAAATGTTGTCATGCTTAGCAATGCAATAATTGTGGCGAAGTACACAGTGCCTCTTTTTTACCACAAGTGGAACTGCGCTATTCAAGAAGCACAAACAAAAAATGCACTTAAAAGCATAACTCAGGCATAACCCATATAATCTCTCCACAATGCAAACAGTTCCATTAACATCACAAAAGTGAAAAAACGCACTTTAATAAGCAGCATGAAAACTAAGGAGCAACATTTAAAGCAACATTCAGGGTTCTATGTTTCCACTTTTAGAAGGCTGCACATCAAAGAAAATGTATTTTGATCCTTTTTGTGTGGCCTTCAAAAGCAGAAGTATCACACTACTAGTGGAGTTTTACCTCCACAAACTCCCTTGGAAGCCATTCCCTTGCCTGCCTGCCTGCCTGCCATCTTTCCCGCGCTGGTGGATTTTCCTAGAAATTGGGGGTTTTCTCCCCAATGTCCCTCTTGCTTCCCCCACCTACCTTCTCGCCCAAAGCATTCACAATTAACCCTCACCACAGACACACCGATCCAGACACACAAACATGCAAATATACGTTTACACGCTTCCCCATTCCCACTCTTCCAAACGTCACAAACATTCCTCCTCTTCCCCCACAGACACTCACATTCTCTCTCACAAACACACCCGCATAAAATCCCCAAAATAGTTCCCTCGTGCACCTACATTTCCCTTCTTCCGGCCCGGGCGCAGCTGCGTGCGGCAGGGGCGTGACAGTTAGATTTAGAAAGACCGCTTCAGTCGTTTTTTATTTGGTTTTTAAAAACACATTATTCACTTAACATCCCATTCAGCACCCTTACAAACAAATAAAAATACATATGAATGCAGCACATATGTGAAAAACATACAAATAAACTGTGCAGGGTAGACTAAGTTAGTCGCTATAAGCAGCAGTTTACAACTGTAGCCCAAACTTACACAGTACAACAGTCTTTTACAAAATGGCTACTCCTATGCACTCAGAAGCCATTTTGCTCGTTTTCAGGGAGTTGAACGCCCCATTTTTGTATCGTACATCTCCCCCTTTAACTTTGTAAGCTGTTTTAACACGGAATAGAAGGACGGCATTGTTGTCATTTTTGTGATCACAAACAATATGCCATGTTTAGCCAGTCTTTACTTTTGGTTTGACTCCACAGGACTGCCTATTAACTACATGTGTTACTCGCATGTACAGCCAGCATGGAAACAAAAAATGTACTTAAAAGCATTATGCAATGTACATGGTCACGCCAGACAGCCATAGGGGTTTTCCCTATATGTAATGATGCCACATGTGACGCTTTATCTCCTTTTAAGCCTCTGCTCGTACTCTTTTTCGTCAGAACATTCCTGGGCAGCTGAGTTCTTTGCTGCCACACCTATTTCTTGTAGAAATAAAACGTGTTATCCATGCAAGAGTTTCCTTGGCCTTTTTCCGTAGCGGGTTGTATTTTTTATGGTGTGAGCTTTTAGGGGCATGCCTTCACATTGCTGTACCATGAAGTATGAAAACAAAACGTAAGCACTTTTAAGCAAGATTCAGCAAATTTCTAACAAGGTTAAACGGCTACAATAGCCTGTGCAAAACGGCTGTTTGCTACAACTGAGCTTTGGGCAGGATGCATGTTTCCAGCATGACCGAACAAAGCTTGCTCCAGCCAGTCCGAATGACGGTGCCAACGGGGAATGGTGAGTCGAGGATTCAGGGCATGTTGACAGTGAAAAATAAATAAATCAGAACTAACACATAGCTCCTTCTTCCTGGGTCTGCACCATCTGTTCCGGGATTTCAGCAAGCTGCAGGGACCACCCCTATTGAGATGATGGAAGGATTGCAGAATGTCCTCTGCCAATGGCTGCCATAATGGATTAGCCTCAATAAGCTGCAGGTTCCCCATTATGGAGATGAGGAAACAATGAAGTGGAAAGCACGCAAGCAGCAGAGAAACAAAACATGCCTTTAAAATCATATCGAACACAACATTTAATCACTTTGTTCTACCGATTTATGTATTTTCGTTTTTGCCATAAATTGCAAAGGGCGATCTCTCAACTCCCGAGTACCCTCATCCTCTCCCCATCGCATACTACCTCACCCAAACCTTCCTATTGCATTTGGTTGCAACAATTGGTAACACTTTCTTGGGTGGAGATTCTGTGGTAGAAAGACTGCATTCTCTCCGTCACATTACCAAGGTACCCTTTGCATACACAGAGCTTGGTTTGTGATGGTGTATAAACATGCCCTGACTGTGACCAAGGACACCTGCCTGTGCCTGAAATCTTAATGTGGAAGGATTGCTAATTAAAAAGAATGCATAAAATGACACTTGGACGCATGGGTGTCACCACTTGGAGAAATATATTTTGTGAACTAATCTGCATTTGGCACAAGGGACCACAATAAAACATCTCCCTTCGCCCACACAGGGAACTCTGGATAGGCACAGTGAGCATGTCAAATGACAACATTGAGGCAAAATGGTCACCACCCCGCAGCAGTGATTCAACACATCAAGACCTGCAGAAGGATCAAGCTGGCATGGGGAAAGTCTGCCAACCGTGCATCTTCGTGCTTTCACCAGACCGGCAGAGTCCTGCTGTACAAACCAGAAAGTCTGCTCCATAGCTGTGTTGTGCTGCATGCAACCATAAATAATATGGCCATATGGAGAGATGATAAAATGACCCCATGGAGGCGGAGCAAAGGGAGGGAGAAGGGGATGATGACCTAATGCAAAACATGCACATAGGCTACTTTTTAAAAACAGTTTTACTGAACCACCTATTTAGTGGATTAAATCTCCTAACAATCGTCGTTGCAGCCAAAACGCATTTCGTACATGGATTTGCTGAGAATGAAAGACCCATAACATCAATTATAACTCCCTATGGATGGTTTTTGTTCCTTACGAAGTGAAATGCGAGTTCTGTTAAAGAATTACTTTCTTTTTAGTATTGTTAGAATCTCTGGTATATATTTTATCTTTTGTACTTTCTTTCTTATATATTAATTTCATTTTTTTATTTTGGTATGAATAACTGTCAGTATTCATTACTAATTGTAACGAATTATGATTGCGATTATGTTTATGAAATGTATGTGAAATATGTAAAGTTCATTTATAAACTGTATCACATTAAATACATTATTATTATTATTATTATTATAACTTCATTTGTGGATGCTTTGTGGTTAGATGGAGTTGGCAGAAAGCAAAACATAAATGTACAAATACTTCCAATATGTGAAGAATTCAATCAAATTAAATAAAGATGTCTGTGCCTCCTCTGATAAAGAGTACACCAAAGTACTTGCTTGTTTGGCATGAACGTGGTTGTACTGTTCAACACTGCCCAGCAATGCCAGAAAAACAGGAAATGCTATACTCTCTAGCCTTGTGGCTGCCAATATTGCATGGCATGCTCGTCTCTATTATCGTTTTGACCTGGAAGTTATTCTTAATGATTTGCAGGAAATATTTTTAGCAATTAATAATTTCTGGGAATAATTCTCGGCACAGACCTACTGGAGACAAAAAGTCACCATAACTTAGCAGGATTTATTTTTGGATGAAGTTCATAGAAGAAGGAAAAATCGTTTTTAAAGATTCTCCTAGCCTAATCAATGCTGCTAATTTAACATATGTATACTTAAATACCCGCTATAACCAATTTTGCAGATTATATGTCCATAACCAAACAAACAAACAAATAGCAAAACCGTTCTTTATATCATTGTGAATGTTGCTAAGTTTTACACTTAAATTCGTGAAGTGTGCAAAAGCAAAGCTCTGGATTTTCACAGCCTCTGTTGTTTGTATTTTTCAGTCAACCACCCTAAGACAAATAAAATACCCATGCCCGGATAACCCACTTTACCATTTTTGGGCTGTGGGGTAAGGTGGGGGGAGCAAAGCGATCCTCCGGGGTCACCATTCAATACCATTTTACTACATTGTGAAATGGACGACCATTGATTGAGAGCCATTAAAATCAGTGGTGTGGATACAAATAACTCATTTTACAGCAACCTCAGGGTCTACATTGATAAAGGTGGAGTCGTAATCCCCAGAAATCCATTCTTGACCACTATAAGCTTCTATTAATTATTCTTCAAGTAATATAGATAGATCCTGTAGAAAGTCAAGAAGTAACCACTTTACAGGGTGGTTCCAATAGATGTTAATGTTTAATAGGACACATCTAGGTGAAACAGAGATGAAGGAAAGTTTAGTGGCCAATATACCTTAACAGTTCACACATAGTCTTGTTCATGCTATAACCCAATGTCTTCTTTATAGCAATGAGGAGACCACCAAAAGGTGTCCCAACTGTACCTCTAGTTGCATATTGAACAATGATTTGGAGAATCCTTCAAGGATAGGTGGATCCATCAGCCGAGTCACTTGCAGTAAAATAGAGTACTTATGGCAGAGGGCACATACATTCCAGTTTGTTGAACAGCTGTCGATGGCCTCTGGTATTCCAAGACAAAATCTTAAATGGGGCCGCTTTACTACAGACGCTGATTACTCCACGTGAATTTGTCTTAAAGTTCAATAAAGCATAGGGTAGCCAGGACCAGACCTTTTTTTTCCATGAGAATAGTGTGGGTCCTTTAGCAGCCTGACCTTGCACAGGGTTCTCTGGCGGGTCAGAAGAAGGTGTTGGACCTATCATGGACATGTTACTTTTCTTAAAATAAATTACAGTTCGAAAGGTGTTAGGAAAGATTCCCATTTGTGTGAAGTTTTCCCTCCAGTTGTGTGCCCCCCAACTTTTACTGGTGTTTAAACACCACAGTCTGCCTTTGGCAGTGGAGCACAGCCTTCAGCTGCACTCCCCTGGGCTTTTCGCTCACATTTGTTATGGGGGAAACTGACATGCCTTAAAGACAGTCAGTACTGGGAGACTTTGTTTCCCTCTGTCCTTTCTAATGTTGCAACTTTTCTGCAACATTTTACAAGTGCACAATGTACCTTGCAGTACAGTGCGCTTGGGTCTTCCTGTCATTTTCAAAGGCCCTAGACACCCTCGAAGAATTTATTAGGAGAATTGCAGATGTGCTTTGGACAGGGCTGGTGGCAGCTTATCTTTTCGTTGTATTTTTAACCCTTTCTTGCCATGCACATCGTGTTTACTGCGGTTGGCACAGAAAGGTGGCCTAGCTCCAATGTGGCCATGCCACAAGGTTCTTTGTCCTGTTCCTTGGCCATCTTGCTCCTTCACCTTCTCCAGGTCGAGCCGACCCGGGTTAGTTCTTATTTGGGCATGCATTTTCCCATGAAGCGCCAAGCTTTCACAGGCTTCTGCATGCCTTGTGTGGGTGCCCCCAGGATGTGGGCTGGACTGTCTAGTTGCAATCTACATCCTGGGTGCCAGAGAGTCTCGTGTGCTGTCAATGCCTGGGACCACTGTGGGCCATGATTGGTCCATGTCCGGTGTCCTTGTATGTGAGCTTCCATTGGGTCCTCTTCGTTTTGGCGCGAAGGAGATTCTGGATAAGAGGAGGCTCCAAACACCCATACCACGTTGATCGCTAGAGTTCTCACTGAGCAAAGGATAGGATCCAAGTATCTTGAAACCAAGAAGCCGAGCCGAGGAACCGCTGGTGACCCGCTGGAAGGATTGACACCCTGAGCCTGCTGTCGTCCCGCTGGACCCCTCTGCATCTGATCTAACACGAAGGTCTGTGAAGACGCTTCGACCCATTAGTAGATTGGAGGCAACTATTCTCTGCACCTTCATCATACCCTGCAAGTAAGCCTTCTCGGAAGTGTTCCTGGGCCAACGAGTGGGCTGACCAGCTTGCACAGGACCTTAGCTCCGACAACACTGCCGTTTCGAGGAGACCCTTGAAACATGGTAGATCACAAGCTCTGTGTTCACAGCACTCTCACCCCGAATTTTGTACACTTGGCATTACCAGGTCTGGAGTAAAGAGAGAGCGCCCGATGCAGAGTACCCGCAGTTACCATGTCGCCCAGCGGTGGTGACTAACTTCGCAGGTGCCTTGCTGCTGTGCCCTCTGTGCCTGAAGCCTGCTACAGTGAAACTGGCCTGATCAATTCACCAGGAGACAAGAAATCGCCACGGTCCCGCTGGGGAATCAACGCTGTAACTTTGCCGCTGAAAGCCACACAACTGCCGTATTTGGACCTGCAACCGAAGTGGACTCGACTGCTGAAGTTTGGTCCGTAGTGTGCCGGGGGTCGGTGAGTACTTGCAACCCTTACCGGTGGCCCCTAGTGGAGCCATCCATTTTTACGCACAAGCGTCCTCTGAGGGCCACTCTCCGTTAGACAGATAGCCTGAGCTATCAATCCATTCCCAACTCCTGGAACCTGTTCTGCCCTTTTGGGGAGACCCTCCACGACTAGTGGGAACTTATTCTGCATCACCTCAGCCTCCTTCCAGAGCTGCTACAAGACCCTTCAAGAGACTCCGTTTTCGCCCTTCTGCACTACAGCGTGCACCAGCATTGCAAGTACATTTGAGCAATAGTCTCCGCTCTTCGTAAGGACTGAACTGCCTTTCAGTTAGGATTGTGAATACTGCAGAATTGCCTAAAGACTATTTGCATTGCTTGCTCCCTTTCCTTTTAAGGTTGTGAACCCATTTCGTGTAATAACCCCTTAGGCCACTTGGTCTTGTATATATATGTATTTGGATCCATGTGATCACTGCGCCGCCCATAACTGCGATGGCGAAATGCCGACGCCAGTTACGGCGCGGCGCAGTGATCATACAGATCACTGTGCCCACTTCCCTGGCCTGATTTTTCCCTTCCTACCCCAACCCCCTCAACTTACCGTTCACGGCGGCACTCTTCTGTGTGTGCCACCTGCACCCTGCCATCCCTGCGGCTTCAGATCCTCCCACTAACATGGGTGAGAGCAGACACCGCAGGGTGCTTTTCTTTTTTCTTTTTCCGTGTCCCCTGCTTACCAAAATGGTAAGCGGGGGACACCCCCGACTCCCATTACAGCGCCCAAGCAGAGTGGGTGACACCCCCGCAACCCCTGCTCTGCTTGGGCGCAGTAAATGTCTCCCTCATTTTGTGTGCCCCAAAGTCGCAGTAACTGCGGGGGCGCACAAATGAGGGTGACATTTTTGTACGATTCCTATGTATTTTAGTAGTATTGTGTTGGTTTAAAAGTATTACTGTTGATTATTGCTGTGAGTTGAACTTCAAAGGCCTTGAATAAATGTTCTTATATTTTTAATATAGATACACCTGTCTGGGAGTGTTGTGTAGTGTCCTTTACTCTGTGTGCTGATTGAGGTCTATCAGTCACACACACCCCTCCTGAGACCTAGTCTTGACCGCTGCCAATGCTACCTTGATTGGTCTGGCTTGTCCAGAAGGTTACCCTGTTCCAGGAAACTAGGCTGGCCTTTTGAATCTCTGCCTACCAGGTCAGAGTTAAGAAATCCATCTTAACAAAAGGCCTATCTATCCTTCCTTATTACTACAGGGATCACCCTGCCTATCTAAATCAACTAAGGCGGTTGTCTATCATCAGGAAGTCCAAAAGTAACTGTCTTCCGTCCCAAACCTAACTCTACCTAACCCTACCACTAAAGTGAATAACTCAAAAAAGAATGCCTCTTCTCTTGGTTGTTTCTCTTCTTGCCTTCCTTCCAGCGACTTTCTCTTTCAATCAGTATCTTATATCCTTGGGTTTTTGATACCCAAATGTCTCTGTTTAGAATATGTGCTTCCTTCAGTTATCTTCCCTAAACGTCCCTTTGAGACTGCCCTCATGAGCTCCTGTAGCACGTCCCATATATTTCTGGGTTTTGTAGTTTCTTTAATGCCAGCATTACAACACTTTTCCTTGGAATACTTTCTCACCCTCATTTCTTTAATCTTATAGTGTTCATATTCGTAGGGTCAATCTTCCCTGGGTTTTGTATGACTTTATGCCATCTATGGTTTTTCCTCTCCTGGGTTCCTGGTACTGGATGTTATATTTTCTGATTCTGTTCCCTTAACAGTCTCTTTTCACAACTCTCTCCTCTCCTTAAGGCTCTTTACCTGGAGGATCTTTCCTCCCACGGTATTTGCCTCCACCTTTTAGAATTTTCCCATACAGAGTTATTCCTCACGCATGATATAATCTAATTCTCAAAGGTGTAATGACGTTACTGGGCTTACCATGCTCCCTCTCCTCCCAAGAGCTACTCGTCCCAGTTATGTATAGTCTCTTCTTAAAGAGAAATGTCCTATTTCTTTGTATGACTGGTTTGTTCCCACTTTGCTTAAAGCCAAATATAAGGATGACGGTTCAGTCTTTGTAGCTGGCAGTCCCATATAGGCAGATATGGTATTGGACCTAGGGGTTTCCTCTGCGGAACGTGAGTCCTTGTCCCCTAATGGGGAGTTGCTCCCATTGAGGTCCCACTTGCCCATACCCCTATGGAGGGTCTTGCGGAGCAGACTTTCTCCCTAGCCCCAAAGTGGGTGGCTTCCCCTTGGGGGAGACAGGATGAATGCCTGTGATTCTTCACAGTTCCTATACTTTCTTGGCATTTAATTTCCAAGTCATTCATATCTATCTATCATATCTATCGGATTGTACGATCTATGGGGCATGGTCGATGTACTAATGTGCCTGTAATACTTAGTATAAGGGAAAGCCTCCATTTGGAAGGGATTGTGTCCTTCGACGTATTCCTTATCTTTGATAATTTGTCTCCAGCTTGCTGGCCTCGGAAACATTTTTCTCAGTAGAGGGTGCTGCGCATCGACGTCCGTCGAGTTGGTGTCCCTCGACAGCCACCGTATCGGCGCTGACGTCACCATGCCCATAAATAGCCACGCGCAGCGTCCGTTGCTCAGTTCCTTTTTTTCCGCACTTCGTGGTGCCTCAGAATATCGTTGCTCAGTTCTTCAGTCAAATATACTTCATTATTCCTCGAGAATACCGACTCGTACTCGATGGCTTCCTCATCCGAAACGACGACTCCACGGTCCGGCTTCAAAAAATGTCAAGACTGTGGAAAGAAAATTTCGTTGACGGATCCTCACAGGATCTGTTTGTGGTGCCTGGGAGTCGAGCACCATTGTTCGGAGTGCGAGGACTGCATGTCCATGACAGTGAAAGCCTTGAAGGAGCGTAAGGAGAAGCTCGAGAGAGGTAAGGTAGTTAAAACTTCTTTGAAAGTTTCCTCAGCGGCGTCGAGACATTCGTCTCCTCGCCATCACAAAAGACATTCTCGTTCTAGGTCTCGAAGCAGTTCCCATCGCTCTTCGAGATCTAAGCATTCAAAAAATAGACGTCGAAGATCCCCTTCCTCGTCTTCTTCTTCTTCCGTTTCCCCGACAAGGGTCTCCTCGCCATCACAAAACATAGCTCTCAGGCTGAGTGGGAGGAATTCAGGAAAAAGATGCTTACCGTCTTCGAGAAAGCGGCCTTGACCCCCTCGAAGACTGCTGAGGGTGATACCCTGGGTGAAAGACCCGAAAAATCAAAACGCAGCGAGTCGCAGCACCCGGCGAAAGAAGCTACTCGAGAGCGTCACGAACCCTCGAGTAAAGGCAAGGTCGCGTCTTCGACGCTGTCGTCGAAAATCCCTTCGACACATAGATCTGTGTCTTCGACGCCATTATCGAAGAGTTCTTCGACGCACAGGTCAGTCGATTCGACGCCGTCTTCAACGTCGACGCCGAGAAAGGACAAACCCACGGCCACCTCACAGCCAGTGGCCATACCCAGAGCCTCGATCACGAGAATGTCGTTGACAACCTCGAGTAGAATTCCGATACTCTCGAGTTCCTCGGGGCCTCTACCAACTTTCTCGACACCTTTTTCGATGGCTTCGAAGCCTTTAACGTCCGCGTCGACGACGTCGACGTTTTCTCAGCCAATTATGACGAATTTGGCCCCTTCTGCTCTGGAAATGGGATTTATACCATTTTCAAGATCTGATCATTCCAGAGCCTTAGCATCTATTTATGAAGAAGGGGAGAATTCGGATCAGGAGAGACCTTTTGAGTTGCAGGGATCTGCAACTCCTGTACCAGAGAAATTTACCTCTGAGGAAGGTAGGTTAAAGGACCTCCAAGAATCCTTACATGAAGCAAGTGGGTTGGACATTTCCCCAGAAGTGGAATTTTCCAAACCAGACCCTGGGGAACATGCTGAAACCCCTTATAGAACCTTGATGGCAAGGATAATAGAGTTTATGGGGTGGTCTACACCCTCACCTGCTTTTCAGCAAGACGACCTCAGACATTTTGGTTAAAGGTCCACAGGAGGATCCTGTGGTGCCATTTCATGCGGCATTACAGAGGAAAATATTGGCAAACTGGGAAACTCCTGAGGTTATCCCGGCGGTTAACCAAAAATTATCAGCCAAGTATAGGGTGTCTACTGCTGACCCTGAATATTTATCCAGACACCCAACTCCGGAGAGTCTGGTTGTTCAGGCAGCAACTTCATCAGGTAGTAAATCGGCTTACCCTACTGTTCCACAGGACAGGGATGACAAGAGATATGACTCTATGGCCAAAAAAGTCTTTTCTGCATGTAGAATGGCGTTGAAATCCATCAATGCTATTTGTACGCACGCAAGGTTCAGCCACACACTTTGGGAGTGTGCTTCATTAGCGGCTGACTGCCTCCCGGAGGGTGAAGAAAGGGAAGCGTTTCTAAACATCATTAAGGATGGTAAAGACGCAATGTGCGAATCCATTCAGACTAGCATCGATTCTGCTGACAACATCAGCAGGGCCATGGCGGCAAGTACAACAACCCGGAAATTTGCTTGGTTGCGAAAGTCTGGTTTTGCTCCAGATGTGCAAAGCAGACTCTTGAATATGCCCTTTGACGGCTCTTCTTTGTTTGGTAAGAAGGCGGATGACAGTTTAGAAAAGCTACAAACATCAAAGGCAGCAGCAAAATCCCTGGGAGCGGCAATCCGTCAGACACCATATCGCCGCTCAGGAACCTCTTGGAGAGGTAAGTCCTTTCGCTTCTATTCCGCATTCGGAAGAGGCAGAGGACAGCCGGTTCAAAGGGGTCAGAAAATAATTCACCCGAGGTGGACGGGTTAAAAATACAAAAGCTGCAGCAGCAGCAGGTGCCTCTTTACCCTCGGCATCTGCATCAGCCGCCTCCAAACCGCTCTGAGGACTCTCCTCACAAGACTCCAGTAGGGAGCAGGTTAACTCAACATCTGACGGAATGGCAGGCTATTACGTCAGATGCTTGGGCATTTGAGACATTTGCCCAAGGTTACTGCCTGCCTTTTCTATGCATTCCTCAGAGTCATCCACCGGGGAACAGCTCTCTGAAAGTTCCAGATCCGCTCCTCTTGCAGGAAATTGTAGACCTGCTAGAGAAAGGTGCCATAGAACCGGTACCTTTAGTGGAGACGAACAAGGGCTGGTACTCCCCCCTACTTTCTCATACTGAAGAAAGACGGAGGACTGAGACCTCTCTTGGACTTACGAGAATTGAACAAGTTCCTCAGGAAGGACAAGTTCAAGATGGCAACTCTCTCTCAGATCCTGCAGGCCCTCCAGCTCCAGGACTGGCTGGTATCTCTGGACCTCCAGGATGCTTATTTCCATGTGCCAATCTATCTCAAACACAGGAAATACCTGAGGTTCGCAATTGGCGGCTTTCATTATCAATTTCGAGTTCTGCCATTTGGGTTGACCTCCGCCCCGAGGGTCTTCACCAAGTTAATGTCGGTAGTGGCGGCAAGTCTAAGGAGGGGAGGGATTCACGTCTACCCCTACCTGGACGATTGGCTGATCAGGGCTGTATCTTTGGAACAAGCTCAGATCCAGCTAGATTATGTCTGCCACTTCCTTCACAAACAGGGCTTCTCCCTCAATTTAAAGAAGTCTCAGATGATACCATCACAGAGGCTCCAGTTAATTGGAGCCGTCCTGGACACTTCTCTGGGAAAAGCCTTGCCACCAGAGGTGAGGGCTCAAGATATTCTGCAGATGGTCACCAAGTTTCAAAATGCCCAACATCTCCCAGCCTTTGACTTTTTGAGGTTGCTAGGCCTCATGGCATCCTGCATCTTCCTTGTGCCAGAGGCTTGCCTGAGAATGAGATCTCTCCAGTGGGCACTAAGAACCCAGTGGTCGCAGTTCTCAGGAAAAATGACAGATCCCCTTTGGATTCCGGACAAGGTAGCCCAAGACCTTCCATGGTGGGCTTATCGAGAGAACATTGTGAAAGGGGAACTGTTTTGGCAACCATGGCCGGAGATAACAGTAGTCACGGACCGCTCACTCACGGGGTGGGGAGCCCATGCCAACGACTTGACCATCAGCGGTCGTTGGTCTCCATCGGAGTCCAGACTACACATCAACCTATCGGAGCTGAGAGCGATCAGACTAGCGCTGAAAGCTTTCCTGCCATCAGTACAGGGAACAAATATCCTGATTATGACGGACAACATAGTAGCCATGCACTACCTCAACAAAAGAGGAGGCGTGGGATCACTGCCACTGTGCAGAGAGGCAAAGCAGCACTGGTTTTGGGCAATTCAAGAAGGAATCTCTCTATCGGCAGTTCACCTAGCTGGAGAGAAGAACTTGACGGCAGACGCTCTGAGCAGGCAGGACACAGTCTCCCACGAGTGGGAACTAGCTCAGGATGTCCTTCAGGAGATCTACGCCCTTTGGGGAACCCCTCAAGTGGATCTGTTTGCCACCAGTACCAACAGGAAGCGCAATCTGTTTTGTTCAAGGGAATTTCCCCCAAGAGGAGCTCTAGGGGACGTTTGTAGTGGACTGGAAGTTTCCACTCCTGTATCCTGTGTGATACAGTCCCTGTCATTCCTCAAATGATTAGGGGGTTGAGAAGATTCCGGAGGACCATGATCCTAGTTGCCCCAGACTGGGCCAGGAGAACGTGGTACCCGGACCTTCTGGACATGTCCATCTGCCTGTTACGCTCACCTGGTTCCCACAGGGGTGTCGATCGGACCCTGACAGCTGCGGTCTCCACCAACGTGATGCGTAGTGCAGAGATGACTGTCTGGACTGGCCCGCCTAACCTTGTCTGCTGGACTCGTAGAAGTATTCTCCTGCAAGTGGAGAAAGGGATTTAGCCACCCGTGGACTTTAGTGATGGCCCCCCAACTGTTCTCGTTCTCCCCACTAATCACCTCCGATATCCCCTCTTGGTAACCTCACCTTATGTCTTTAAATGAAGAGCTCTTCATCCTGCATGGCATGCAGGGGTGCGTAGATACCAGTTACTTCACTGGTTTGAAGGTACTGGAGGAGTTCCGGAGGAATATTGACTCCAGTGTCTATAAAGTTCAAAGAGTTCAATATGTCCGATGTTCACTCTTGTCCCATATCCTCGTTAGGTTGCAGCTGGGTCCAAAAGAATATTGCCTGGAGGCAGCTGATGGCGTTCAGGTAAGAGTCTGTATTACCAAACACTGTCCGGTAAAAGTTGCTTGAGTTTAACTTGCTGTTTTCTCTCCCTTAATAGGTGCGGCATAGGAAGATGCGGCGAATTAAAGGATAATACCTCCGGTGGTAAAGCAGGTAAGCCTATGGTGGCAAGAGATTGTCTTTGTCGGTTTTCTCGGCTCACCTTCTTATTCCTTTTGTTTTCCCCCCAGGTGCTGGGTTTCGAAGAAGAAAATGATGGAGGCAGCGCCGAGTCGAAAGATGCGGTGGACTGCTGAGTATAACGTGGCATTGCTGCTGGCGAAGCGACGCGTGCTGAAATAATGTCCTTTCCAGGCTCGGAGCTGTGTTGGGTCTGGAATCAGGTAAGGAATCAAATAATGTCTGTGATCTAACCTCTTCTCCTTTCTTTTCCTTTTGTCTAGGAGCTCCGGATTCGAGGCGGGCGTGGCAGAAGACTGGATGCTGACTTGCAGACACGGTGAGCGTTACGCTACTGGATGCAGAATAACACGAAGCATGGGCTGCTGTTCGGGCGTGGTTTAAATAGCCTGCAAAGTAGTCCCAGGTAAGAAATTCCCCAGAACCACACCCGAGTGAAAAATAGTCCCTGTAATAAAATAGTCCCATCCAGGCCTCATGTTGGCTTGGACTCATTTGCAGCATGGTCTGCATAAGGTAAGTAAAGTCTATGAGCCTGGCGCCTATGGCGCCAGGACTGATTTCTATGATGAGCCTGGCGCCTAAGGAGCTGTTGGGGTTTTAATAAGTATCTAGATGCCTGCTACCGGGGCTGATGGACTCGATCCGGATGCCCGGGGGTAGGCATCATGACACTGCCCTCCAATTCGCCTTCTACTCAAGGAGAATCTTCTTTCACAGAAGGGGGGTCAGGTTCTCCATCCGGACATCAGAACCCTCAACCTTCACGCTTGGCTTCTGAAAGGTTGAGATACACGGATTGGGACCTCCCTGATGACGTCATGGAGGTGTTGCTTTCGGCCAGAAGACCAGCAACAAAGTCTTTATACCGCTGCCGTTGGAACAAATTTTGCAGCTGGTGTAGAGAAGAGAATATCGACCCCTTTTCATGTGGTACACCAACGGTGTTATCCTTTCTACTCTATTTGGCAAATTCAGGCCTTCAAGTTGGCACTATCAAGGGCTATCTCGCAGCGCTATCGATCTTCAAGCGCACTGCAGAGGAGCCATCGTATTTCAAATTACCCTTAGTAATACCATTTCTAAAGGGATTAACTAATGCCTATCCTCTAAGACCATTCCAAGTTCCCTTATGGGACTTAAATTTAGTCTTTACATTTCCTGATGGGTACTCCTTTCGAACCACTCCACTCTTCTTCACTAAGATTTCTCACCCTTACAACTGTCTTATTAGTGGCACTAACATCTGCTAGAAGGGTGAGCGAATTACAAGGTCTATCTTTTAAACCCCCTCATACAATTTTTCTTAAAGACAAAGTTGTCGTACAGGTGAAGCCTAATTTCCTCCCAAAGGTGGTTTCTGAATTCCACATCACTCAGAAAATTACCTTACCCTCATTCTATCCTCCTCCCCATCCGGGGGAAAGAGGAAGAAAGGCTATACAGGCTGGACCCAAGGCGGGCTTTAAGCTTTTACATCAGCAGAATTGCTAGGATTAGGCAAGCAGACCAACTGTTCGTAGGTTACTCAGGGCACAAATTGGGACTAACGATAACAAAACAGACCATTTCCAGATGGATTATTTTGGCCATTCTGGAATGTTACAAATTAGCAGGGAAAGAGCCTCCTCAAATTCTTAGGGCTCATTCAACCAGGGGTATTGCAGCCTCTTCGGCCCTCCAAAGAGGGGTTCCAGTTCGAGACATATGTGCGGCTGCCACATGGTCGTTCGCTCATACCCTCACAAGATTTTACAACCTGGATTCCTCCTCTAGTCAAGAGACTAGGCTTGGCAAAGCCGTATTACATTCTGTTCATTTCTAAAGGGAAACATGGCGTTTTTACTCCCACCTCCAATTACACAACACTCCTAGGGGAGTCTATCAAAGATAAGGAATACGTCGGAGGACACAATCCCTTCGAAGAACAAGTTACTTCTTACCTGGTAACGTTCTTTCGATGGGATGTTCCTCCGACGTATTCCTTATCGCCCCTCCCATCCATCTCCGCAGTAATACTTCCCTTGTGGTTCCAGTTTACGCTCCTTCAAGGTCAATAACCAATTCATGCAGGACTTATCTTATGCTACAAAACGGAACTGAGCAACGGACGCTACGTGTGGCTATTTATGGGCATGGTGACTTCGGCGCCGATACGGCGGCTGTCGAGGGACACCAACTCGACGGACGTCGATGCGCAGCGCCCTCTACTGAGAAAAATGTTTCCGAGGCCAGCAAGCTGGAGACAAATGATCAAAGATAAGGAATACGTCAGAGGAACATCCCATCGAAAGAACGTTACCAGGTAAGAAGTAACTTTTTCTTCTAATTTGATCATGTCAAACACATTGTCTGTTCGTTTCGTGTTGATGAATTCCACATGATCTATGACCCAAAACTTGATTAATCTGAATCTCGGAATATCATACATTAGGACCAGAGCATTTGACCTGTGAGTGGCATATGGCCCCTGTGTAACATGAATTCCAGCAGAAGTCTAAGTGCCCTTGTAGGACTATTAGTTTGTTTATAGCCAGAACAGTACTTTAAAGATGTGTTTTCCTGTAGAAATCGATCTCAACAGATTGTTAGAGGCTCCTGATAGCCTTGCTTCTCTTTCTTTTCCTGTGGTTGATGGGAAATTATTCTTAACATATTGGCAATACCCCTGATCATTTAAAAGATGTCTCGCCAGTGGATACCTCCACTGAGATGCTGTGACGATTCACCAGGTCTCATTACTTCTCCTCAGGGGGGAGTTATTACCTCGGAGGGTAGGCAGGTGAGGCCGCTACCTGGTAGTCCCCCTCGGGGTGGTAATATGCAGGAGAACCTCATAAGGATGGCTTCCTCTCCTGGGGAAAAGGACGTCTACCTGGGTCGAAGCCTCCCTAAAACCCTTACACAGAACCCTCTAACCTCTTGGTCACCCTTTTCTCCCACCATTGATAGCAAAACCATGTACTATTCTGGGACCTTGACTATGCTAAATATAAAATATACTGGGGCGAGGAATAACAAAGGAAGCATATGGAATAGCAGTATGCAAATACAATCAAGTGCTGTAATGAGGTGTCCCACGGGTGGCATGAAGAATACAGAAGATACTTTAGTGAATGGTGTTGACATTATGCAAGGACGGAGTCAATAAGGTAAAACAGAAAGCAAGAAAGGACCAAGAGAGTCTCATCGCAGAAACCTGCAGTACGCAAACCAAACATTGGAAGTTCAAACTAGGAAGAACGAAGGCAAAGCAGAGGCATCTCGCCAGAACGGCAGGACGCTATCGAATCGTCATGGGAGCTGGCAGGGAGCCGACTTACTTGGTGGTGGGGTGACTGAAGAGAGGTGGATCTTCGGATTTGGAAACAACGTCGACACCACCAGCCTGCCGTGCAGGAAGCGGAAAAGAGGCGGCCAAGATCCTGATAAGAACCAGAGCCGTGTCTCAAGCATACCGCAGGTAATGGGAATGGCGGGAAGACCAGGTGGGGCCTGGGAAGAGGCCAGATCAGAACCGATTGCAGCGGGAGACATCTCCCTCGATGCAATGGGCCAACAAATACCACTGATAAAGTTAATGTTGTGTTATTATGGTGTTTATTGCACGCAGACTTAGCTTTGAGAAGTTACGGAGCGATTTACAGAGGTATACAACACTACAGATGCACAACAGAGCACCTTACCGAGGTATACAACAGTGCATATGCATAACGGAGCACTTTTCAGAGGTAACAGAACACATATACAGTGGAGGGTAGGATACAGAGGGGAACAGAAGAGGGGTGCAGCTGTATCAGGTGGCGTGGAGAGGTGCGGTCGGCATCTAGCGAGTTGGATTGCAGGGGTCGACGTGATGGCCTTGCTGTTGAGTAGAGTGCATTGGGAGTCATCTCCCTTGTTTCAGTGGTCTACCGACTACCACTGTTCCAATAGAGTGCCTCTGGAGTCATCTTGCTTGTCACAGTAGCCCATCTATTACTACTAATAAGACTGAGTGTAATTGGATCCCCGGTACTGGTACATCAAATACAGCTGAAAAACACCTCCCTCATCAAGTTACTACTTTCGGACAAAACAGTAAGGAGTCATATAGAAGAAACACAGAGAATCCTGGGATTAGTATCCCTCACCAGAATGTAAAGTGTAAGCCAAATAAGTCTGCAAGCTTCAGTACTTCCTGTAGGGAATTTAGTGACTAATTCAAGTTGTCTACTCAGGTGCTTAAAGAACACTGTATGAAGCATTTACGAACGAACCAGGAGAAGGGAGCCATTCCCCTGGTCCAGTGTAGCTGAACATAGAAATTAATTGCTCCTGTGTTGCTATAACACTTAAGTGTTAACCAGAAGAAGCGAATCATTCTCCTGGTGACGAAAACACGCACTTTAATTTAGTTGAAAGCTTACGTTTTTAAGTGTTGGGGTTAGATTAGGTTTTCTGACTGGGAACGGGAAGAACATTTCTTTTGATTTACATTCTGATGGACCACTAAGTTTTCTTAGGTTGAGGTAGGGTAAGCCCCTCAGACATAGGGAAAGATCAGTTTCTTTGTTGGTATATGTTAGGCAAGATGTTAACCTTAGTGCTAAATCTACCTCACTTGTGATAACCCCAGAACCTTTTGCTGGACTGGTAGATTATTTTTCTGTATACCTCTATTAGTCAGAACCTTTTTCCACACTCGCAGATCATTTTACTCTTTTTATGGGTGTCATTTTTAAGACTCTCCAAAGTGTCTCTTTAATTATTTTATCCTCTTTGACAACTTTTGGTAAATACCTTTTTATTGTTACAGGTTGCCCTTTGGGCTCTCCTTTTACTTTCTCTGGCTAACCTTGTGAGAACTAGTTCCCAAGGGTAGAATGGATATTTCTATCCCTTCTACATTTTGTTAGGTGAAACCAGCACACCCCACCTTATGTGGAGTGTTGTGGAGAAACAGTGTATCCCCTTTCTAACTTGCACTTTAACAATTCTGTTACAGGGACAAGCTTGCCTTAAATGGCTTGTGGCACTGAACCTTTTTACAAATGTGTTGCACCTTTACCACAGGCTGTTTTCGCAGCTGTGGTAAATGCACCCATGGAGGCTCAACAAAATGGCCCCGTCTTCACTTTTTGCCATTTTTGCGCTTCCTGTCCATCTTGGATCTTCCCCTGCCCTCCAGGGCGAGAAATTCCTTTGTATGATTTTTATCTTCAGCTAGAGACCTCGGTCAAGCCTGCCAAGGCTCCAGAGTGTCTGTGAAGGCAGGAAGCGAGAGAAGAGTCCAAACCTCTGCAGCTGTTTGTATTCCAGCCTGCCTGCGAGAATCCAGTTCAAACTGGGAGGCTGGCTGTCCTAGAAGGACTGTCAACACGCCAAGTTTGAATGTTGCAAGTCTGTTTGATTGGCTGGGTTCCTGCATAAAAGTCTGATCTTGGAAGCTGAAGAAGTAGTCGACCACTCGACCCGAATCTGAAGAGAAATATGAAGAAAACACAGCTGAGACAATTTCCAGTGACCGGAGAGCCTGCTGTGTAACCAGAGCCTGCTATTACCCTTCCTTCCAAGCTACCAGGGGAACCCAAAAACGACAGCCCCGACTCAAGAAGACCTGCATTTTGAGCCATTCCCACATCATGCTTTGACCTTACGGGGCTGCAATACCCCAATACCCTGGGACCTTGAGCCATTGTGCAGTGCATGGTCTTCCTAATTACAAATCGAGCTGAAACTTTGGTGGCATCCTGCTGGACCTCCAGAGACATGATTCTAATCCTTAAAGTCCCCCCACCAGAGTGCTGGACCAGATTAGCAATGCAAATCCAATAAGTGATATTCAGTTTTCTTCTGGCTCCTGAAAATGGCGCCAAAACCACAGAGCTGCCTCCAGCCATGAAGAAACTCTTGCCTGCAGACTTCCCTCTTGATCCTTGGTGCAAAATCCCTTCCAAAGTCCTGTCTTCAGTCTTCATGACAATGGAATGCATTGACTGGATTTTTTTCTGCAGATCCTGAAGCATCTTCCGCTGCAAACCTTTCTTCAGTGCTGAGTAAACCATGCGAAGAACCTGTTGACTGGAGCCGTTCCTGTGAATCCTGCGGCAAAAGCCCTTCCAGTGTCCTGTCATCATGATAAAGGAATTCATCGACCAGATTTTTGGCTGCACATCCTGAAGTATTCTTGCTGCAAACTCTTCTTCCATGCTAAGGCACTGTGTTGGCTGGGGTATTTACTTACCTTAAGCCTTTGTGATTCCTGTGTAGCTTTGGACGTTTTTCTGTGATTGAGAGGCCACTCATCCAGTTCACACAGGCCCACTGTTGGAATCCTTGCACTTTAACTTCGTTGAAGTCCTCAGCCCTCAACTAACTCTAAAGTGAGATATGTACATGTTTGAACAGTCTTCCTTAAGAACTCTGACTTTTGCTACTTCTGTGCCTATCCTGAACTGGATACTAGAGATCTGGTGATCTCCCTTCTGTCACTGAGAACACTCATGCTCCAAGAATAGGGAAAGAAGTCGAAGGATTGGGCCAGTTGCCTAGAAAAGAGAACACGTGTTTAAGAGTGTTTTTAAAACAATTTTTATTAGTTTCAATATTAAAACTGTTTGTTTAACATCATATGCATGAAAAGTTATGACAAAAATCTTCCCCCAAACAGTGCATATCCAGTAAACCCATCTTGTTTCTCCCTCTAACCCGCCCTCCAAACGTTGCCTCTGTCCTTTCTTGACTACCTACTCAATCATATTAATTTGTACTAACTCTCCCAACAAACAACGTCCTATTGTTCCTTTATGCTTAAGGTGATTCGTGCTCTTCCTGCAAAAAAAGTGTCAGTATTAGTGCGTTACAGGACTTGACATCCTCACTTGCTTTGCCGAGTCCACAATAAGCTGCCCTGTGCCAGACTGTCGACTCTGCTATTGCCCATCTCTGCAAGTCTTCCCACCATGCGTCCACTCTGGGCACCTCTGCTGATTTCTAGGCCATCGCTATTTTACGTTTCGCCAACACACAGCTGAGCTCTTTCGTCTTGTTGACATGTCTTTCACCCCGCTTACGCGGGATGACCTCCAGCAAGCATGCTGCCAAAGACTGTATGCCCAGTACCAAACCCCTCCCAAACCGCTTGACTGTAATTTCTTCCCAGTATTGTTGTATCTTTGTACAAGACCAGAACATGTGTAACATTTCTGCGTTTTCCTCTCTACATCTGGGGCATTATTGACTATCTGGCCCTTTAAATCGGCAGATCTTACTGGGTGTTAGGTATGGTCTATGCGTCAAATACAGCTGCATGAGTTTTAGTCTGGTGTTTCTGTAGACCTGCTTTGGGTACTTCACTATTCTTGCCCAATCTACTTCTGTGAAAGTCTCACCTAAATTGGTTTCCCATTTATCTTGCACGCTCAGGGCTGGAGTACCGTGGCCAGACAGAAGCATTTCATGAAGCCTAGACACCACATGTCTTCCCTCTGACATGCCATACAATGTTTCAAGTATGTTATTTCCTACAACTGTCCCGCAAAGCTATGGCCATCTCTGTTTAAGTGTGCGTATCAGACTTGAGTATAACAAATATTGTCCCTTCTGTGTGCCAGTCTGTTCCTGTAGAGTCTAAAAATCAATTACGTTTCTGTCCTGTTGCAGGTACCCTGTGGTGACCACCCCACTGCTTTCCCAATGTCTGTCGGTTACCCTGCACCCATTGCGCCCTTTTCTGACAGTATGGTCGCCAGGGGAATCTGCAGGGAGAAAGGATCCACTGTGTTCAATACTGTACAGGCTCTACTCCACATCTGTTTGCTTAATCTCAGTAGGTGTGGTAGCCGGCCGAGATGTGACCCCTTTAACCATAAAATCAACTTCAAATAAAAGTGTGCTAGCTCAGGCTGTAATAGGGCAGAATCTAGTGTTGAGTCGTCAGCCAGCCAACTACAAACTGCAATAGGCCATCTAGGAAATACAATTCTAACTGCGCTATCCTGATACCGCCATCCTTGTAGTTCCTCTGGAGTGTGCGTAAGGCCATTCTGCATCTCCCACCCTTCCAGAGGAATCCTCTACATACAGTGTCCAGCTTGTAGAAAAACCTTCTAGGTATATTATATGGTATGTTTACAAAATAATATAATAGTCGGAGGAGAACAACCATTTTTAAAAAGTGCTGCTCTACCCATCACTGATCACTCCATTAAGGGCTATTTGCGTGTTCTGTTCTGTTCTGTTCATGCTCAGTCGAAATGTCATGATATGTATATATATATATGCTCCCAGGTATTTAAAGTTGTTCGCCGACCATTTTAAATCCAGTGTTGGTAAAAGTTCTTTTTTTTACCCTCGACAAGCCTGCTAACGGGAACAGGCACGACTTTTCCTAACTGATCGTGATACCAGGTAAGTCGTCAAATTGGTCTAGGACGTCTAGCATGTAATGCAAGTTCTCACCTGGCTGTCGTATGCATATCCGCATGTCATCTGCATACAAAGAAACCAAGTGTTTTGTCCCGCCTATACATATGCCCGCATCCACGTATTCCTCCCTGAGGAATACCGCTATGGGTTCCATAGCAAGAACAAAATGATTCAGCGATAGCAGGCATCCCTGCCAGGTACCCTTCTCAAGTTTCAGCCCTTTTGAGATGTGCTGGCCCGTTTTAATCCGGGCTTTGGGTGAGGTGTACATCAGTTTCACCCATCAAAGGTATTCCAGTCCCATGCCAAACCGCTGGAGGGTGGCATACAGCCACTCCCATCTGACCGAGTTGAATGCTTTGAAAGCATCCATAGATGCCACTGCGTAATGATCACTGCATAGTTTTGTGCTGTCAATTATGTGGTGCAAGCACCTCAGGTTCCATGACTTATTCCTTCCTGGTACGTAACCAGTCTGGTCAGGATGTATCAAGCTTGCTATTACCACTTTCAATCTATTTTCCAACAGTGCAGCAAATATCTTGCTGTCTTGCTTCAACACGGACAAGGGTCTATAAGAGCCACATTCATTCGCTGCTTATTTGGTTTGGGTATGGGTATAATGACCGATTCTCTTAAACTTAAAGGAAATGTGCCCACTTAATACGCTTCTGTTAGCATGTCCAGTAGTGCCGGGTCGAAGTGGTATGTACATTTCTTGTAGGATTTGCTCGGCAGGCCGTCTGTTCCTGGGGTCGTGTCCTGATCGTGGCTAGTGTCCTGATCGTGGCTAATAGTTCTTCTCTGGTTATCAGGGCATCCAGCAAGTCTGCTGTGTCCTTGTCAAGGCAAGATCATTTGATTGCAGACAATGCTTCTTCAAGGTCAGTAAGTCTGATAGGGGTTTCCTCGCTATACAGAGAGCTATTTTACCTAAGAAAGGTTGGGATCACCTCTGCTTGAGTTCTCCGAGTATGACCCAGATCATCAATTTTTGTATTGTTCATTTATAACGCGCTTAATACCAGCAAGTGGTTTCTAAGCGTGGGATCGGGATTCAAACCTGTGTTGCGCGGCGTTGTCTTGCTTCCGAGATAAACGCATTGCCCCTGAGCTATCCTTCCTTCCTCCCCGAGCAGATCATCTTTTATTTTACCGCTCTTGCACAGCCAGGCCAGCAATTTACCCGTCTTGTCTTCTTCCTCATGCAGCCGTTCAGAAGTTTTTAAAAGTATACTTACATGTAAAAGAATTGGTTGTTAACTGTATCTCTGAGAGTGAACTGTTTAAAAAGTTCTTACTTTCCTTGAATGTGTTGCCATTCTGAAAAGTATATATAAGGTTATTTTACTCACCTGTGAACTGGTTGTGTCTCTTCCTCAAAAGTATTGTTGTTGGCTTCACTTTACTATTCCTGTTAGGATATACATGCATTCATGCCCCAATTGGGTCTTGCTTCCAATGGCTTGCTGTTAGCCTGTCTAGAATAAGGCTGCCTTTGGTTATACTTACCTTTAAGTTGCTGGTAGTATATGGGTTTTACCTGCCTAGAATATATGTGTGCCATTCTTAAAACGTGTTCTGTAGGTGTCGCTGACCTTGGTCTGCCTGGTGCAATCCTAAATTAGTGTAAAGAGTTCTTGCTTACCTAAGTCTTGTGTTCCACTGAGCTGTAAAGCAACTGTAATTGTATATTACACCAAAAGGTCTTGCTCACCTAGTATAAGGGTGTCTTATCCTGAATGTGTTATAGGTTTCTACTGTTCTTTGAAAGAGTGTTCCATTATTCAGAAAAGTATACTGGCAGGTTAGTTTACTAAGTGATCCCTTAACTGAGTGTTACTTCACAACTGCCTGGGTCTACTATGCTTATATTACTGAAAGTAATCAGAAAGTAACGTATAGTTTTACCCCCCATGAATAGGCGTGGCCTACACTAAATATGTATGGTAAGGTCTGACTTCCCTAGAATTACTGTTGGGTTTTCCGAAGAAGGTGTATGCTTTGGCCTGTGTACCTTCAAGCATTGTATTGTGTTTTTATAATGTCTTTATGACTCTATGACAAAGTACTTACCCCAAGACTTAACTTGGCCTAACTGTATATATATAAACCTTTATTCTTTATAATACTTCTGGTTGTAAGCATTTCTGTTGAACCCTTGGTATACTACAAGTTCTTTGTACTTTCCTACAGCCCTCTCTCCCTCCTAAAATAAGCCTGGTTGCTCTGTCTATGCTACCATATACTCTGGTGGTACAGCCTTATACTAAGAGTAGAGTCTTGTACTGTCTCAGTTGAATGGTTTTACTTACCCCTTAGTTGGGCTTCAGAAGAACTGTCCTAACATAATAAAGGTTTATAGCCCACACCATGACCCCTCTATGTGAGTTTCCTTCTTCTACACCCTCACAATGCCGATATCCTTTAGTTTCCAAAACTCTATATCACTCTGCACAGGCATTTCTAAATTTGATTTGCTATCGATAATGATATCAACCTCCTCTATATTAACTGAGGACGCCGTCATTTTCTTTTTCTTTGTCTTTTTCCCTTTGCTTGATTTAGTCTGCAATTTTGGCCTGCTTCAAATGTTTAGAAGGTGCATTTTTTCCAGGAGGTCTTCTTTCTTTCTTAGTGTGTGCAATAATTTATTCGAGGATTTAAGGTTTGACGGTCCTTTTTTGTTTTTTTAACTTGAGGTGTATCAGGAGCTTCCCTTTTAACACACGTGGTAATTTTGTTGCTGACTGGGTTGCTGATCTCCTCTATTGTTTTAGAGGGATAATTGTCTACTATGACCGCCCATGTTGTGTTCTGGAACGGAAATAATGCTCCCAACCACAGAAAACAACGCAACCAACCCACAACTGGACTTGTCGGCCGGCATGGGAACACAACAAGACTTCCAACGTAGTAAATAACATAGGAATACTCATGGACAAGGGACAATCCCTGGAACCGCAAGTCAACACAATCACCAAAACATGCTTCTACCTCCTAAAACTACTCAGAGGATACTCCCATGCCTCTCTTTTCCTCACAGAACACTTGCAATCATATCCCTGATACAGGAATTGTCTACGCAAACAGCCTCTACCTAGAAATGTAGGAAATACTCACCAAGAAACTCCAAAGGGTGCAGAACACTGCAGCCAGGATTCTACTAAGATTAAACAGAAGATACCACATCACTCCAGCTCTGAAAAAGCCTACACTGGCTACCAGTGGAAAAACGCATTAAATTCAAAGCACTCTGCATCTCCCACAAAGCCTTACAAAGATAAGGAGCCGAATTCTTCCAAGCCAGGATCAGCCGCTACCTGCCAAGACAACTCAAAACCTGGTTATTCAACAGACAATGACAACCGCAAAGGAACATCGTCCACAATGACATTGCAGACCCAAAGAAAAACACTAAGGGACGTGGTACCAGATAACAGCGGCAATATCATAGAGGACCAGAACACTGCATCGCCCACAAGACCCACCATTCCCACCCCCCCCAGCCATGCCCAACAACTACTGATCAACGAAGAGAAGGCCGCCCAACTAACAGACACATTTAGGGATAACACCCACATGCAATTATGCACCAAGGAAACTCAGACAGAGCATTAAAACCTAAGCAATACCCTAAATTACCCACCCGCACAACTAGGGCCACCTGGCCGAGCATCACTTCCTCTATCTTTATAACATGAGCTGCGCACCCATTTAGTAGCCGACTGGAAAACAGTTCCACACCCAAAGGCCACGACTAACCTGGACGAGTAACCAGGAACACACTAGGTACATCAATCCATCTGCCACCAAACCTGCAGGGAAAGTCAGCCTCGCGACTAGGAGAGAAGGTGAGATGGGCCAACGAACCACAGCCAAGAACGTTGGTAGATAATGTTGAGCGGCAACCAAAGACTCACACGAGAGGCTTCGCCAAACCAACTGACTTGCCCATTTACCCCCTTCCTGCTCCTCCAACATAACCGCCACTACACAAAACTAGGGGCTTGCCATAATACACATCAACACACCACGAATTAATCTGATGTTTACACCCTATCATCTGTTGAGATTCTGGAAACCACACTAGTACACACCAACAAAATAGATAGTCATGCACCTAACAGCCATCTGTGACTCTGGACCCCATATGGATTTGCCTAAACAGTGTGCACAACCACAACCTCACCCTAACATCACACGACACACACACACCAAAACATATACTAGCACACATCCAAGGCACTGAGTCCTACCCATACGATTACAACAAACAGAGCCTCCCAAAACCAACCGCCACATGCAAGACAACTCCCACAGACGACCTGGTTCTGAACCTATCCTATGATCCTATCCCCACTAAAACATCCAGCCCTCCTCTCTTGCTCACCCACGTAAGTGCCTGGAGACTGACCTTGGGTGCTAGCGGTGTGCAGTAGACATGACGCGATTGTCTTCCCCCCTGTAATCCCCTCAGCAGCAGTACATTTTATGGCGAGTTTCTTCCTATGTCAGTATCGCTAGGCTTCTGTGGGACTCTCTGTGCTTGGACAAAATTACAGAGGTCCTGGCATGAATCCCAGGAATCCATTTGTGTTTAATTGTGTTAAACAGCACCGCATAGCGTTTCACCTCTGCATCATATAAATGTACCATAGATGGTATTGACCTATTCAGGGCCAACATTGAGACAGGCCCTAGATTCATGACTTCACTTGGATCCCAAATGCCAGAGTAAGCAGGCATTGACATCTGTGTGATGGAAGAAGTGCAGAAACAAATTACGATTCTGTTATATAGTCCATGAAAATCAATGGCGTGTTCGCTAGCGAGCCAAAAGAAGCATGGATGGAGCTTGGAATCATTCATGCTATTATGGGCAGTCATCATATTTTCTGAGTTTCTTAAAACCTCCATATTTGGTTCCGAAGATAGTTGAATGTTGCCTCCTCCTTCCGTGTGAATAAGGGCTACCAAACTCTTGTTCCTCAAAATCTTAGGCTCCTCAGCAGTATTTGTGCTTTTATTACGAAAAAAGTATGTTTCCCCTTCTTGCGGGCGGACTTATCTGGTGAGCACAAGGTCCCTAAATTATCTTTTTCTGTAGCAATCTCAGAGGTGCACTGTCTCTTTGGATTCTTACTTTTAAATATGAAGTTAGGGTTGAAGTAGTGTTTCCAGGACTACTGGGAACTGCATGTTTACTACAGAGATTATACATTCCAGGAGATACAACAGTTAGTGCAAATACCATAGTTCAAGAGGAGTGTTGTCTCCTTACTGGTCTCTTTCTGCTCTGCTCACCACCCTACCAAATGAGTGCAACTGCACTCGGTTGCACCCTGCAGTACTCCACACTGCCGCCATGTTTTTGAGACTGCAACTATGTGCAACAATCAAACAGGTCCACTAAGACTTCTTTGCATGCATCAGCATGGGATTTGGTGCTCTTCACTATGGTAATACGTATTACAAATTAAGCACCTCATGCATATCAAAAAGTCTTACAATGACTAATTCGAGAGAATAATATATATGCATCACTTTTCAAAATGCGCTTTTTTTCCAATGTATATCTAAAAATGCATTCATCTATTTAATGACAACCTACGTTACATCGCAATTAGCAATTTATAAAAAAAAATCTTCAAACAAAAAAATAGAGAGGTAAAATGCATCTCTTTTTGGTTGTAAGTATATATAAATCCGACACACATTCCTAACACTCAAATGTGGACCCGTAGCCATTCCCCTACTCTTTATGCACCTCACTGATTTGGCTCTTTTTCAGAGGACCCAATTGTCAGTACTGCAGAAATATGGACATTCATCCAGTTGTTCATGTATCTCTGGCAAAACCATAAGACTGGTTACTTTACATTAGGGTCTGCATGGTAGTGAGCTATGGCTATGCCATCATGTGGTGTCTCCAGAGGCATGATTAGTTGTTCTGAATGCATCTCTGCTTGTCCATCACTGGCTTTGCATGTTGCAGTACGTGGGTATAATTTGCAGGGTATGGTGACTAATATGGCATCTTTGACCTGCATTGGGACATTTCAGCTGGTATATAAGGAATCAATTCTCTTATTGCATCGCCTCCATATTGGCGCTGCTTTTGCATCTTGCTGGAACTCTACTGCTTTGATCCTATTATTGTGGGCAACACCTGCTTGGTGCTTTCTTCTTAAAGGCCACCCGGCTTGCTTCTTGGTTTTTGTCAGATTGTGCACTGTAGGTACTGGGATTAATTTGCAAACCCCTTATTAAAGACTTTTAAATAGGTAAAAGAAACATATGTTCAGAGAATTTGGTAAAATATTTTCCCTTCTTAGACATGTCACATTACCGCAGATAAATATTTTACTCCTATGCCAATGTACTGAATGTATTTATTTCTAAATCGTGTTAAAGAAATACCCCAGGGGATCTACATGTATATTAAACTGTTTATTTTGAGATGAGCCATCTTTTTGGACTATCAGGCTATTCTAATCAATTATTTCACTTTTATTGTGTCACACAAGGAGCACGCTTGTGATAATTTGGAAACGCTCCTTACTCTCATGAAGACACTTCAAGCTACATTAAAGGTAAGATTATTAACACTTGCAGCAAAAAGCTATTTGTATGATAGTTGGCATTGTCATGAGCATATATTGCTTGTTTTGTCAGCAAAAAAACTCTTTTGTGATATAATTTCAGTGCTATTTAGTTCCCAAAATCAAAGCTGCAAGTTGTTTTAGATGCGTTTACCACTAGACATTTTCTTCCCTTTATAGTAATGTGGTAACTTCTGGTAACATTTTTCTTTGTGATTTACATATGTGTTAAGAGCAGTAGCTCATACAGGCCTCTGATTGATACTGCGTGTTGCTATTGTGCGGTATCTGCATTGCAGTGCACATTTATGAGATGTGGTCTAATGTCTGCTTATATATACAATTTGTGGAAGATTGATTTTTTTCTGTAATTGGTTTAATGAGAAAAGGTTGGCTCTTTACTACTCATCTGTACTTCTGTTCTTTTGCAAATACTCATACGTCTAATTGTCAAGTGTAGAAGTCTCCCTCTCTGGGGGTATCTTTACATCTCCGAGAGTAAATGAGTGTGTTTACCTCCAACGTTTGACTTATTTAGAAAACAGTCAAGAATGAAAGATTGTAAACTCATGTTTTCAGACTTGTGTTGGATATGTAAGAAAAAAGAGGAACAAGCTTGCATATGTTCAGGGAATGTGGTAAAGTTGTTAAATATTGGGAACGCGTCTTACAACAAATGGAGATAACAGGTTGTAACACTCCTTGGTTATCTCTATTTTGTGTTTTAGAATGACTTACAATGATTCCACATAGCTCGTATAAGACGAACTACTGAATATTTATTTCTAAAGCGCCAACAGAGCCTGCTGGTCAGGGCGCACACCAAGATATCAGACAAAACATGAGGTGTAAATGCAGAAAGAGGGAATTCTATTCAATCAGTAATGTTTTCAACTGTTTCCAGAACAAAAGTTAATCACTGTCCTGCCGAAGTTTTAGGGGTAAGTAATTCCATGCCTTCTGTGCCATTGATAGGAACGATCTGCCATTACCGTTCGTTCATTTTGTTTTTGGACATAAAAGCTACCAGAGGCCAGAGGATCTTACAACTCACTTGGGTTCATGTAGAGTCAACTTGTCTTTGAGGTAGACGGGAGCATTTAAAGTAATCATTTTAAACTGCACTTGTGCAGCCACATGTTACCAATGTAATTCCTTTCTTGCGGCAGATATATGTGATTTCCGGGGTAGATTTTTGGCAATATCGATAGCGTTGTTCTTGATAACATGGAGTTTGTGAGTGCAATTATTATTTGCTCCTGCCAAAGGGACATTGCAGTAATCGATTCTTGGAAGAACCACAGCACGTGCTAGGGCAATACAGTTTTGTTCTGAAAGGAATGGTTTTATCTGCCTCAAGAGCTTTAAATGATTTTGTGAATGTTTTGAAATATGCTTCACATGTGTGTCCGCCCCCAATGAGGCCTCCAAGTAAACACACAAAGTTTTAACTTTTTCGAGCACAGGAATCAAACAATTCTCAATAGCAAAGTTTACATACTCAGATAAGAAGGTTTTTTGCTAGATTGGGGGGATCCATATATCATGAGCTCTGTTTTATTGCTGTTAAGGTGCATCCACTGTGATGACATTCACTGTTTATTTTTTTTTTATTTATTTTTTTTTTGATGTTTTTAGTTTGGTGTCAAACTTTTCCATCATTTTAATTCATAAAAGAATGAGAGAAAGCATATATGGCCATGGAGCTGGAGATATAGACATCAGTAGCAAGAGGCAAAGGAACTGCGGAAGGTCGTAGCTTTTTAAAATTTCTTTTTCGTGAGGGCAAGGATATTTTGTAGGTAGAGAGATACTGTATATATATGTTTGTTGTTCTTTCCGCTAAGAATTGCCGCCCATCTTTTATCTGTAATCATTTGTTGGGATCCAATGTCAAAATGTCCCCCAAATTGTTTTCGTTGGAGGGCAAGAGAGGGGCATTCCATCACGAGGTGAAATATGGTTTCTGGTACCGTCTTAAGTTTACAGAACCGACAGTGATTTTGGTCTTTTGGGATTTGTCTTGTTTCAGCTAAATAATCATTCGTTGGTAAGATATTTAGCCGAAGTCGTAAAAAAATTGCTCTGATCTTTGGGTCAGGAAACTTCAACAGGTATTGCTGTGGTTCATGAAGTTTTCTGTTGTCTACGTTACAGTGCAGCGTCAGTTTGTAGTTGTTTTTCTGATCAATGGTTTGAATCCAATCATTCTGGAGAAGTTTGATTTTGGCATGTTGTGGCCGGCTGAGTAAAAGTTCTTCGGAGATCTCTTCTTTCTCCATTTCTTTGTTGATTAATCTTTTCCAGTTTTCTAAGATTGTGTTGTTTAGAGCGTTGCGATTGGTTTTCAAGATTTGAATTGCAGGAGTGATATCGTCCGCTATTATTTTCCGATAGATGTCCATTCTTTTCCATCGTACCATAGATCCGATGGATTGAGTTGCTATCTCGTAGCGGATTCTGGGCATGGGATATGATTGAGGAAGATTTAAGATCTTGCGCCAAAATATTGCCTCAAGTTTTACCCAGTTTACATGTTCGGTATTCAACATAGTTTCAGATCCATATGTTATTATGGGAACGTATTTTTGCCTGTAGTACATAATGATCGGTTTATATGAGAATTTTCCATATTTTTTGTGCAGGATGCACCCCTGACGCGCCAATGCTTGGGCTTTCTGTTCTATTTTGTCCAGCCAGTCCGCTTCTGTTTTTGATTGATTGAGTGTAATCCCTAGATATCTAAATGTTGTGACATTTTCTATTCTTATTCCATTGATGTTGAAGTTCGGTTGGTGTTTTGATTTTGTTTGTGGTTTCGTCAGCAGCATGGTCTTTGTCTTCGTAATATTGATGACTAAGTCATTTTGTTTCATGTAGTTGCTTAGTGCTGTAAGCGAAAGTTGTAGTCCAGATGGGGTTCTATCGAGCAAAACAATGTCATCTGCATAGGCCATTATCGGGACCGGTATCGAGTTTATTTTAGGGGGATTTGTTTGGGTATTTGCCAGATGTTGGTCAATGTCTGACGTGAACAGGTTATAAAGCGTCGCTGCCAGAGGGCATCCTTGTTTTAGGCCGTTCCTTGTCACGATGGAAGCAGATGTTTGTCCTTGTTTTGAGAGTCTGACTTTTATTGAAGTGTCAGAATACAGTAGGATGATGGGTTCGAGAATGTTCGCTGGGCATTTCCATGCATGCAGTTTTGCCCATAGCTTGTGTCGAGGTATAGCATCAAAAGCCATCTTTAAATCGATGAATGCCGTGTAGATCATGCTCTTGTTATTTATGGCTTCATGTTTAATTAAGTGCAATAGTAGGAGATTTATATTGGTCCCCACGTTGCGCGTGAAACCTGTTTGACGCGGGGAGAAGCGTCCGTTGGTGGTGGCCCATGCAGTGAGCTGCCTTAAGAGAGCTGTTGCGAAGATTTTTCCCAAGGGGTCCAGTAGAGCAATTGGACGAAAGTTCTCCGGAAGGTCGCGTGGTCCTTGTTTATGTATCGGAACTATTGTTGCTGTTCTCCAAGTGGTTGGGATTCGGTTAGTTTTGTTTATGATGTCCAGGATCTGTATCATGAACTGTGCCCATGCTGTGGGATTTTGTTTAAGGACGGCGTTCGAAAGGCCGTCCGGTCCTGGGGCTCTTGATGAATTGAGATTTTTTATCATTTGTAGGAAGTCTTCTTGAGAAGTGTGGATTGTCCATTTTGTACTTCTTTCATTCACTGTTTAATAGTTTGATAGATCAGATTCAACCTATCTGTGTCTACCTATTAAGTCCCATCCGGCTCAAACAGTAATTGCGTGTCGTCAACGTAGTTGGTGAATTGCACGCCCATATTGACAAGAATGTCGCAGAGTGGTTTAGTGTAGATTTGAAATATTAAATAACACCTGCCACATGCATGCACCCCGTGGTACTCCATAAAGTATCAGAGCTGAATCAGATGAAGCATTAACCCAATGCACAGCGATCTCCCGTTATTGAGAAATGATCAGACCCATTCAAATGCATTCCCTGAACAGTTACCTACTCTGGCCAGGCCAGTTAGAAGGTGGTCCTGATCAAGTAGGTCAAACACTGCTGATAGGTCGAGTATAATCAGTATCCGTGACTTCCATCTGTCCATAATATTCAGCATATTGGATTATAAGTCCAATAGTGCACTTTCGGTGCCATAGTGTGGTCTAACGCCGTATTTCCTAGGATGTAGGATAGAGGCGGCTACTAAATGTGCTTGGAGTTGTATACTGGCAATGTCATCACTCACTTTAAGCAGAAAGTGAGTATTTGTGATTGGTCTCAGATTGGCTGCATCTCCAGTGGCTTCACAGTAACTTATTTAATAACCTCTGGTACACTGTTGTGCCTAAAGGATGAGTTGACAAATCTAGTCAGAAAAAGAGCAAATATTTTAAAGTTCTCCAGAATTATTTTCAAGGAATAACATCTCCCGAGCAGGACGTGGGGTGTAGTTTCCTCAAAACCTCCTCCATGTTGGTCACGCCATTTGGGAAGTTAGAGGGGGATATTATTTCCTGGCTTTTATCATCAAAGTCAGTGGGTTGATCAGCAATACTCATGTTTCAGTTTGCAACTAGGTCCCTTTTGATTTTGTCACAAGCATTAGAATTTATTTGTGAAAAAGCAAATTGAACTTTTGTGCATTCACTATTAGATGGAGAGAAAAGATGCACTTGGGACTCGGGCTTCTCCAGCGATCTTACAATGTCAGATGCACTTGGGACTCGGGCTTCTCCAGTGATTTTACAATGTCAAACTGTATTTTAGACTTGTTCTCTGCATTATTTATCTGGGCGTTAAGGTAGTCTTTTTTTTTGCATCATATATAGCTATTTTATACGACTTTGCAAGATCTTTCCATGTTGTTTTATCAGCCTCTGATTTAGATTTTTGCCAAACTGTATCGGCTCAACTTTTCTTTTTTCTTTTAAGATCTAGGTTGATCACAGATTTTGAAAATAAACCATCTGTAACAGTTTTCCACTTCTTAGGAGGTACCTGATCCAGCATGTTAGTCCTAGGGCCTCACTACGACCCCAGCGGTAGCCGTGCCGGTAGACACAGCACGGCTGCCGCCGCAGTCATGTTTGTTTCTGGCGCCTGGTAATGGGGAATCACCGGGGCATTGCAGCCCCAGCGGTTCCTGATGCCAGGCGCCGGAAAAAGTATCTCCCCATTCCCATTCGAGTCCCATCGGACTCAATGGGAATGGGGAGGACGGATGCACCAGCACTGTGTGCAACAATGCCGCTGCATCTATCAAAGTCTGCGGGCGGGTGCCGTTCCGCCCGCCTGGTCAGACCTGGTGGGCGAGAGGGTATCCCGCTTTCAAACTTGTACTCTGCCGGTCCGGTATCAACGGTGCCGTTAAGCCTAACGGCACCGTTGTTACCGGACCGGCAGAGTTATAATGAGGCCCACAATCTCTTTATAAGCGGAGGCAATAATATTAGGTGGATCTACATCTGAAGTGGATTCCATAACTTCTTTAATACACCTAGTAAATTTCAATTAAAAGGTTTTCTGGTGGTATGTCTTTCTTTCTCTAGTTTCATAGGAAAAAAACTATGCAATTCTGTAAATGATGAATGGCCTGACCAAATGCATGATCTGGTGATGGTATTAGTGATATTAAGGTTGCGAGATGCAACCCAGTCCAGAACTTTCCTTTTTATATGGGTTGCCTCGTTGTTCTGAACCCTGAATTTAATGTTGTTTAGATTGGATTCTAATATTATTGCTTCTTTGTCTATAATGTTCCCTCGCCATCGATTTAAATCGTCCAACAAAACCATAGAGCAGCATGTCTTTGTTTCATGCGCTTAAAACGTGAAAGGATATATAACGCTTTAATACAATCAACTAAACAGAATAATGTGGAAAAGCTTGGATACACCTATACACAAAGCTTGGACACAAGGAATGATACTTCTGTCTGCAAAATAAAGTTTCATTTATGGAGAAAAACACTTCTGGATGATTATAATGAGGTTTAGGACTCATTTAATGATCTGTATGCATGATGTTGATATCATTGGGATGAACTCAGACTTTGCAAGAAATATTCTTGCTCATTTTGGCTCATTCACAAATTCCCTTCCTATTTTCTTCACCCCCTTTCTTTCTGCTTCTTCTTGGTCATGCGTATTCATTGTAATTTAGGTATGATGTATAGTTTTTGGTTACCTTTCAGAGAAATGTTAGCACAAATATTAATTTCCAGTGATTTAAGGATTTGAATATCACATGAACGTTTTCAAATGAAAATCGATGTTATTTGTATTGATTGCATAACAGGAATGACATCTTGATCAAAAAGTAAGTACACTGTGCATCTTGGTAGGGATGTGCTAGGATCCATGTGGTTTTGAGGTGTCTGTTTAGAGGCAAGTAAGTGGAATTAAAGATGGGTTCTTAACACTTCAAGTAATAGGCTGTATAGGCCTGCGTTTGATCGAGTTAACCCCCAAAAGATATGGAACATCTTGGCTGACCTTAAATGCCCTGCATGGCTGTTAGAAATTTTGATTAAGCTCCATTCCAACAACACAGCCAGCATACGCTTAGACAATGAAGGGCGCCTGTCTAGACCAATCCAAATCAACAAAGGCGTGAAACAGGACTGCCTACTTGCAGCCCTTCTTTTCAACCTTTGTATGTATTTGCTAATTCCCCAATTACAGAAACATGCAAATTGCCCTGCCAGATTTGGTTCAACTAAGATAACAGCCATATTGTACGCCGATGATCTTGTTATCGTTGACCATACTTTCAGAGGAATTAGGGCTATATTGGAATAACTCGGGCATTTAACAACCGAATACAGTATGTGCATTAATCTAAGTAAAACTAGTATTATGCTGTTCTCGGCAAATAAAGTGAAAAGGCCTAAAAGTTGGGGCTTGATCGATTATACCAACTCAAATAAATATCTGGGAGTGGCAATTGATAGCAATGCAGATTATCACTCCCTGATAACTAGCAAGACGCAGCGAGCCAAACAGATTGCCATGTTGGTGTAAAGTTTTGTACTACACTATGCTGGCTACTCATTAAAAGGCATTATGACGCGTACACCCAGTGGTTTATTCCAGTGGTTGCGTATGGGTTGGAAGCTTTAACCATTGGAAACCTCTCGTGGTTGGATAAAGTTGAAGGCCATTTTTGGTGCACTGTTTTGGGGCTTCTGTCCAATTCAATATGTTTGTGTAAAATTTGGCCTGACATCTCTTAAAACTATTATTTTGCAACACAGAGGTCTTCTTCCGTTGAAAGCAATATGTCACCCAGTCAGTCAGATGTTAAAAATCCGGGGGACCAACATCATCCAGATCCATAAAACAAAGATCCATAATAAGCATGATGCGATGTGCATTGGCCTATATACTGACCTTAGATGGTCGGTTAACCGTTCTTGTTGTTGGACGATTTAGTACGGTTAAGTTTGCATTTAGGAAGTCCCTTCAGAAGAAAGATTTGGTAGACATTTTCAATTATCTGAGCAAATTACACAATTTTCAATATCTTGAGGGAATAGTACATACCATCCTTTCTCTCCATAGGTATTTGATATGCTGCCCTAGTCCGATGGTGCCTAGGTTTCGTCTCTTGATGAGGCTAAACCAATTGCCAGTGAGAGCAACACATGGTACGCAGTGGCAGTTATCGGCAGACCAAGGATACTGCCGAGTTTGTAAAAATGTGACAAATTTGGAGACAGTGCAGCATATACTTACTGCATGTATATTACTCTCTCGAACTCTGTACTCGAATATGTATGGTCGCTATGTTCATCAACTAACTTTCATAGCTACAATATATTTCTAGCATTTATGCCTACATTTTCCACTGGAATCTTTACATATTGCAATGTACAAAGTATGGTCTGCTGTAGAATCCATAAGATATGTATTTTATCTGAGCCACTTCCAACTACCTTTTGCTACAATTTACAGTCTGAAATATAATTGCCCCTACTGCTAATAATAGATATGTTATGTGGAATTAGTATGCACCCTCGACGTTGGTAGCATTGTTTTAGCCATCACCTGAAGAAGTGATCGTAAATGAATGTTGTTTACAGTTATTATTTATTTGACTTGTGTTGAAAACAACAGTGATGCCAATAGTAATAATATGTCTTTTATGTGGTAAAAGCAAATGTTTTAGCAATTATCTGCTAATAGGGCTGTATTTGATAATGGGGGCATTGCAGTGGAAGGATAGGTGGATTTTATTTACACCTTCAAATGATTTAGCCTTTTGTGTACAAGGATAAATAATTTGAAACATTTAAAATAATAAAACATGTATAAAACTTGTAGCATGTGACTAAAACAAACAACAATGATTAACAAATCCAATATTAAGTTAAGTTAAAGGCAAAGGTTCATGTGCCAACAATAAGGCCCCAATTATGCATAGGACTTTATCATAAAAGCCCAGTTTCGTTTTAAGATTGAATGCAAAATATGTTTTCAAAATCATGTTCCGTCCTTGTCCCCTTACACACCAGCCAGATGGTGCTGCTCGTGTGGGGGGCTTGGGGATGACCCTGGGGAGAATTGGTTAGTGCTACTATCTAAAACATGCTTACCCGCGGCCCCTTGGTTTACCCTAATAGCCTGTGTTCGTTGGGTTCCATGCTGATCTCTGGCACCATGCCCTGTAAATAATTCCTGCCACTGACTTAGTGATATCTCCTTTAAAGTCCCCTAAGAGAAGGGACATAACTGCAGTCCCATTCTCTGTGAGACCTTCCTTCAGTAAGTGGGGTGTGATGGATCTTGATCTTCTATGCTGGACATGTGAGAAGGAAGTGTTGCACATTTTCATCCTCTTCCACACAAATTTTGCCCTGGAGGCGGTGCAGTGGAAGGAGTTGAGTTTGGGAAGACATAGAAGCAGGAGTTTGCACAGGCGTGGGTGGGTGTGGGAATGTTAAGGAGAGAGGAGGATCATAAAGTGCAAGAGGGAAAGTAAAGAGAGATGCATACAGCTGGATAGGGCATGACAAGGTAATTGATCGATTTTTAGATGAAGATTAGGAATTGATAGAGAGATTGGTATTGCATAAATACCCAGCCATTGTGTTGTTGGCGTAATGAGATGGGGGTGGGAAGGATATTGGTAGAATCTAGAATTTACATGTAGAGAATCTGAGAACCTAATTGATGGGATACAAGTCTTAGAAGTGAAAGCTAAGTATTAAGCTTGAACAGTAGTCAAGTTTACTGAGGACTAGGGTGAGAGGCGGGTTTTGGTAGAGTGGAAAAGGTGTGAGTGTATTTTTCTAATTTTGACAAGTATTCACCTGGCTTCAGTCACTATTGTCATGATAAATTGATTGAGCAGAAAACGGTTGTTAAAGGGGACCCCAGGTTTGTGGGTCAGGGGGAGTCTGTCAAAATGTCCTGGCGTAAGTGGATGGGTGATCAGAGAGTGGGAATGACATTAGAGGTTTGGAGAAAGATAACTTCTGTTTTCGATGGGTTAAGCATTACACAGCACAGAGCCATCAAGTGACAAATAACGATGACACAATTGGTTATGTGTTCTAGAATGTCACGGGTGAAGGAGGGAAAGGAGAAGATGACGTGTGTATCATCAGAAGAGAAGTGATATCGAAAGGAGGCAGTGATTTTCCCTTTGAGGAGGTGTAAAGAGTGAAGATTAGTGGGCCCAGGAGAGAAAGGTGGGAAACAGCAATGGGCAGTGGTTTAGGGAACAAAGTGTTGGCATTCCAGGAGATGGAAAAAGATCTAGCCAGCCACCCAGTCAAGTGTAATGCTCTTGAAGCCAAGGGAGGAAATGGTCAGAGGGAGAGAAGAGGGATGGTTGAAGATGTGAACGGCCGCAAAGAGGTCAATTAGGATGGGAATTGAGGCAATCTAAGAGTGGTTTGCATTGGGTAAAATGTTGGAAATCTGAGTGAGAGAGGTTTCGGTGGAGTGTTTGTTCTAGAAGCTAGTTTGGCAGGGGCACAGCTTAAAGGTAAATGATGATGCAATTATAGATCAAATTCTTTCTTGTATTTTGGAGTGATGAGGTAAGATTGGTACATGATGAAATTAAGAGGGATTATTGGGATCAGCTGCAAAAGTCGTCAAAATGGGGAGGACAAGTGGGTATGTTGTTGTAGGCAGTGAAGATACCAGTCTAAACAGAGGGATTGAAAAAGAGGGGAGAGGTAGGAGCAAGAGAAGGTCACGGTGTTCTTGATTGTCTGTGGTGTGAAGGTGTCAATGGGGCACATGATGGATTAGCTGAACACAGAATGGGCAGCAGCACAGAGGGAGAAGTGGGGAGGAAGTGTGAGATAGTATGGAGGGTAGGAGATGTAGGAGGTAGAGCATATGAGGGGGGAGGAGGGAGGAATAGAAGGGAACCCACGGTGTCTGATTTTCTAGCATTGTTGGAGGAAAAGTACACAGCAAAGTTATTAGTGAAGAGTGAGGAGAATGTAGAGCTGGGTTTGGGAGGGGAGAACATGGTCTGTAGAGTCATGGAATGGTTCTGGGAATGTGAACAGAGAGAAGAAATAAGGTTAGTGTATTGAGAGGACTTTGCAGATTCCAGTACATTATAGAAGATAATTAGAGTTCTTGATTTTAAAAGGATGAGTGAGGGATAATTGCACAAGTCCCGAAGATGGTAGTCCCTAGCTGCCAAATGGCAAGAGAGGTCCAATGTTGAGGGCAGGAGAGGATAAATAAGTGAGCAAGGTTGCAATCATAAAAAGAGTTAGCAAGTGCATCATTAAGTTCCACAAGGGCTAGTTGGATGAAGTGAGCAAGCAGATGACTGAGGGTAACTAGGGGTACTCAATGTGGGATAGGTAGGGGTACTTGAAGTTGCTTTTGAATTTTGTTTTGGTGGTGGATGATTAAAGACGGTGCACCAGTGGAGGTGCATGATCATGAAGTGCACAGTTGAATGGCCAGAGCAGGAGGACTTCTCGGTAGAGTAGAGGAGTTGAATGAGAAGGTTAAAAAGATGAGATTTAGGGAATTATCACAAGTGTGATTAGGAAGGTTGTATAAAATGACTCGCATGGTGCTTTCGAAAAGGTAGAGTTCACTTGCAATCGGTGGGCCTTGGTGAAGTTGGAAAGGTTGCGATCATCTGGTAAGGTCGATTGGAAGACAGCTGGGATTGATTCCATTAGGAGGTCCAGTTCAAAGAAGGCATTAGGGGTGCCATGTTGGTGAAAGGTAATGATGATGATGAGAAGGTTTAGGAATGGGGTTCAACAGAGATATGTTCAAAGGAGGAGGATATCAAATCAGATAGGGAAGAGGAAGTGATGGTTTGTCTATGCTGATCTCTTTTTTGGTAGGGTGGGAGAAACAGGGAAAGTATGGTAACGTTGGTATTGAGTCCATCTGAAGGGGAAGTGTCATGAGTGGAGATATGTGTTTCACCGACAGCCATAACCAAGATTTCTGGGCTGGTGAGAGTCAAAAAAGTCAATGAGGAAAGACATTTCTTTGTAGATCTATAGTGCATTTGGGTAAGTTAATTGGAGAAGGAAGATCATCAAGTGGTGGGAGCTGGGGCTGGTGAAGTAAAGTTCATCGGTTAGTTGAGTTTAACATTGTAAATGTTGCGAAGCAAGGAGGTGTTCCATAAGGTTGTACGTTGGAGGTTGAAACACACCCCAATTGCAATACAACGAATGTGAGCTATTTATTTTTTAATTTGTTTATTGCGCATAGAAAGATAATGCAATAATACAGTCAAAAATGAGGAGATTAAAAAGACAGCATTATACATTTAAGGCGGTCTATACAGTACAACAAACTTGCAAACAAAACTGGAGAACATAAACTTTCCATACATAAACAGGGCCTCTGTACAAGGAAAAAGTTTGGCAGCGAAATTCACAGTGCGGTGCACTGACATGGGCGTCACAAGGTGGTCAAGTGTAGAGGCCTGGATCCGGGCGTGGGCAGGGACCCGGGAGGTGGGGAACAACATTACCTGAAATTAAGCAAAACTGTTGATGGTGGATTATTGTCAGAAGGGTGGAACATAGTTAAAACTAATGATTTCCAGGCTGTAAATGTCAGTGAGACTATCATCATGAGATTGTATCGATGCAGCCCATGCTCTCGTTTTAGCCTCACTCCCAAGTATTAAAATCATAAAGCCATAACTTAAATTGAGGGCCCTTTGGAGATTTCCAGGACATGGTGATTCGCCTCTTGGCAAGTATACACGCTAAATCCATGAATCTGGTGACATGTTTGTGTTTGCTCTTTCTAGCATATGTGCCCAGTAGGCACTGCTTCAGGGTCCATTTGTATCTAGTAACCAGGCCGCCTTGCAAGCTTGTTCAATTTGGGCCCAAAAAACCTGTGTTTTAACACACTTCCAGAACATGTGGATAAGGTCTGCATTTTCTTGGTGGTAACAGGGGCTCGGAGAGGGCAGGAGCCCTCTCTCCCTTTCGTGCTGCAGGATCAGCTTTCACCAGCAACAATGAAGTCACCGGCTTGAGAAGAGGGCGAGTAGGAACCACTGCATCGATCCACCAACAGATGCAAATTCAATGCTGATGCTCACATTTTAAGGTGAAATAGAGACAGAGCCCCTGTCAAAGCACTTCTGCCCGCTTTCTACAAGAACACGTAGAGCAGTTGAGTGCGCCCCGCGCGACATCCTGAGAAAATTCAGGGTCCGCCAATGCTCCAAAATGGCTGATGCACCAGCAGCTCACTGCCATGTAGCAATGTTGTTTATTCTTGTTGCCTAGCAACGGGCTCTACTTGAGCCAATAGGAGTCTGCCGGCAGGCGGAACCCCGCACCTACGAGTAAGACTCCACGAAAAAGGACTCTTGTCTGTGCCTGTCAGTGCGTGATTGCGGCACAACTCCAACAAGGATTTCCCATCAATTTAAACACTGGTTTCTGCTAACATTGTTTGGGACGTTGGTATCATGTCTGATACGCTGAAATTGCCAGCTGAAACAGTGAGTGTAACTTGGTACGTTCTCCTAATCTTATGTTCTAAGTTCTCGGGTCGTCACCCAGCGTGCTTGGTAAACACTACTGTTTCACTCAGAAGGACCTTCACATACTAGTTACACTCGTACTCTTGTGCGATTCATAGGTTGCTCACCCAAGCATTTACCCCTATATGAAGACTATGCCTAGGCTGTTAATCTTATTCTCAAAGCTCAATTCAATGTTATACGATTGTGTCAACTGCTATCGCATCCCTAGATTTTACTACTCCACCAGTGTTTCTAACTGCATTTGCAGCAGATGTACCTTGTACTAATACTACTTGACACGCTAGTCGACTTACCCAGTTAGGATCAATGTCTGAATGATCCGTATTCCTGTACCATTGCTTTCACATTATGAGGCCATGCTAGTTCCCCTGTTCTGACCTTACTATGTTTGCCTAGATATTTTGCAAGCTTACCCTGTACCCCGCCTGACATCTCAGTCTCGTATCCACAAGTATATACATTTGCCTGCATTATCCCCGCTAAACGCATAGTGCCATTAATACATTTCCACCTTGACCGGACTTATGTACTATGCACCTGTTAGGCGACTAAATACCTTAATAATAATCATAGACTAGGTGACCATACGCCTGTATTACACAGGTAGACTTTGACAAGCCATGGAAATCCTGAACCCTAAAGCCAATAGTTGAGGGTGCCCTATTCACAAGGCTACTACCCACTTTGTAACGCTTACCATTTCCCTACTACAAACATGTTCCATAGCGCCAACTACATTCCTACCTGCACTTCAGCCGGTTAAGACCGCAACTAAAACACATTATTCAATTGCACATACTCCATAAAATGCATTTTTAAAAATCCCTCAAAATTAGATAATTAAATACCCTCAGTTACCAATCAAAAGTTGTCCTACACAGAATAAGTGACATGTTCTCATTAAAAGAAGTTACCTTTCCCCTATTCCAAACAATGCAGTTATTAAGTTAACCGCAAAGTTAGTAACCTTGCATTTCTCTTTTCCTACTCAACAGAAACATTACCTTTACAAGTTATTAAGTTAACCGCAAAGTTAGTAACCTTGCATTTCTCTTTTCCTACTCAACAGAAACATTACCTTTACAAGTATAGATTTACAAGTATACAGTGGTCACTAAGAGGAGTCGAGAGAATTGGTAAGGAATAAAAACATGAAAACATAACATTGTTAACATAAATGTAGTCCAAAGCTGACTTGGCTAAAGCGCGAGACCAAGTGTGTAGGCCCGTTATGTCTCTAACTACTGCACCATTCAACATTTGCAAACCCAGCCCATTCAGACAGTTCATCTATTTGCAAACTGACCATTGTGTATGTGTTTTATTAACACCTGCCAGGATAAGATTGTCATTCTCCCTTAAATTCAATTGCACACAGTTGGAGTTCAACTCCCCGCCCCACATTAATAAGCCCCTAATGTTACTGGATAGCCAATCCATTATTAAACGGGCTGACTGGTCTAACACAACATCAATGGGAGAAATCCCCTGATGCCAATAAACATTGACAATAAGCATATTTCTAAACTCTCCCACAACCTTCAACAAGATCTCTCTCGCATGTATCCCTCGGGTGATGTGATAAGATTTAACTACATTTTTTCTGAGAATTAACAACCCACCAGCAGGCGGCCTTTTCACACCCTTATTAGCAGGTTGAAACCCATCCACTCCTGGATACTGGGTCTACCAGGTTATTTGTAGTAAAATGATAGAATACTTTCTAAAGATTTCTCCTTAAAGAGTTATTCAAAAAAAGTCTTCCACTACCACAAGAATTTCATGACAAGAGGCACAGATTAGTCAAATTGCTAAAGATGAAGATTTGTACTGGAACCAATGCTCCCTACTTACCCATTCAGTGACCCTGTTACCCATGAGCAATCACTGGAGTCCACAGTCGGGGCAGAACAATTCCATTAATTTTAAAAGCTTTATTCAGTATAAACCTTCAGCAGCATTCATGACAACAGTACAACAAGAAGTCCACATGATACAGGTAAATCATTTGGGTAAGAAAACCACGTAAAAACAAATACATTCATTTTGATGTCGAAAAATACAATCATTAAAATTCAAATAACTAAAAATATAAAATATGACATTTTAATCCATCAGCTATTAAAACATTAGAGGAGAGCAAAAGGCGTGCAGCTTATATATTTAGTATTCACTTAACCGTCAGATTTTAATAGGTTTCATTACAGCAGGGGCTAGTATACTCATTTACCACAATCCTCTATCTTAGCAGCCAAACTCTGTGGGTGTATCTTGCTGCTGCAAAAGTAACCTTCCGGTCTACTGACAGTGTTAAAAACAACATAGCTTCATGAGTACCAGATATCCCATCATTGTTCAGTAATAGTTTCAGATACATAAACCTCAGTTCCAATGTAATGGGGCAGATTAACATAAAGTGGGCAATTGTTTCATTTGTAAGTCTGCACAAGGGGCATAGCCCAGACCTCGAGGTTGACCATATTACCATGCTGTATGGAGAATCCTCAGCCCCAGTCGAACAAATAGCGATAATTTCATCCATAAACATTTTGTCCTATCATACTGTAAAGTAAAAACTCTGGGCCATTTCTAAGTAGAGCCCTATTAGCCTCCAAACTTTCTCTTGATTTCATATTTGCCGTATCTTCCAAAATGTAGAGGTCCTTGTGCATCCAAAGGGATTGTCCCACAAAAAGCCAGCTTCCAATGTGTATAATAAACGTTTTACATGTACTAACCAACTACAACTCTTAGCCCCCTCGAATAGCAAGAATATTTCCAAAGAATCCTGATACAGTTCCAACCCTGGAGAACTCCAGAGTCTCACCCAATATAACACAGGTTTGAGGGCAATCTGGTGGGCTATAGAGAAAACAAATTGACTTGCTCCATTTTGGCGAAGATTCGATCCCTGCTGTATCTGAACTGCCTAGTCACTATCCGCCATTTCGCCTAACTATCGTGCCATACAGTGCTGTGTTTACAACACAACTGCCCTCTACTAGCAAAGTGTACGCTCTCAATATTTTATTGTTAACATTGCAGTACGCTTCTTTGGCTGTAAGATAACAAGTGTATGCACCAGCCCTAAACAACTGTGACTACCATAGGACTGCTTTGATTAGTAAGGACATCAAACCTTCTACAGTAACTATACCACCCACACTTTTCCTTCAGTTTAAAGGTGACCATCTCCCTCAATCCTCAAAACATGCCAGGTTAAATTGCCTGTTACAGTCAACAACACTCACCACCCTCATATCAAAACATGCCAGGACAAACTCAAAGTAGCAACTAATGAGATTGACCCCCCGCAAATCCAGGGTGACTTAGATCCTTAGTGGCACATCCGACAGAAATAGCGGATCTGATCACAGCTGAGAACCTCGACTTCCTTGCTATAACGGAATCATGGCTTCATGCTGCCGCTGGCCCCACCCTGCTTCTAGAAATACCTGATGACTACAAAATCATAAGAGTAGACAGGGCCGACTCTAGAGGCGGAGGCATTGCTCTCATTGCCAAATCTGACCTAGCTATGAGAGTAGCCCCCTCTCCTGCCGTTAGCTCTTGTGAACTACTCACAGCTAAATTACCAATCTCCAATTCTGGCACCTTAACAATATACTTAATATACAGGCCACCAGGACTGATTGGGTCATTCGAAGAAGACCTTTCTGTAATTCTATCCGAGAACACCAAATTGACCTCTAAAATGCTCTTACTAGGAGATTTCAACGACCATTGGGCTCTAGCAATCTCCAATGTACTAACAGAACTAGGGCTCACCCAAAACGTGACCCAGGCCACCCATGACAAAGGGAGAACCCTTGACTGGGTAGCAGACCTCAATTGCGTAACATCTATCACATCGATAACACCCAAAACGTGGACAGATCATTCCTTGCTCTCATTTACATTTGCTCTCATTTACATTGTCAGCTAATATCTCTAATTACAAGGTCAATCTAATTGCGCCACCCCTCCCTACGAGGAATAAAAGGAATATTTGTGCAGATAAGCTTATTCCACTTATCATACCCAGTCTCAATTTACTTCCAAATTTAGCTAGTCCAGATAACCTAGTAGAGGCCTATAAGGTCACCATGACGAAAGACACTTTTGCTCCACTTAAGATGCGTTAAAGGAAACCCAAAGCACATCTGAACTCATGTTTTTTTTTTTAAACAATTTTATTAATTTCAACAAACAATACAAACCAACCAGGCAGTGCATACATCAACAGTTCCATTATACATTACTTGCTTCCAGGCACTGCTTCCCTTATCCCTCCCCCTGTTTTGAGCCTATTGCTGTCCTCATCTCGTTCCTGCATCTAGTGGTAGGGTCCCCACATCCATAGGTTCCGCCGGGTCTTGTATGGACCCAAACAATTCTGCAATTAGCAATTTCCAGGCCAACAGGGTCTCTGTCTCTTCACCCCCCCCCCTCGGCTCTGCCCGCTTCTTGCCACACCATAGTTTCTGCTTCTGCCCATTTCTGTAAATCCTTCCACCACACTTCCGCTCGCGGCCCATGGCATGTCTTCCACCCCATAGCAATTCTTCTCTTTGCAAGCACATATGCCAGGTCCCTCAGTCTGTCCACATGCTTGAGTTTCTGCGATCTTGGAAATCCCCCCAGCAGACAGGCCCACATTGTGTCCACTACAATCTTGACCCCCTTCTCCGCTAGCTTCTGCGCCACTTCACTCCAGAAGCGTTCAATAACCGGGCATGACCAGAACATATGCACCATACCCGCATTCTCCTCATCACATTTAGGGCATACCTGCCGTCCTGCATTTTCAAATCTCGATATCATCTGGGGCGTCAAATACGCCCTATGCGTGATATACAGTTGTAACTGTTTTAATCTTGCGTTCATCAATACTTCATGGTACCCCTGAACTCGTTCCCACAGCCCATCTTCCATCTGGGCTCCCACTTCTTCTTCCCAATCTAGTGTCAACTGCGCGACCTCCTTCCCTATTTTTGACATCTTCTCATAGATTCTAGATATCTCATGTCCTCCCTCCGGACTTCTGAGGATTCACCGCTACACCGGACAACCTTGCGTGTCTCTCCATCACTTCCAAAATATATTGGAGATTTTCTTCCGGGTGTTGCAAGTACAGCAGCATATCATCTGCGTATAAGGAGATCAGATGTCACTCCCCCCTCACCTCAATGCCTATAATATCATATTGCTGTCTCAGGTATATTGCTAGGGGTTCCAGGGCCAGTATATAGAGCATTGGGGACCACGGGCATCCTTGTCTGGTTCCCCTGCAAAGCTGCCATTTTTCAGATATCACTGTTCCGGTTTTGACTCTAGCCAATGGCTCACTATATAGCATCTTCGCCCACCGTATATACACATGCCCCAACCCATAGCAGTCCAGGGCCGCCAGTAGCCATGGCCACTTGACCGAATCAAAGGCCTTTATTGCGTCCAAGGACACGATTGCCATTTCACCTTTGTTCTCGCACCCGAACTCAATAACTCTACGGAGTCGTCTGTGATTGTTGGATATATTCCTGTTTGGGACATAACCCGTCTGATCGGGGTGTATCAGTTTGCTAATAACCCTCTTCAGTCTGTTTGCCAAACCAGCCGTTAATATCTTGCTGTCTTGATTCAACATTGACAGTGGTCTATAGGAGCCACAGCTATGTCTAGGCTTGTGTGGCTTGGGGAGTGGTATTATAATCGCTTCTCTAAGTGACTCTGGCAATCTTCCCAGCTCAAACGCTTCATTTAGCTTTTCCAACAAAGGGGGGAGCACCTCTTCTATATATACTTTATAAAATTCACTCGGGAGTCCGTCCGCCCCAGGGGTCTTACTAGTAGGCAACTGTCTCACCACCTCCCCTAGCTCCTCCAAGGTAATCGGTGTGTCCAGCTCCTCTCTCTCCTCCACACTTATCTTTGGCAATCCTATATCTTCCAATGTTTCAAGGATCGTTGCGCGACTACTCTTATCATCGTCTCCGTATAGCAACCTATAATAGTCCACAAATTCCTGGTTAACGCCCTCTTGGGTGTCGGCTACACTGCCGTCCTCTCTCGTTATTGTTCTGATGGTGGGTCTAGGGGTTTCGCTTTTATATAGCCATGCCAAGAGCCTGCCTGGTTTATCCCCTCCCGCATGCTGTCTCTCTACATATTTTTTATAATTAAGGTTACACAAACTATCCCAATACCCTGCACATTTCTGCTGCAGCCCGAGTATCAGTTCCATGTCCTCATTGGTGTCTCTTCCACCTCTCGGTGCCTTTTCTAGTTCCCCTTCCGTCTCCCGTAGGTCAGCTAGGATCCCTCCCTGCAGACCTTTGGATTTTGCTATGGCTGCCCCTCGCATCACAACCTTAAAGGCTTCCAACAGCGTTCCCGCCGAGTCCACACTGCCAGTATTAGTCTCAAATAGTTTGTAATCTCCTCCCTCATATCCTCCCTAAAAACGGGGTCTCTTAGTGCCTCCGCTCGTAGGTGCCAAGTCAGAATCCTCGCTCTCGTGGGGCAGTATTGCCATTCAAGGATCAGAGGCTTTGTACTCAATTTGTGTAATCTCTGGTATTACCTCAGACGTGACAAAGACATAGTCCAGCCTCGTGTGCAATTGTTGCAGGGCTGAATAATGCGAATATTGCCTTTCCTGCGGATGTTTCGTCCTCCATACATCTTCCAAACCAAAGTCACCCAGCAATGCTTGCAGCGCTTTAGCGGCTGGGGCGGGTCTATCAATCTTCCCATCCGACCTATCTACCTTTGGATTAAGCACACAGTTGAAGTCCCCTCCCCAAATCACCACGCTCCCCATACACATGCTCAAGTTAGTGCATAACGTTCTGATGTACGCCGCCGTGTTCTGGTTCGGGGCATATGAATTTACAATGCTTACCTCCCTATTTTCCACCAATCCTTTTAATATAACCATCCTCCCATCCCCCTCTGCTATCTCCTGCAGTCGCTGAAATGGGACATGCGGCGCCACCCAGATAAGCACTCCCCTAGCATAAGCAGAATATGATGAGTCCACCACAACTCCCTTCCATTTTTTAGCAATCATATCCATCTTCTCCCGTGTCAGGTGAGTCTCCTGCAGCAATGCAATGTCTATCTTTTGCCTACGCAGGTACAGCATTACTTTGTTCCTTTTTAGATAACTGTTGAGCCCCCTGACATTCCAGGTGATTATTTTAAGGTCCCCCATGGCCTGTTAGAATTCCAATCCGCCCCCCACCGATGCAGTCCAAGTCTAGGTTCCATCCTTTTCCATATAGGCTCATTCCCCAGTTTAAACTCCCCTTAACCAAAAACACACCAAACTCCCCAATCCCCCCCTCCCACCTCCCTTCCCATCCCCAACATCACTCCCCCCCCCCCCAACTGTTGCCCAGCTCCATCCCTGGATCTTAGGCACCCCCCAATCTAGCTCTTTCCGGTAATAGCCCGTACTCGCAGCTCAGCAGGGTGAGGTCGCCCTTATGGCTATCCTACGACTTCTACTACTACTACTCGGGGGGTAGAGTGTCTTTGCCCTGCCACTCCTATTCACATTTAACTTAACCACACATTGCTACTTGATTTACTTTTATATTCATTCTTCTATATTCCAGTCCTTTAAGTTCAACAAAGTCCCAGACAATCTGTCAAATATCAGCATTACTCAATCGCACCCCTCCATCTTATCAGTATCATAGTCTCCACTGGGGTGCCCACTCTGCGTCATTACAATATGCATATAATATCCCAATCACTTTTCGTGCTCCTCATGGGCCTTCTCCTCATCTCGATCTGGGCAACCCTGTAGATCCAGCCATGCCGCTGCTTCCTCTGGGGTGTCAAAAAAGAACATTCTGCCTTTGTGCAACACTTTCAGTTTCGCGGGGTAAAAAAGCATGTATTTAATTCCAGCCATGAGTAGCCTCCTTTTGATTGCCACATAGCTGTAACGTTGCCTCTGGACCAACACTGTGTAATCAGGATACGCCGTGATGGTACTCGAGGCCCTTTCGATCGTTCCCCCCTTCCGAAAGTATTCCAAAATCTTCTTGCGATCTTTATAGTTCAGTATTTTGGCGATGATCGCTCAAGGGGGGGGCCCCAGGCTTCGGTTTCCTCATGAGGGCTCTATGTGCTCGCTCTATCGTGGATCCCTGCGAGTGTTTGTCAGCTCCGATTTCTTCCAAGATCAAGTTCTCCACGTAGTCTGTAGGATCTTGGCCTTCCTCCCCCTCCGGCAGTCCGACCACACGGATATTGTTCCTTCTTGCCCTCCCTTCTGCTTCCTCGGCCCGGTTCTCCAGGTTGGCCACCTTTTGCTTCAATATATGGACCTCCTTTGCATTGCTGGTGCTAGTGTCTGTGTTGATTTTCACTGCACCTTCCAGACTGCTCGTTCTCTCTACCAGCGTTCTAACATCTTGTCGCAGCAGGGAGACTTCTGTGCCTACTGCATCTATTTTAGCCTCCAGGGAAGTTTGCAGATCCACCATTGCTGTTCCCCATGAGTCTCTCAGCTCTGTTATAGCCGCTAGTATCTGGTGGTTTTCAGCCGCTGAGGAGCTCTCTGCCGGTGCGGTCCCGCCGCCGAGCGTTGCTGCCACAGGAGACTGCTGTGTCTTAGCGAATGCTTCCATCGTGGATTGTTTATTTCTGCTCTTACTAACGGTTCCTCTCCCTGCCATCTTGCAATTTTCGTTGTGTGTCTGACGTTACCTGTACCGTGGAGTACCAATCCTGCTTCTTTGTCCTGGTGTAACCCCAGTGTGTCACTCCAGGCCCAGGGCAGTTTTCCTTGAGGAGCCCCTATATAAGTTTGTGTTTGTGAAGCTGTGTCTTCGGGTGGGCTGTGTCCTCCCACGTTCCTGGTTATCTCCCTGCTTGCTGGAGACTATTTCGTACCACCAACATGACCACCCATCTCTCAGGCTCCCTGTATAACTCACACCACTGCTTATTTCCGTTACAGTCCCCTCTGTATCATACCGGCTTGGCTGCCATTCCAGGACCCTCAAGTGGGTTGTGTCTTCTCACGTATCTCCTCTGGCTGCTGCAGTTGGCTTCCCTCTGCTTACCACTCTTGGTCGCTGGATACTCCTTTTTCTGTGCCGCCAGTAAATCTGGTCAATGCTGCCCGTGCGCTTCCATGCCTGCCACCTGTCTTATTACTATCAAATATCCAGGGGGCGCCAGCACACGGGCTGCTCCTGCTACAGGGATGGCAGTACACCTGAATATCCTTTCAAACTGGCAGTACTTGGGTGTACTGCCCGTCTCCTCGGACAAGTATCTGGGTGCTTTCCCTGCTCTCTGTGATGCTTTAGTCCCTAAGCCCTCTTGCAACTGAGATCGGGCATCCAGCGCACTCCAGGTGCCAAGATGTCACCACTTCCCATGCGGACTTAGTACCCAACAAACCTAACAAAGGGCCTGTGGGTTAAAGTTATGTGCTCCACTGCACACCAAGGATGTTCTTCATTTTTTAAAGTTTTGCCACCTTTCTGTAGTTACACTCCGCTCGCTTCCAGCACCTATTTGCCTCACCCTCACGGGTGTTTGAGTCCTGTGAGCGAGTTGTGCCTTCCACAGCTGTGGTAGGCTGGAGGAGTTATGTCATCTGGAAATGGAGGGTGTTCAACACACATAGCTTAAATAAGACGGAGGGATGCTGTGTGTGTACTCAGCCGAAAAGAGCTGCGCGTTTAGCAGCCGGAAGCAGCGACAACGTCCCTCCGTCAGCTGGGGCTCCGCTTCGGTCGTAAAGCAGCCGCTTGCAGCTCGCATAACATAAGCAGCCCGCGCCGCCTATTACAATTCGTGTCTGCAGTGATGTTCTTCCCAAGCGGCAGGGAGCGCGTAGGCACCGGCTGTCTATTTATATTATAATGCAACTGTATCCAGAGGTTTGTTCCGCTCCTCAGCTCAAGCTCCGGAGCGCCGCATTATGTCCATATGATATGCCTGCAACAGTAGCAAGTCCAAAGGTGAGGCGTCGCATAAACTGCAGTGGCTCACCGCTCTGCCCTGCAGCTCAGCTTCCTCTCCCCCAAGGCTCCGGGCCCATTTCCTTTGTTGTCTGCCATCTTGGCAACAAAGTTGCAACGCGGCCGCTCGATCGCCGTCTAATTTCTGCCGATAGCCGGGCTCAATGAACTCGCCACAAAGGATTACGGCAGTGCGTTATTTCCCACGCTCATTCCTTCATTTCTGGAGCCTTCAGGGCATTTTGAAGTGTGGTTTCAGGGATCTTTGTCGGATCAGATGGAGCAGCGCTCGAAGACACGTCCTAGTCCATGGCTGGCTAACCACGCCCCCCCTGAACTCATGGTTCTCCCCTCACCTAAAAAATCTTAGAACGGAAAAAAGAAAGCTTGAATCTCTGTGGAAACTCCTTCCTACCGAGGAAAACAAAACCAACTTGATCAACATAGCTGCCTTCTACAAAAAGAAAATAATATGTACCAAACAAGAATCCTATAATGATAGGATCAACAAAGCTAGCTCAAGTTCTAAGGAACTGTTTACCATTCTAAGGGAAATGGAAGCTCCCATTCCTCAGATAGACGAATGTCTCAAGGGACAAACTCTGGTGCACAAGTATCCAGAGCGCCTTACAGAATAAAATTGCCCTCCTCCAAAGCAAGATTGCCAATAAAAAAGCTAACCTACCCACTTTAGGTAAGCACAGTACGAATTAACTCTGCATTCAATTCAGGCACTGTTCCCTGCAACTTAAAGGAGTCTTGGGTCTTACTCCTCCTGAAAAAACTGTCTCTGGACCCTTCAATCCCGACCAACTATACGCCAATCACCACTGTACCATTTTTACTCAAGATCCTCGACAAAATGGCCTACATCCAAATTCAGGATTACCTAGATTCGAACTGTGGGATATGTTTGACCACTCAACAGTACTTCCCCACATCACCAAGTTGCACTTCAGCAGAACCAGCAAAAGGGCTGCGCTGGCTCCTGTGAACACCACTGCCTCACACCAAAACAGCATTTTGCAGCAAAAAAAAAGGATAGCTACACTGTTTTGCCAAGCGCCATTGGGCAAGATGGAACAGGGAGCACCCCGAGAAAGGCTACTAGTGGGTGTTCTTGTTTGTCTTAAAGAAATGGAGTGAAAAAGCAGCGCTGCTTTGCTGCAAGCCCAAGATTCCAATTGAAAAAGGGAATATTTCACCTTTAAAATGATGCTGCTCTGATGCTATTTTTCCTGTTCTTCATCACACTGCTTTTATCAAAAAGACCCTGTCATGCCCAGCCATATTCACATTGTGCTCCCTCAGAAAAGAGCCTTATTCCTGAATGACAGGCTGTGCCAGCCAAACCTGAGAAAATCAACAAAAGCTTTCTTTCATCCACATGGAAAACGCTTACATTTTGCTACAAAATGTTAAAAAATCACTTCTTGAAAAGAAAATCATAGCTTTCTGTGCACATGTCAATTTCATGAAGACCTTTGCCTTGTACAGACTGTTGTGTAAAACAAGCTGACTACAGCTACAAAACAATGTGGGAATCCAGATGGAAGAGCAAAACCGAATTTGGAAGGAATATGCCAGCTTTCACCACATGTGTCAGAATGGGCTTTTACAAACCAGAGAAAAAAATGCCTGTTTTAAAAAAAGTACAATGTTGAATGAGAGCTTGTCCGTGCCTGGCAATGTAGAGGGGTGTGTTGCTGGGGAAACATACATGGGCTGTTTTATTCAACAGGGTTGTTTTTGATTCAGGACAAAATAAAAGAAAATAAAACTGTTAAACTGCATTGGCTGGATTTTGCAAGCTCCCAAAACAGGTTATTCCAGTTGGTCAGAGCTAAAGCTTCCCCCAAAACGGAGCCACCATAAACTTCCAGGACACAAAACTGATAATTGCTAAGTTGGAAAACTTTGACTGACCAAGACAAAGAAGCTTCACATACTAATCGGACTTGGGTCTGGGCTGAGCCATCTTACAATAGAAATGTTGGGACACGAGGATGTGAAAAAGAAAATCACACCTCCCTGTGACTTCTACAAGAAACTTCAAAGAAAAACTCCATGACAAACCCTGGATTTAGTGGGATGGCCTGGAAGCTCTGCCCATATATGGAGAACAATACTGAACATTTGTTTCAAAGACTATTTTTTAAATGAAACTTGTAAGACTTTATCTTTGCCACAGGACTTTGCAAAAATGTTAAAAGTTAACAGTTTAAATGTGATTTTGTGGGCTTTCATTTAAGACGTCATAGACTTCACTGACACCTAGGGAATAGAAATGGCAGAGAAAAGGGTATTATAAGGAAAGTATCCATGATGCCATTGCGACTTTTAATACTTACATCCCTTATGATAATCCACACCCATGTATAAAGTTCTAGAATTCTAGGCCGAATCTTTCATACTCAAAATGACTAAAAAGTATTAAAAGGGTGAAACAATGTCTCACAAGCTGGAGGATTTGACGGCTATGCTCTACACAAAATATGTAATCTGCCTACGTAATTTGTTAAAATGCCACAACTGTACAAATGTGTAAATTATGTTCAGGTTGATTTTTGGCAAACATATCTGTGGGAAGTCTTTTGATCTCATAAAATGCAACCTCATAAACTGAGTTACCTCCTATAGGAGGTAACCAACATTTATTGTCCTATCCAGTGGTTTAGAGGTGTGCTTAGCTAAGCCTGCCCCACCATATAATCTATGATGTCACTATGCATTATAAATAAGAGTCCCTGACATAACTCTAGACACTCTCTCTTGAATTTCCTGTGGCTGTGTTCCTGATCTGCCCCATTCATCTTGCTGATTCCAGATGTCACTACAAGGCCACAGCATTGCTGATCCTGTCCCAGCAAGGCCATTGATTAAGTAAAAAACCACCAAAATCCCATTTAAAAAAAGGGAAAAGCTGTGCTACCTTTTGCCTCATGAAATCAGACCGGATTGTTGCCCACTACCTGCATGCCCGCTGCAACCCTGCCATCCAGCTGTCCTTGCCATCTGGTGACCACAATGGCCCAGCTGTTTGCTGTAAGGCGCGCCTGCCGTGTGGTGACCAGACCCAGTTTGCTGTTCCATAATTCCAAACCTAAGCGTGGAATGTGAGTATCTCCCCATCACAGAGAAACACATAGTCTCCCCATCTTGACCATTTTGTCTGTATTACACTTTCTAAGCAATCCTATTTATACCCTGCTAACTTGTTAAAACTGTTAGAATTCTCTGTGCACCCTGTCCTTGATTAAGTGCTAGCGCCATCTCTCTTTTCATTTCTGTCTGCTGTAAATCCTAAGCCCTTAGTTATATTTTGAGTAATCAAACATATTTCCAGTTAAAGTTGAGGACTGGGGTGATAAGGTTGACCTCACAAATCAACCTTGGAGCTTACTGTGTTCCTCTTTAACAATATAGTCTAGATAATTTAGTTTAAGTAACATTTGCCTTTCTTTCAAAACCGAAGTTTTCGTTTTACTGTTCTTACTTTTCCTAAAACTGAACCCTATTCCTCCCCGAAAATCTCATTCAAATCTTCAGCTACCACCATTCTTTCCCTTTCATATTATCCCTGTGATATCCATATGTCCCCCAGACCAAAAACCGCATTGCGATTTTCAGTATTTTTCACCCATTTTTATAAAAAAAACGTTTGGGTCATTTTAAACAGGAATTGAGAAAATTGCAACTTTCCATCGTGTCATTCGGCTGCAGCATGTTCTAACTTTCCACTCATTTTTTAATTGTATGCTTCTTTTTGATCAATTGCATTGTGATTGCTACTGTTTCTGCATTCCTGTTGTTGAGAGAAATCATATTTGCCTCACACATTTAACCGCACATTAATTATTTATTTGTTGATTTCCGAGTGTCATTTCATGCCTTTGCAAAGGGTTTAAAATCGGTCGGCGTTTGATTCTGTTTACTGTCGCTTATTCCTGACTACCTGCTGCTTCTTTCTGTCCGCTCAGAACCTGAATAATTGGGGGTTAAGGGAACGTTGCAGGGGGAGACCTTACCTTGGGTGCTATCTATCCTAATTCAAAAAGTTCTCCTATTCACTTGCGCTTTGCATGTTCTAGGAGAAGGTTAACCAAGTGCATTGCTTCCATTTTCATTTTAATTATCACCCCATTGGTGATTGCTGCCCCATATTAAAATTGTATGATTTCCTTTGAATCTTAAAGTAAATAAAATGTTGGATTTTCGCCAATCAGCCTGGTTTTTGGTTTTTTGTGACCCAGGGTTTTTTAAAAAAAGGGGGTGTGAGACGAGTTGTGTACCATCTCAAATTGAATCCGCATAAAATAAAGAGAAAGGTATCTCAGTGGTGCGCTACATACTAGGCTGATACCAAGGTGTGTGTCGCCTGATTGAAATCCTTAACAGAACCACCTCTTTGGAGCCTGCCAATTGGGCTTTAGACCACATCACGGTATGAGACAGCTCTAATTGATTTAAAAACACAGATAGATGAACTGAAGGACAAAGAAAAAAACAGCCTTGCTGTTACTACTTGATCTATCGGCCGCCTTTGATCTGATGGATCACCAAGTTCTTTGTAAACATCTGGCTTCGGCGGCGAACTTCTCACAAGAGGCCATCACCTGGATTAAATCCTTCTTGAACAATAGGACTATGAGAGTCTTCTCGCAACCAGCAACTACAGACCCGATACTGATACCCTGTGGTGTGCCACAAGGTTCTTGTGTCTCTCCTACAATGTACAATATATTCACAAATCCATTGTTCGATGACCTAGACCATCTGGGTGTCGCCTACACTAACTATGCAGATGATACCCAGATCCTCATACCTCTCTCTGGTGAGTAAGACAAGGAGCTGGCTTTGGTGAATAAAATATACCTGATCATCCAAGCCTGGATGGCCGCACACGGCTTATGCCTAAATGACGAAAAGACTGAGCTTCTAATACTCGGCACTAACTGACCTCAACAAACTGAGCTCGAACTTTACCGCCTTCAATATCGATTAAAGTGGTAAAAGAAGTAAAAGCATTAGGTTTTTACCTCTACTCTGCCTTCACACTCAACAAACAAGTCCGCGCCATGGCATCCTCTAAAGCCTACACCTGTTAGCTAATCAGGGCCTGCAAACCATTTTTGTCCAAAGAAAGCTATACAACCCTAGAAAGAGCACTTATCCTGTCCAAGTTGGATTATTGCAATGATTTGCACTTGGGGGCAAGCAAATACATCATTAACAAAATCCAAATTCTGCAAAACAATGCTCTTAGAGTGGCTCATGGCATACCAAGGAGAGAACATATCTTTGCACTTGAGGAGACAGATCAAATGGCTTTCTAAAACGTTATCACTTAGTCATAAATACTTAGTCATAAATGCATTAATCAAGCAGCTCCAAACAACCTCTCTGAGAGAATCACTAAAAAATCCACTACACGTCCAACAAGGACAGTCAATTCATCATGCCTGCTTGTGCCTAGATTTAAGCTAAAAGAAAAGCAGATGGAAGTAGCTTCCCTGTCATGGCAGCAGAAGCATGGAACACCTTACCTCCCTCTCTGAGAGCCAGCCAACCTTTCTCCATGTTCAGGCGCAACACCATAAAGTGGCTTGTCTCAAATGACACAAATGGTTAGCTTTAATCCTGCATATATGAGGATCTCTGACCTCTCTGACTTCTATGACTTCGCCAAGCAACGCCTTCCGACCACCTAGCAATTCCTCTGTACCTGTAATTTTGTATATATGTTCCTTACCCTTGTTTTTTTTGTATAATTCACTGTATCTATTGTATTCTTGTATCTACTGTAACTTAGCTGAAAATATAATTGTAACCTCTTGTGTGAAAGGCACCCAGATACCCCTGGGCTGGGTGCGCCATACAAATAAATAAACAAACAAAGGTCCAAAAGTACCAATGATGTTGGAGCCCTTTTTGGTAACAAAAGTAATTTTTCATAAATGTGTTTTTCAGTATTGACAGAAAAGCTGCATTGGCATATCCCCAGAGCTCTGTTCCGTAAAGGGCTGCTGGCAGAGCTTGCTTTCCATATAAGTCCAGGGCCGGCGAAATTGCCCCGCTTCCATGGCGGGAGAAGAAAGATTGTATTCCTCCGCTATTCTTCCCCAAACTGATCTTAGCCTTGAGCAATTGTTCAGTACAGCCACCCGCTTCATGGAACCTGGTCCCTAGATAATCAAACTATTTGACCTGTTCCAACCTTAACGGTCAATTGCTATTCTCAATGAAACACCCCTAGTAAAACGTGGTTTAAAACCATAACTTTTGTTTAAGTAATATTGAGCTCAAGACCAATCGCTCTTCTCTCAGCCAAAAAGATATCCAATGATTTCTCCAGCCCTTTTGGTGGTGTAGCCAGAATCACCACGTCATCTGCGTAAAACAGTGCAGGTCACTTTTTTTACGCAAATCTTGGTGCTTTGAGACAGCCCACCTCCAGTGCATCCACCACACTCTTGAGTGTAGATGCACAAGAGGAGGGGCGCCAGGACGCACCTCTGGGGGAACCTCCTTGTTCACTGCAAAGGGGTTTGTCGTTTTCCCGCCCAACCCATAACTAACAGAAGCCCAGGTTTGTGAGTACAACAATTTGATTATTTCCACCAGTTCTACAGGGTCATTCCGTTCAATCAAATTTTGCCATAGGTGTAAGGAAGTATCAAACATAGGTGTATGAAACAGTAAGACAGACACAAGTGAACACAGATCAAGGGTGTTTGTTGAACATCAATTGGGTTTGCAAAACGACTATCTAATCCTAAACCTAAAGATAGGAGCAAGCTACGACCATCAAATAATAATAACGCAGTCCTAGTTGATTCTGTCAAAATAAAAAGGGCCTATACTAACAAACCTATTGCCAATCCTTACTTCTAAATACAAAGAGTGTGAGAAACAATGTTATGCAAAAGAAAGGTTTTCAAGAAATGATATGTCAGAATATTTAAGCCGTTGGCTTCCCTGCTCCATGTTTTAAGCACGGGACAAGGCGGCACACTCAAGCTTAGCACACTCTCTGGCTTCTCTAGCACAAGGATGTAGTTCAAAACCTCTACATCAGGGACCACTCGGTCATAGGTATCGTATCTTGCTTTTAAAGTTCAATCACTCTTCAGCAGTTCGACTTTACTTGCGTCTCTTATCACACGCGTTATAGCAATGTTCGTTCCAGCACTCGCCATACAATATTTCGGCTTGCAACCTTGGCTTCAACACAGACCGGTCTGGTATCAGTCTCCCGAACTCACCGGCTGTGTTGTTTTTCATTGGTGCTGCTTTGTTTTTGGAGCCAAGGTCGGTACCACGGAGGCTGCTGCTTCTTCCCACCTTGATTAATTACGAGGGATGGCCCCGGGTATCTCCGACACACAATGCAGGATTCTTCAGCCGTGTTTCCTGGTTTTACGCTTTCTATTCTCAAGGTTTATGGAAAGTAACAGTTCCTTGTCGAAAAAAGGTCAAGGCAACTTCCCTCCTTGCGACCCCCTTCTATTTTGCTGTCTTTCTTCTCTCGTTCAGCTGCCATCTTGAAATTGCTGTTTACTCGTGTGCATTGCCTTGCTCAGAGTGTGCTCTCGTGCTCCGCTTTTTATCCATGTGGGGAAGCTTAATGGAAGTCAGGTGTGTGTGATGGTCAGTAATTGCAGGCACGTCATTTAGGGGTCGCCAGAGGTCGCAACTGTGATCTCTGCGGTCTCCCTTGCGACCTCTGTGGTCACCCTTGAGACCTCTAGAAAAAAAAGAAAAAAAACATTCTTTTTTTTTTTTTAATGTAAGCTCATGGGCTGTGGCCAGCACCATGTGGCTCTTTAGCTCTGGAGTGGCTGGCTTTCTTGTTAAAGCCCCTTAAAAAAAAGAAGAAAAATACCCTAAATAAGAAAGATTAGGAATACCAAAATGTTGTGTCTTTCTGGAATTCTATACAATAATTGCTAGACTCATTAAAGGTTTATTTAAGGCATACTTGGTGAGTCACTGGTTTAGTCTGTTCTTAAACGCCTCAACTCAGCCTTTCATCCTTCTGAGGTCGATAAATGAGTACTAACACAGGTTTGGTGATATTGGGTGTATATTTTTTCTATATAAAGCGCTTAAGTGTAAGTGCTATATAATAACACATCATTATCATTTGGTCATGGACGTCTGCTTGCATTCACAGTAATTTGGTAATATGGGCCTAAATACACTGATCTTAACGATACATATGGCGATCCATTCTTGTATGAAATGTGCACCACATTATAGCGATATCGTAACCATATTTTTTGTAGTGTACAATGTTATGTGCTAGCACTTCCTGTTTTGTCAACGGGTGAAAGGTTGTGTTCCATCACATCCCGCAATGTCACTTCGGGGTGGGGTCAAATGACATCACTTCCTGTGATGTCACCAGGGGGTCAAGGGTTGTGTGATGTCACTTCCGCTACCCCTGGCATTTTGGTGAAATGACGTCCCTGAGTAATTGCCTGACCTTTCCTGACCATTGTATTGGGACACGTCAGATATACTGCTCGGGTGTTAGTCTGTTTTCTCTCATAGCGGGCTGTCCATGTGAAAGTGTTAATTTTGGAATGTGTCCTGGCCACCTGAATGACAGATCCCGGAGACTAGTGGGAGAGACACCATCTGGTTTCTCACATAGGCTACTCCTTGAAACATTACCAAAGGCGGTTTTCAAGTCCAAAAATATTGCTTGCAACCTGATCTTGGAAAGAATAGTGTACTTTTGAATCAATAGGAGCAATAACAAACAGTGGTCCACAGTTCCTCTACCAGTATGAAATCCTGCTTGCGCATCTGTAATTACCCCATTCTCCTCTGCCAGTTTTGAAGTTGGGTCAGAATTACTTCTCCAAATATTTTGCCAGCGCTATCAAGCAGGGTAGTTTCCGAGGCAATCTCTATCGCCTTTTTTTTATAAATAGGGACTATAGCTGCATTTTGCCATGATTTTGGGACATCCCCAGATCTAATTACAACATTAAAAACCCTGCACAAAGTTGGAACCCAAATGAACATTTTGTCGCTATAAGAATCTACAGGCACAAAGTCAGAGCCTGATGCTCTTTCAGCTTTTTGTGAACCTAAAGCGACTGCTACCTCATTTATAGAGATTAGCCATTCTGCATACATGATCGGGCATTCAAAATTCCTGTTTAATACCTCCCCTGATTGTATTTCAGAGCTATTTCATAATCTGTAAAAATGCTCCTACCGAACATCCTCAGGGATACAGCATTGCAGGTGCTGGTCACCATCCAGCTCTTTAGATGTTACCAGTTTCAGGAAGCAGATGGTGTCTCCCTCTATTAAAGCCGTCTGTAGCGCTCCCCATCTTAATTCTTTTTCTTAGTGATTACGATTTTATATACAGCTCTAAGGTACCGTAACTAACTCTTATCTAAGGTTACATTATATCTTGCACACACAATCATATCTTTCTTTGCCTTAGTACAATCCTGATGCACACATGATCATATCTTTGTTTGCCTTAGTGCAATCCTGATTGTACCATGGATTTACCACCAAGGCTTTCCTTTTTATTTTCTCAGCATTACATGCCAAGAAAGGTATTACATTTGTATCCAACAACTCAAATTCTGCTATCACGTTATTATCTGGCGTGCTATCACTGCAGATATTTGCCAGATTATTTACAATTGCTGTATATGTTTCTGGTTTTGTATTCCTTTCGACCCAGTTAGCCCATTTTACCGATTTCTTTGCATGGCCCTCAACAATAACAGCTTTGCTAAGACGTGTGGCAGGTTCTCATAAGGTTGATGGCCTCTGCCTCAGGAGATTAACTGAGAGTGGGTTTTCATCACTCTCTCACCTGTCTGCAACTTCAAAGTCATACATTTTATCACAGCAGTTACTTGAAATAAAAATATAATCAATGTGTGAGGACCCATTGCAACTATTGAATGTAGAGTTTGCTGGACGGTCTCTTAAAGAGCTACAGTTACATGCCCTTAAATTTAGATTAAAAAGAATAAAAGCTGATTTCACTGCCGCTTTGTGTGTCCTTTTTGGAGGTTTGGCTGATAAAGTTGTGAAACATCAGACAATATTCTGGTCATCCAGAGATTTTCAGTGGCTTTTAAAGGTTCTATCTGAAGATTCAGATCTCTTGCCACCAGGCTAAATTGATGTTTCATAATCTTTTAATTATCTGATTTAATCAGCCCCTGTAATGTTAGTAAAGTATTGATTCCTGGTGCCTCATTTGACCTGTTATACAGGTTAAACAGTAAAAACCACTCATCCTCACTTGTTGAAACAGTTAACAGCTGGAGGCTTGGCGAGTGTGTCATAACATTATCCATCTTCCATCCCAGACTTGGATCTATCCAAATCTGGAGGTCACCCATAGGTCTTCCCTTGGGCTCTTTAGTAGCTGGAACATATAACCTAGGAAGTCAATGGCATCAAGCGCCAAAGTCTCCTGAAAAAGTATTACTTGGTGCCTTCTTACATAAGAACACCAATCAGGGTCTGAAATGACTCTATTTAATCCTGTAATGTTCCAGGAGAGTATTCTATAAAAAAAAGGGGGGGGGGCAGTTATGTATCTCCCTCGCCTCTCCAGTCAATCTACCAAGTCCAGAGATAAGGTTACACCAGTCACACCACTTCCTGCACTTCTACTCTCTTTCTCTCCCACGCCCTGTACTCCCCTGTATGCTAGTGTAAGCCATTTGCTTCCGTGTCAGCTGACATTGCCCAAAATTAGACTAAAACAATTGTTGTGTTCTAACTACAATCTTAACATTGCTAGGTTGAAGTGCACGAAGGTCAATGCTTAAAATACCTTCCACCATTTGCCATAAACTCAAATGAACCTGGATATAGTCTATGCTGGAATTCGGTTGTGATGATATAATTTCTAATCATTTCTAATAATAGGCTAGCAGCCTTTTGTAGACCTGAATCAATGCAAACATTTATTTTTCAAAGCATCGTCATAGCCCCTATAGCAAAAGAATCCCTTCAGGTGAGACGAAACCAACTCTCCCATAGGAGGTAACATAGACTCTTTTTCCCTCAAACTCATTCTATCGCAAAGCTGTAACAACACAATCTACTTCATTTACAGACCTCCCTGAAAACCTATTACACCTCATTGGCAACAACCTAAAAACCGCCTCCAAATTCATTCTCCTCGGCGATCGCAACTTGGGCTTCAATGAGCCAAAAGACCTGCATGCAAATTCGGTCGCCAAAGCTCTAAACACCATGGGCTTCTCACAATTAGTCAATAGCCCCACTCACGCTAAAGGGCGAATCCTAGACTGGATTGCAGACCACAACTGTTTAGCCACTATCAGAGCCAACTCTCCCTGCTCCTGGACAGACGACCATGTTATTTTCTTCTCCATCCACAAACCCACCAAAACTAAAACACGCGCTTCTCCACTACCTCCCTCCTTGGTTAGGAGTTCCCGCAAACTAACTTAAGGAAACCTCTTACCATATCTTAACTCTCATGTCTTCAAACCCCACTTCTCAAACGACCCCAATCTGCTAGCTCAAAGCTACATTGATACACTCAAGGATGCAGTGGAATCCATAGTCCCATTCTCTCTAAAAAAAAAAATGCTAAAGCTGTAAGACATGCCAACTCCTGGTTCGCAGCTGAGCTCCTTGAACTATGTGCCTTGAAGCGCATAGCGCTTTCGAAAATTGCAAGCAAACCCCCAAGATTCCTCCCAAAAAGAATTCAACGTGATAGCCAATCAATATAGAAAAGCCATCATCCTCGCTAAATCAAACTCCTATAACGCTAGAATTGCTAATGCCAAATCTGAATCCAAAGAGAGGTTCGCCATATTCAGGGAGCTCGTTACTCCAGCGCCTATAACACAAATAATCTCCAAAGATGAACCCTGGTGCTCCAGCATTCAATCGGCTATGATAAACAAAATAACCCTTCTACAAAACAAAATCAGAAAGAGCCAAAAATCCCCTTCCTCTCCCCCTCCCAATTCACCTCCCACCAACACGAGTTCTACCAACACTCCCACAGTGTGCAATTCAGGCTTCTCATTCAAAGACGTCACAGAACTTGAAGTTCTTACACTCCTCGCTATAGCTTCTTCAGCAGTGTACTCCACCAAGCTTATTAATGCAGTCAAACCATACCTTTCTACGCAAAAAAATGTCTTGCCATTGCGAGAGCCACTGTAGGATCAAAATTGGACTATTGCAATGTCCTCTTGGCCGGCACCTTAGCAAAAAATGTAAACAGATTGCAAATAATTCAAAATGACGCCCTCCGCGCAGCCCTCAATATTCCAAAGAGGGAACACATATCAACTGCTAGACATTCTGCACACTGGCTCCCGGTAAAAAAAGTATCATTTTCAAGACACTTTCCATCATGCACAAGTGCCTCTCGCACAGAGCCCCAGCATTTCTGTCGGAGAAACTAAATAGAGCAGTCGCAACCAGGCCTACAGGGGTACACTACACTAACCAGCTCTACACCCGTAGGGCTAAGCGTGATAAGGCTGGGGTGTACGCTTACTATTCATTGCTTCTAAACAGTGGAATGCCCTGCCACCCTCCCTTAGGAATGAATCGTCTCACTAAGCCTTCCGCAAAGCTTTGAAAACAAGGCTATTCAACTAAGACACGCACGCACACCCCAGCACCACTCAGCCAATTCGATAACTCCAATTGCACTTTAACTCGTGTACAGTTTTAGCAGCACAAGGTTCGCTTGTAACCATACGAACCTCGCTCTGCTCTACGTTCACCGTTGTCATTTGGCTGTTTCATCCATATAACCAAGTAAGCTTTCCTGTAACAGCGCCACGATGCCCAAGGGCTGCCCTGAGCGCTTTATAAATGTAAAAAATAAATACAAATAAAATAAGGGCAAACGGGAAACATTGTTAATGTAAACAGAAGGGCTCCTGTTGTTATCCACATTATTACCAATACCATGAGTTAGACCAATGGCTTTTTTCTTGTGCCCAATGGGAGTAGGTTCAAGCCAGAAACTGGTAAATAAGTACCCATTTGGCGAGAATTTCTTTTTTCTACATACTTGGGCAATGACACATACATGTTGTTTAGGTGTTTCTGGTGATCATGGTCATAAGACCATGAACCAGGCCAATCCCTTCCATATAACAATGGCGTATGTTGACCCTGGCCCATGGGGATTATGGTGGGCGTCTTGTCTGAGTATCATTTGGTCCCACCCGATCACTCATAGGGGCAAGTGTAGCAGAACCCTCATCCCTCTCCCAAGAATGCTTTTTTTTTACTACAACCTTGTTTCGGTAGCTGGCTCTACCTGCTTTATTAATGTCTTCCTTCAGCCTCAATACTTGGCTTGCGCTGCCAATTCCCTGTGTCCTACCCAAGGCTTCGACCTTTTCTTTTATGGTGTTTATCACTTCCAGAATTTTCCTCAGCAGATCATTAGTGTTTTTAGTTTCTACAGATTCCATTAATAAAGGTGGCAATAGATCTCCTGCCACACCCACACCATGTTCATCTATTTTTGCCAGCAAGCCAGATACCAATATTTATGTTTGCACTCCGACAGTGGTGGTGCTTTTCCCTGAGACCTTTGCAGTGTTTTTAGGCTGGCAGCCCCTTCTTTATGCTCCTATTACTTGGGGATTCCCTTGTTCCACTATTCTCATATTTAATTTTCGCAGGGACCTCCTCAGCACTAGATACTTTGGGTTATTTAGTTATTATATTTATCTCCACTATCTTTGAGGCTCCAGTCCGCACTGCTCTGCCAGTGCTGCAAAACTATTTGAGAGAGCGACTAGGGGACCTCTTTGTACACAATATGAATCCTCCACGCCCCCACCCAATACATCCTCCTCGTCCTCCACGGATGATCAGAGGGCAGCACCACACACGAGAGAAGTGCTGGCTGCAGCACCCTTACACTCATCATACATTTCCACTATTTGTACTATATCCGCTGTATCGGAGCTAGTGTCAACTTTGTTGACTCTGGCACCGCTAACAGGAAAGGCATAATTCCTTTCCCCTCTCTTGACCTGGCCTTAGATTAACTTCATACAGCGCCAGGGGATCTATTTTTTTTCTTCTGATTTGCTTGGAAAATTGAAAACGATTCTCTATTAGAAGTCCCAAAATGGGAATTGCATAAACCAATATTATCCTCAGTGGTATTAATCACAACAGAATTGAAGCTTATTAATTTAGGCTTTAAAACGCGATTCTCAGATTTTCCCAAAAGTTTGATTCTTTGACTTGTGATAATCTCCAAGGCGGTGCTTCTATTTCCTTGATATCTGACATAAACCCTTGAATCTCCGAAATTAAAAGGTTCACATCCGTAATAGGCTGAATCATCCGGACGAGTTTACTACTTCTGCCTTCAGACGAAAATAGGGATTCTGCCTTCCTCTTAGCCATGACAATTGCTTCGCACACCCACCAACTGAGAGTTCAATGTCCAGTTCAAAATCAAGCTTGATCAGATATTGCATGTTTGATCTACCATGCACATACAACCACCACCCTAATTCTAGACCAGGCGAGACATGCTTGACTGCTCAAGGGACCGCCGTAACCGGTCTCCTCCCCCTCGTCTGCATCTAGAGATCAATATAGAAACAACCGTGGTTGTACTGTGCCAAAACAGAGCAAGCCAATGGAAGGACAGCTTTTTTCTTTCTGCAGTTCTACGGGCCCAAATATGATAAAGGCAGCAGAGCCAAACAAAATATTCTACTGTTGTTCTATCATGCCCAGATCAAAGAGTAAATAAATTACGACAAGCTGTATAGCCAATTTCTCCGAAAATGTCAGTTCCTCCACAGTAATGTCACACTGCTTGCTTTGGCTGATACTAGGGCTGAGGCAAGCGTGTGATTCTTTTCAGAAAGAACACTTTCAAAAGTAAAGCCAATTGTAAGCCTACCTTCAGCAGCTCCAGAAACTGAATCTACAGTATCCGGGTTACCCAAAAGCAAAATCAAAAGCAGTCCGCTGGTCGCTCCCCGAGAAGTAAACTCGGTCAATGTATGTGGCATCCGCCGCCGCCGAGACTGGCGGATACTTCCGCGGTATCGCTGGCAGTATGGATTGGTAGTCCTTTCTCTATTTTTATGGCTCTAGCGGCTGTCCCAGTTCCCTCAGCGCGGAGCCCGCCGGGAGTATTTATTCCTCCTCCTCCCGATGGACGCTGCGTTGCAACCCCTCTGGATAGTGTTCCCAGCTTCCGGGTTTACGCTTGCTGCTGACACTCCCTCTGGATCGTCCGTGCTTTTGTCTGTTACTAACTTCGTCCTCTGCACAAAGTTTTCCTTCTCTTCGCTACTTTGCCTCTTACCGGTTTTCATTCCGGTTCCTTTGCCCGGGTCGCGTCTACCTCCTTCGAGACCCGGTGTCTTTGCTCTTTCTGCTTTCTCCTCTCCGTTTACCCTGGTCTCCTCTCTAGTTGGATTCCCAGTCTACTTCCTTTTATTTCAGCTTTCTCTTCTCTTACCTGAGTCCTTTACTTCCTGTGTCCTTCCGGGCTGCATTGGATACCAGCCACGCCTTGTGGCTTCACGTTTGCTACGGATCCCTGCTGTTTTGAGTCCACACCTCACCTGCTACATCCTTCATTCCTGTCTGCAACATCACTTCGGAAGTTCCTACTTGGAGTCGGACAGAGTGTAGTTCGGCGCCTGACAAGGGTTTTTTCTGCCGCTTGGCTTTTTCCCTTGTGCATCGGCTTGTTCCCGGGGAGGGAGCCACAGGCTTGCTGTTCCATCAGCTATCACTGTGGCTTCCCTCTGTGACAGGCAATTACCACCAAAAAAGGAGAAGGACTACCTCGCCAGGCGAAACCTGTACTCCGAAGGCTTCGACTAAAGCAGCTGAGGTGAGGAGAGTGTGGAAGCAACGGGGGAAGTGGGAGCAAAAGGGTCACAGAAAGGACAGTATGTTGCAGCGATCAGCAGTTAATAGATGATAGCGGCAGCGTCCTCCTCGTGGCTTGTTGACACCTTGTGTTCCAGACAATGCTTTTCCAACACCAGGCGCCACCACTGCCGGGGAAGCGGCTTCATTTTTGAATTACGGGTGGGTCCTGAATCAGGCATGCAGCATGTGGCGGGAGCCCCCCATGTTGCAGACACCGCCCTTCCCACACCGGGCTTCACCACTGCCGGGGTAGAAGCTTCCTTTTTGAATTACAGGCAGGTTCTGAATCAGGCATGCAGCATGTAGGGGGGAGCACCTCGCGTTGCAGAGACCGCCCTTCCTACACCGGGCTTCACCACTGCTGGGGTAGCGGCTTCCTTTTTGAATTATGGGCGGGTCCTGAATCAGGCATGCAGCTTGTGGGGGGAGCACCTTACGTTGCAGACACTGCCCTTCCCACACCAGAACAATTACTTAACATCTGAACCTCTCAGCCATTTTGAACACCATCATTCAATGAAATAACAATATCCTTAGGAAGGAAAGACAGTTGGATTTATACAAGATCTTGAAAATCCGTTAAATTGGTTTCTCTCCACCAAAGGTGATATGTTGTAACCCATCTGTCTCAATGGACGGGATTCATTCAAGATGCTGAAAGACCAAACTTATAACTGCAAAAGTCCATCAGACACGGAGTGAAACAAACATAATCAAAGTTTTATTCATATTCGCTTGAGTTGGCTCAGGTTCAACCACGACCCATATCTCCGTGAGAGTAGTAAAGTGAGCAGCTTGTAGAAGAGAAAACTCCTCTTTTATTCATATTGGCTCACTGAAGCTGCCAATGGCCTGGACATTTTATGGTTTACTGCTATGTATAGAGATTCTGAGAAACATACATTTCTCTGCAGTTCGTTGCTCAAACACCCTGCCCGTATATGATAACAAGCGATTTGAAGATGAGGAGACGTTCCCACTCATCTCATCTTTGTGCGATCCAAGTTTAGTCTGCAGCTGGAACTATATTTTGTTTAAGATAAACCGTTCCTTTTATTTTATGTTTGACTATCCTTCGCACGTACACCATGAACAGAGTTCAGTTGCATGCATAGATTTGCAAAATGGGGTTCTTTGGAGAGACAAAATGGAGACGCTTAAGGCTAACCTGAATGTGCATTTTCACAAACCCCTCCTTTTAGCCTAAGCTAATACATTTTCATGTTCATAGGTCATCATATTACTGTACGTCAGTTGCCACAAACTTTTGTATCTCCATATCCTGCATAATAAGGGCATTAGTTACATTATTCAGAGGCAATTATTTGGGTTGTAGGTGTTCTAGAGCCCAGGAACAACAATGGCATAGCACCGACCCTAAAGCAGGTATGCACTGTATACAAAGCAGCAGTATAGAATGATGCCTGCAAACATTGCAAGAATGGCAAATATTTTCCAACCCCAAGCTATAAGCAAATTCCAAGGCTAGGTCTCAATGTCCCAACGGCTTTCATCTGTATGAATTGCAGCCTCCAACATGTGTAATCTTTTGATGGCCTGAAACACTGTGGGGGAGGAGTCAGGTGGGTAAACGCAACATGAGGACCCCACCATTTTGCTAACCCTTCCCCGTTCTGCCAGCATCGTGTCTAGCACCATTCTATTTTGAAGTGCAACTAACCAAATTGCTCTCTGTTCTAAAGTCATATTGGAGAGTATGTCGGTCGTTTCATTAATAGTTCTTTCTAATACTCGCGCTAATCGTCTGATGTCACATGAGTTTATAGCTGTGCCCAATAGGGCACTATTGCCTTTACTATATCTCCTAGTATTTGGCCAGAAGTATCATCGTCCAAATCTCATTTATGGACAATGTTTGAAAAGTTCTGAGGACGTTACCAAATATACCCCTGATAATAGTGTCCCTAAATAGCACGTCCCCTCCCAATCTTTGCGTAGCCATGGGTATATCTACCGCCCACAAATAAAATGAACTGGCCCCCAATATACAAGGGCCCTGTTTGGTTAACTTACACAGTAGTATTCACGCATGTATCATATGTTCCCATGTACCTCGATCCCTCTTTATTCAAACTTAAAGATGCAGCAATAGGATTGTTGTTCATGGTATATGCTGGAGGGAATGGCTTCTTTATTTGCTACTGGGGCCACCCGGAAACATATCAGTGATTGAGAGGGCCTGAAATCCCTTTTTGTTTCTTTGGTAGAAGCAGTGTTTTTAACTGTTTTATTAGCAAACCCAGCTCATCCTAAAGGCAACAATACCTGTCGATCAAAATTATTAATGATTGTCCCACACAGTTCCCTGTGGTGCTGTCATTTCATTTGCCAAAAACATAGCCCTAAAGGATGCGTAGCAAGCCGTGGGCAAAGGGAGGGGATGTATATACCACCCCAGCCCCTTCTCTCAGTGTTGTGGGAGATGGGAACACTCCCAACAATTGCTTTTGTTGAGCACTGCATGAGTATTATTCAATATCCTTAGGCATATGTCATTAAGATACCCCTGTCGGTGCTCAAGATCAAGGGGATGAAAGGTGTGTGTGTACCTGGAAAGTGAACATAGTAGGTGAGCTAGATGTGGGCAATAGTACTCTGAGTGGGTGTGAACTCTCGAGGACCCAAAAAACAGTCATCAATATGATTACAACACATGCCACAAGACCAATTATTACATATTTTTGCCGTGCGGATCACAATAGTTTGGACCTGACTATTTCCGCAGTAAACCCATATCCTCACGTCTGCGTGACTGCGTAGTCCAAAAAGGAATATAGTCTCTCAGTGGCTCACTGATACAGGCTTAAAAGGTTCATCCGGTGGTGGCACCTGACCACGTGGCCTGGGTTGATTGAAGTTGTTCTGTTACCTGCCCCAATCTCCCCCCGGGTGTCTTTGGGGAGTATGGAGGCAACACAGTTGGTTTCTTGTCCACGGAACACAGAGAGTCCCACTTTCCTACCTTTAGGAAGTCCTTCCCTATCTATTTTCTGGGTCGCAAATTGTACCGGTCACTCCAGGCATGGAAAGATTCTCACAGTGTGTCCGCTTCTGGAGGAGGTGAGAAGTCTGACTGTTCAAAATCAGGGTTGGTTTATTTTCTGTCACTGAAGGGTACATACTGAGGGACGTATTCTGTCTCACAATCACCTAGCACCTCCTCTACCCACTTGTCATAGGGCAACAGCAAGGGTACTCGCTTCAGGTGTGCTGCGTGTATTCACTGTTTCTTCCCTTCCGCTCGCACAGCCGTTTGAGTGGTCAGCAACACCTGGTATGGTCCCTTACAGGGAGGTTCAAGGCTGGATTTTCACTGGAATTCTTTTACCAAGACATAGTCTCCAGGTCGAATGGTGCGACCAGGATCCACATATTTATATGGCAGTGCTTCACAAACCTGTTGGTGAATCAAATGCAAGTTTTGAGTTAACTTTTTACAATAATCAACCAATAATGGATATTCAATTTCTCACATCTTCTTCGGGGTACATTCTAAACATTGACAGGTCTCCAAAACACATTCTCATTCGGGGAAAGGCCTGTTTTTGCCTGAGCTGTAATTCTCATCGATATTAAAGCCAACGGTAGAGCTTCGAGCCATTTCAATTTAATATATGTGCACATATTTTTGCAAGTTTGTTTTTCAATATACCGTTTGTCACTTCACCAAACCAGCCGATTGTAGGTGATTTGCTGCATGGAATGTGTTTCTTATCTGTATCCCTTCACACACATGCTGTATAACTGAAGCTGTTAAATGGGTCCCATTATCGGACCAGATCACCCTCTGTAATACAAAGCAGTGAAAAAAAACGTCTTTTGACATAACCTTTGCAGTGGAGATGGCTGTATTGTCTTTAACAGGAAAAGCTTCAACCCATTTGCTAAATGCACAAACCACCACTAAGACATATTTAAGATTTTGACATCACTCCATCTCAATGAAATCAAAATGTATTACCTTGAAGGGCATGGAAGGTGGGCCAAAAATGCCCCTGGGTACTGATGTCCCTTTCCCAATGTTATGTTGCAGACAAACTATACAGTTTTGAACCAGACGTTCTACTACTTTGGGTATGTTGCCATTCCTCCATATTGGATCTAAGAGTTTACAAATCCCTTTTACACCAATGTGTGCTGGACCATGAGCCATAGTAACTACAGCGTGTACATAAGTGTTTGGTACCATCCAACTCTGTTTGTCATGGTCTACCCAACATCCTTTCTCATTCATTCGGGCTGGTCCCGCTCCCCACTCTTTAATTTCTTCTCTTGTGGCCTCGGCCTGAATCTCTTTTACACTGCTATTCCCTTCCTCCATCATCCCTGTTTCGGGTACCCATCTGGCCGTCTGCAAGTGCCTTACCCTTTTCAACTTTGTCAACAATTTTCTGGTGGGCTGTGCATTTTATTAATGCTAGATGTTTGGGTAATGCTAATGCTGACAACAGCTGTACTATTAAGGGGCCATGATGAATCTTGGTACCGTGGGATGTTAAAAATCCTCTTTCGGCCCATAGTTTTCCAAAGTTGTGAGCTACACCAAAGGCGTACCGGCTGTCAGTATAAATATTTACTTTGAGCCCTTGGGATATCTCACAAGTCCGGTTTAAGGGAATTATTTCTGCAGCCTGGGCGGAATTGTAGGAAATTCTTCTAGTTTCAACCACTGTATCTGGTGTGGTGATTGCATAGGCAGCAGTAGACGTGCAGTCTGGATGTTTATAACAAGAACCGCCACAATATATTTCTCCATCCGGGGATGGCAAGGGTGTGCCAATTAAATATATTATTCTATATCTACTGAGTGTGGCACCATCACGGTTAAGGAGTGACCCAAAACCATGCCTTCATTCTGTTTTACTGAGGCAGCCGCTGCCTTGAGAAATTGCAGCAAAGCGCATGCAACAGGATCCAACGTGGAGGAAAAATAACTGCATGGTCTATTCTTTAGCCAATGTTCCTGCATCAACACTGCCAAAGCACAGCTATCTGTCTCATGCACAAATAACACAAACTCCTTGGTACATATTAGGGAGTATTAGGGAGAATTCTCAGAAATGTGCTAATTCCCCTCTACCTCAGAAACCCCCAGCTCTTTTTGCTGGATTTTAGGACTTTTAATTTCTAACCTGAAGAGAATGAGACCTTTTTCCCACTCTCTCATGTATTTTTCTGTGATTTGGACTTTGTTTCTTTGGAATCTGACAATCTCCATAGGCATCACCTTTGCATTGTGTCACACAGCACCTTCAGTGTGTTGACACAGGGAAGTCTCTCAGATTTCCCAAAGATTTAAATACCTTCTCTTGGATAAACTACTGTTTCCAAGAGCAGTGAAGTGAAATTGACTTTACTAATATGTGTAACTTTTTAGACCCAGCACACACCATCTTCCAATAGATTACTGGAGGGTTTACTTAGTATCCCCTTTGTCTAGTTTCTCATGTGATGTGACATTTTTATGTTACCCTTTCTACAGTTAATGGCTGGTGGCTGTGGTTTACTTTTTCTGCCATGTGTGTTTTTACAGCGGGCTGCAATTGCAGCTGCAGTAAGACACCCATGGGTGCCCATTTTGTCAAAATGGCCCTGGTCTTCTTTTTATTGCCATTTATCATTGGAAAGGTTCTTCTTGAGATTTACTCTGCGTGCCAAACCAGGTTTGGTCCCTCTGTTTGTTTTGTCTTTGGCAGGATTCACTGGTGAAGCCTGCCTCTGGCTCTAGTGTGTCTGGCAGGGCTTAGTCTCCTTCGTTACAAGAATGCACCTATGGGTGATTGGCTGGAGTGCTGTCCTCAGAGGACAGCCACCCTATTGTGTGATTGACAGCTAGGCTGCGAATGAATAGGAGAAACCTGCATAAAATGCGAGACTTTTTGCTTGGAAAGCAGAGTCAACCACTGGACAAAGGAATCCGAAGAAGAACTTGGAAGATACACCTGCTGCAACTCCTGCAGGTGCGTGCGTAGCCAATGGTGGTTGGGCGCAAAGCACACTTGATCAAGAATTGCGAGGGAATCAAGCGGGCAGAAGACGCGCAGGCCTATCCATGGGTGGAAAGGGCGGGGAACGCATGTGATAGATTGTGAGGGAACCACACAGGCAGAGGTTGTGCAGGCGCGAGGGTAGCTAAGTGTGGAGGAGGTGCAGAGCACACACGATCAAGGCTTGCGAGAGAACTACATGGGCAGAGGACGCACAGGCGCAAGCGTAGCAGGGACGGAGGAGCACACTTGATCGAGCATTACGAGGGAACCACGCATGGATTGGTCACGGAGCACACGCGATCAAGAGACTTGGCCATAGAAGGCCTCATATTTTGCAAACAAACTGTAACCTCGTGCTGACTAGGTCCAGGAGTCTGCTGTAGTCCCGCCTTGTCATGTACTAAAAACGTGGGGAATTGAGACCCCAACTATACCATCCTCTCTTATCATTTTGAGAACACTTCTTTTTTTTCTTGTGAACATTATCCCACACTATTTTGCAAACGTTGCCGTAAGGATTGCCAATAGTTTTTTTTTTTTTTTTTTTTTTAGTATAGGCCTTTTTGATTGACTAGACTCCACTTGGGCGGTATTATTTTTTGATGGTCGTAGCTTGCTCCCATCTTAGATTTAGGTTTAGATTAGGCGTTTTTCTCACCCATTCATACAGTTTAATAAACACTTTTGAACTGTGATCACTTGTGTCTGTCTTTACTGTTGCCACCATGAGTTCCTTACAGAATCCTCTCTAAAAGAAAAAACAGTTTAATTTTCACTTACAAACTGTATTTCTCCTTTAAAGCAATTACTGCCCTGTGGGTCATACTGCCCCTATCCAATGACAGTCCTCTTCCTAAGCCCCTCCTCTGGCAGCCATCTTCAGATTTTTAAAGCACGCTTCAGTGTGGGAGTCCTCGAGTTTGCTCTGCGAGCTACTTATACGTTTGTTTCGTGTTTCTGACGGGAAAAGGTCCTATTTTTGTTCCAAAAGAGCCTGTGTGCTCTCTTCTCCATCTGCCGACAGCTGGGATTTGATGTCAGTGAATTTTAGCGCCCCTCAAGGGCGACGATCATCAAAGTTTCCAGAAGGCCATCGGGCCTACTTCCCGCCCTCCAACCATGACGGAGGAGAAGAAGAAAGATCCCTCTTCAAGATTCACATGCGAACCCTCCCTCTGTCCCCTCAGCGGCTCTTCTTGGTCATACTGTCACTTTACGTGCTTACCAAATCTGAAGATGGCTGCCAGAGGAGGGGCTTAGGGAGATCACTGTCATTGGATGGGGGCAGTATGACCCAGAGGACAGTGATTGGTTTAAAGGAGAAATATAGTTTGTAAGTGAAAGTGAAACTTTTTTCTTTTACTGAGGATTCCCAGCCTGACAACGGGGAATATTCATGAGCATGTGAATCCATGCCAGACCGATGCAGGAGAACAACAGTTACAGGTAGGTAACTTGTTCCTTATGTCACAGGGACAATGGGAAGACTATATATTACTTAGAGGTGAAATGTAGTGTTTTGTACTGGTGACATTGTCCAGCATCCATCTGCTGCTACTGGTGAAAGGTAGTTTGTCCCTGAGCAAATCTCCAGACTCCATCCCCGACAAGTGACAATTTACTATCCATAAGCAAACTCCATCAAACTTTGGGGTGACATCCCATGGGGATTGGTGAATCTCCTTGGCTAATGCTTTCGAGAGATAAAAGCTTATCTCAAAAACTCAGCCTTCCCAAGTTAAGGCAGGGCTCACTGAATGAATCCTTCCTACAGGTTCTTCGTTCCTTCCTGCAGGTTTCAACCATATTGTCACTGTATAATAATGGTCTCCCCGATATTACAATGGTGGTATCTCCCCTGGACGGAGAGAGTCGAATGGGTGAGTTGTTATGGGGTGGGTGAAATGTCCCCACTTCTTAGAGGTGAAATGTAGAGTTTTGTCGTGGTGACATTATCCCTCCTTCCTCTCAGCGCCGCCTTATAGTTAAATCTGTAATATGTTTACTGGAAAGATATCCTGATTCTGCGTACTGTGGGATAGATCCTCAAGGAAGTTGTATGCTACTCGTCTGACCTACGTGATGCATTTATGACTCAAGCCAATGCTGTATACTGAATGGAGGGATTGTTAATCGTCAGATAGAAATATAGTACTTCATCTGGTTACGATGGCGACTTAAGAATGAAAGATCTAGGTCTATTAAGAAGACACCCACACCCAACAGTCGAATATTCATTAAGTAATACTTATACGCATCTGGGCGAAAGCGCTTGAATAGAGGTTTCTACTTCTGCTAACCTCAAGATAGTGTGCACTAGTATTCGTATTCGTTGGTCCCCTTAAGAAGTTCTTGTGGATTGTGTGTGAAAAATTGAAGAATGAAACATGTTGGGTTTAAAGTAATACTGTATTAGTTAACAGTGTTTTCTACTTAGATATTAAGTTGATTCACAACCTTTTTTTGCTGAAAGGATTCGCCCACATATCTCGACACATGAGATGGTATAGTAACATTTATTATAATTGGTACTATATCTGCTATCCAAGAAAGTTTGAGCTATGCACTTTATTGGCTGTAGTTAGCCAATACGAACTTGATCTGTTTGTGCTTAAGTTATGTAATTATGTCTGTAGAGATTTGCACTGCACGTATCACTTTAATTGAGATTTGTATATTGTTGATGAGATTTTGTGTTTTTATCCCAATTGTGTACATTTATGAATAAAATATAAAGTATTTGAATGATGATATTATAACGTTCTAAAGTTCTTTATTTGCTGTATGAACTAGAAGCAATGTGCCCATGGTAAGAAGAGACAAGACGGAGACGATGGGGTCCTACAGTCATTGAATGTCCTTAGCATCTCCTTGAGAAAGAATCCCGTTGTCATAAAAATTCCCCACGTCTCTTTTCTTGTTTGTTGACATTGTCCAGAATCCATCTACTGCTATGGGTGAAAGGTAGTTTGCCCATGAGGAAATCGCCAGACTCTATCCCCTACAAGTGAAAATTCACAAACCCAGGGCAAATTCCCTGAATTCACTGTGAGGGGTCAGAAATGTGAGACGGACAGACACAAAGGTTACGTTTTCTCAAAGTTTGCCATTTATTCACTTTCCCTAACCCAACATAGAAATCCCTGCCTAGCGAACTAAAGAAAACCAACCTAGTGTCCAAAATCTTTCTGGCCCCCTTACATACAATCAAATTATCCAATGAAAATATGGCTGCCTTCTGATTCAACAAAGACAGTTTTGCCTTCTTTCCTGGTACACCCGCCTGCCAGGACTAACGACTATAGGTCGGTTCCTGGTATACTCCCTGGCAGGAAGAAAACTCCCACCACTAACTTCCAAATTGCTGGGCTGGTTTGATTCCAGTATTATCCACAACAGTCGTATGGCGTGATTTCACAATTTCTTCACTGCTGCTAATGTGAGATACAGGCTTCTCCAGAACTATATCTCTTAGAATGGAACGTATGCCTTGGTTGTATAATTGAAAGTCTTTCATATCCTCTTGGCTGTTAGTAATGCTGGATATGACTATTTCTCAGGGTTTGTCTTAATTTGCTAGACCTGTAGTTTCTTAGTGATTGACAATGATGGTTAGAAACTTCCCCAACTGGTCCTTTGCCCAAGATCTTTTAGAACAGCCTTTTGGCTGCAGGCAATAGTGGCTCCAACTTTTCCTCTCTGGAGTTTACCCCAAAGACTTTAGTCTTTGCCACTTATTTTCAATTGTTCTGATAAATGGATATTAATTAAATGTATTCTGCTTGGATTCATTAAGTGTTCAGCTGCAAAATGACCTTACTTGTTTTCCCGACCAACATAGCAGGGCTTTGTATATGCACTTTAGGCTGAACATTCTGGCAACCAAGGAATGTTTGTTTTTGGGCACAACATGCCGACCTGGATTCAAAGTGCCGCTTCTGCCAGTCTGAAATCGAGACTTTAAAACACTTGACGATGTCATGTTCTGGGTTTGTTCAGCAAAGATCTATCATTTTTGGTTCAATAACCGCTAAATACCAAACCTTGACAAAGGACGATTGGTGGAGAGCCTTATTCGACGGCTCTAATCGACCTGTCTTATACGCTCTAGTGGCATTTATTCGTGTGGTAAAGGACGCGCTGAATGATGTGCCTATAAAATCAAAGCCTAATGAAAGTTAAACTCCAAAGTGATGTAATTTATGCATGTGTGATTTCCAACCTGTGTACCTAAACGAAATTGAACTGATCGGAGGGCGAAGACTTGGAATGTATGGATTGTGGAAAATGTTTTATATGTGTTGTATTTGTCTTCTTTTTAAAGGTTTGTATAAACCAATAAAAATATTTAAAAAAAAAAAAAGTGTTCAGTATTCAAAAACATTAAGTGGCAACTTTCTTTCACAGAGTGTCCCGGTGTCAGTATTCCCTCTCTGAACACTGACCGGCTCTTGGTGGCAGCTCCTTTCAGTTCTCTAGTCTTGCGGTGCTGCTTCGGACTTCCCTCTGTCCTTTCTCCTGCCTCAACGAGTTTCAGGTAAACAGCACAGCGGCCTCTGGGAGCAAAGAAGCTCCATTGATTTTCTGCGACTTCTCCATTCTGCTTCAGGTTGCTACAGTAACACGCCTTCCTTGCAGCTGGGCTTCTCTTTAGTCGCCACCTTCCGCTGCATGGGCTTCTCTCCTTGGCTGCACATGCACCGAGGACAACTGGAGATTTCTGTGCTGCGCCGCCCGCACAAATCTGAACAGCTTCTTCCTCTGCTTCAACTTCATTACAGCATGACCACGACTCCTCCAGCTCACGCTTATTCAGTGTTTTAAATATCCTGCTCAGGTGCTCGAATTGGCAATGACTAGACCACACCCTTGGATACTCACACTTCTGAATTCCCAAGGCCTCTGAGCTCCTCTTCTTTGTCCCAGTACTTTTGGCTTTATGGGAATTGGAGTTCTTAATAGAATGAGTGATATACGTTTTTCAACTTTACACTTTAGCCCATTGTCAATTCATGAATTATAGGGGAATGGGAAGGTAAAGAAATCCGTCCCGTTTTCCAGCATGAGTCTCTTCCCCCGTGATCCTCTCTAGTGAAACCACCACCAGGGTCAGGATCAGGAAGTGGCAGCCTTTTCCCTGGCCATGGGAGACGAGGCCCACATGGGGTTTCTATTGATGATCTCACTGGATTCATCACATACCCTTCCCTTAATGTGGCTGTTTTTTATAGCCTATATTAGAAACCTAGGAAGGAAATCTAAATTGCCTTGTTCTTTTCCTTTCTATGTTCTATGATCAACAGAAAAGCAATCCGGCTATAAATCCCAAAACCAGCACATGACTCTGACGTTGGTGTCTTTTCTAAGGCTTAACCATTTTAGGGGGGCATGTAACAAGTCGAAACGTCCTACCTGTTAGTATTTCAAGTATGTAATGGCCCACTTAATGACTAAGCCCTCCAGTTCTAGGGTTGAATAGTTTTTCTCCCGGGGAAGTAACTTCCCACTGATATAGAGGATGCAGTGTCCTATACCACCATGACATTGGGTGAGTACCGCCCCTAAACCGGTATGGAATGTATCTGTTTGTAGGATAAACTCTCTGTTGAAGTCTGCCACCTTCAAAACAGTTTCACTACATAAAATGCATTTTAGTTTATCAAAACAGATCTGATCGTCTGGATACTATTTGAGTTTTTGAGGTTCTACGTTTCTAAGTATATCCATTGAAGGAGAAGTAATGGATGCAAAGTTAGGAATTGAACCTCTACATTAACCAACCAATTCCAAAAATGCTCTTAGTGTTAGAAACCTGGGTTTCTTCAATGGCTCCAACTTTCTCAATTTGGGGTTGTACTAACCCGTTTCCCACAAAGAAACCTAGATGTTTCACTGCAGATCTAGCTAGATGACATTTCTTTGGATTGGCAAGGAGTGCAATCTTTCTCAGTGGCCTAGTTACCATATACAAATGGGACATATGTTCTTGCCATGATGAACTGTGGATAATGATGTTGTCAATATAGGCTTCCCAAAAGGAAGCATATGGCCAAAGGGCTTGATCCATCAATTTTAGGAAGGTGGTGGGGCTCCATGTAATCCAAAGGGCAGAACCTTGAATTGGAATAAACCCATTGGGGTGGAAAAAGGCTGTCTTTGGTTTATCGGCATGGTTGACTGGAACTTGCCAATACCGACAGCTTTAGTCCATTTAGAATATGGTACCACTGCTCTGGACATAGAAACTATATGCAGGCCAGCTTCCCTCTGAGTAAGAGTATGAACCGAACCAAGCTTAGGGCACTGTAAGGAAGCACTATCCCATATCTTGTCACTCGATGGAGGCAAAAGTTTTAAATGGATTGCCCATGTGACAGATCTACTGACCAACCTGAAGTGAAGCAAGCTATCCAATTGTTACTTCATTAACCTTTTTAAAGACTATGCAAAATCTCCACGTGTTAATAGGCTTAGCAACCAGCACAATAGGAGAACACCAAGGGCTTTGGGATGGCTCTATAATATCAGCCTTCAACATAGCTTCCAATTCTTCCTGGATGATCTTTTTCTTACTTTCAGTGGCTCTCCACGGTTTTAGATGTACGACCTTCCCTTGAGGTGTATGAATATAATGATATACTCCGTTAACGCTCCCTGACTCCGTAGAATTGCTGGAAGAGATTCAGTTGATCCCGGTTTTGGTGTTGGGCCAAATCTTGAGGTATTCGAGTATTGGTATCATTTTCCTCATTTAACGAACTAGATTTTGAATAGGGTTTTCTTTCCACTCTTTTAGAAGATTTACATGATAGGTGAGCATTTTAATTTTTCTATCGGGTTGAGAAATTCAGTAATTAGAAGGCCCTGTTTGCTCTTTGATCTCATAAGGACCATGCCATCTGAAAAGCATTTTGTTTTCAGAGGAAGGAAGTAAAACCAACACTTTTTGACATACTGAAAAAGATCTTCTAACTCCTTTGTATCATAGTATTTCATTGTGATGTTGTTAAGATTTTGCCATATTAGTCTGTACTATAGCTGAAACTGCTGCCATATCTTCTTTTAATCTCTAAGCAGTCTGAGATATGGGTATAGTAGCTTTCTCTCTCTCTTGCCAAGTTTCATGCAGCATATCTAGCACTTCTCTCAGTTCTCTTCCATGTAAGAGTTCAAATGGGGGGACTCCCATAGAGGACTTGGGGGGTCTTCCTTATGGCAAATAGGGTCCAGGGTATCGTGATATCCCAATTTTTCCCATATGCCTCTATTCATTTCTTTAAGCTATGTTTCAGTGTTTGATTAAAGCGTTCTACCAAACCATCAGTTTGGAGATAGTAAATGGAAGTACGAAAAGTTTTGATCCAGAGAATTTCTTTAACCTCTACCATAAGTTTACTCATAAACGTAGATCATTGGTCTGTCAACATTTCTTTCGGAAATCCAATTCTTGAAAAGAAAGGAAGCGAATGTTTCAGGATTTGTTGGGAGGTATTATTCCTTAAAAAAGCTTCTGGGTAACAGGTGGCATAATGTAGTATTACCAAACTATATTGGTTTCTTAATTTTGAAGTTTCTAGAGGGCCCACTATATCAATACCTATTTAAGTAAATGGAACATCTATAATTGGCAAAGGTTGTAAGGGAATGCGAGGGAGAAGCTGGTTATTGGTTTTCTGACATAAGGTACAGGTGCTGATAAAGTTCCTTATATCAGCATAGATTCCAGGCCAATAGAATGTGTTCAAAATCTGAGCCTGAGTTTTTGCAGTTCCTAAATGGCCCCCTGTTAGATGAGTGATCAATCTCCATTACAAAATGTATTTGACTTTTTAGTACCATTATCTGTGATCTAGGTATTCCTTCGGGTCCTACATCTCCCTAATATAACACAACAGATTTTAGAGGAAAAAAAGGTCCATCCTTTTCCCCTACCTTCCTCTTCTGAGAATACTTGCCCAAAAGCTATGGTAGTAAAGGCTCATTTCGTTGTGCCAAAAGCTAAGTCTGGGATAACCTAATTTTTTTAAACAGGAATAGGGGTTGTTACTGGCTCAACAGCGTCTCCAAAACCTTGAGTTCCCCTTTCAGTTTTATAAGTTGTCTTCATTTCCGGAGGGTTTGGTAAAAGGGTCTTTTCTAATATTTCTTGAACTGTCATTTCCTCTGCTTTTATTTGGTCAGGCCTTTTCCCGCTATTCTGTATCAATACTTTGATATCTCCCTTATAATCAGGATCGATAACTCCAGCCAATACATCTAAGCCATAGCACCAGTGCCTAACTTAGAGGTGAGTCTGATGTAAGTATTAGGGGGTGAATGAGAACCAGGTCCGTAGATATTAATGCCCTGCCTCCAGGCTGTAACAATTCACCTATACTACTATATATATATATATATATATATATATCAAAACCTATAGAATGTTCAGTAGCAATGGTGGATTAGAGGCCCTCCTACTAAGTTTCTTAAATTTAAGGGTTCCCCAATTTGTTGCAATTGTTCCCGATTACACTCCTGACACCACACATGAGGGGTCAGACATTTTTATTCAACGTAAAAGGGTTCTGATAAACACCTCACTTTCCCTAACCTAACAGAGAGATCCCTGCCTAGCAAACTAAAACTAAAGAAACTGGGCTGAGTGTCCAAAATCCTTCTGGCCCACACGCTATTGCATACAATCAAATTATCCAAGGAAAATATGTCTGACTTCTGATTCAACAAAAAGACAGTTTTGCAATTCAAACTTAAATATGTCTTCAAAGCACTCCTTGTGTCCAGGGTAGTATTCCCTTCCCCTGGATGACTGGTTAATAATTCAAACAACTCAATGGGCATCATCATAAGTTTGGCGGTAAAAAGGTGCAATTCCCGCTGTGAGCAAATAGTGATACCGTCGGGTTATGCAGCGGTATCAGTGCTGCATCACAACCTGGCGTGCACGCGCCCCCGACTCCGACGGTAACGCTATTAGCACTTGGAATTGCGTCACCGCCGGAACGGGAAGTATCATGGGGGCCCTTTTGAAAAACACAATCCATTAAATATCTCCATTTCCTGCAGCCATCCAGCATTGCAAACCATCAAAAGTGTCTCAGGAGAAGCTAAGAGGCAAGGGGGCCGAACATCGACTCAGAATGCCCGAATTTAGCAAGGGTGAGCTTGTGGTCCTCATAGATGAGGTAGTGGGCCACTGTGAGGAGTTGTGTGGAGCCATGCAAAGAAAGACCAGTGGGCAGCGGCAGACAGCAATATGGCACAACATCGCCCAGAAGGCCACATCAGTTTGGCAGTGTACCCCATGATGGTGAGGACCACCGTAAAAGGTGGAACGGCCTGAGAGTAAGGGTGCGGGGACTGCTGTCCCAACATTGCCGGGAGTCCCTGGCGCCAGGAGGAGGCACTGCAGAGCCAGTGGTACTCACCGCTTGGGAGGTCAAATGCAGCACGATGCTGGACCTCGAGGGGATAGAGGGAGTCGGCAGTGTGGAGGTGGGAGCCAACAGCCAGGAGGCAGGAGGTGAGTGACCCCCCAAAATGCATGCATAAATTACAACCCAGCATAAGTAGCCCCAGTAAACAGAGACACAAGTCAGCATGCCCGGAAGCTGAGCACGCCGACAGGGCAGAGTGATGGGTTGGCACATCAGCCACCCTCCACATCAGCCATGGAGGATTGCACAAAGGGACCCCAGAGCGTCACAGCAGCAGGAAGGGCAAGTCAACAAAACAAATGACATGCGCACCACACCCCTACTGGCACACCCTGTGCCAGTGTGAATGTCCATGACACTGTGCAGCAGTCACTACAGCAAGAAGCTGTCCCAGTAGGCATGCCCCATGAGGGCTCATCAGACAAGCCACAGGGAAGTACATGTCCCACACAGAGACATGTGCCCAGGCTGCCAATCACTGTGCACCACAGTACAGCCCTGCTGGCGGCACCGCATTGCCCCTTGGAGCCATGACAGTGCCATTGAATAAGCCACCCCCCCCCCCCAACACCAATGCCATGACAGTGCCACCCGGGTTTGGGATGTGAGGCCATGAAGGTCCACAATCATGCTCGTCAGACACAAGCCGGCCCAGCATGGACACCCTGACCTTCCAAACACAGGCCGAAGACCAACAGGCCATGGGTCACACATCCCATTGCCACAGGCAACCCCATGCTGGTGGTCCCACATGCATCCTCCCAAGGCCAACCATGCCCATCTACCCATATGCGTGGGTTCACACTCTGTGCCCTTGCAATTGTGTCTTGCATGCCAACACACTTCGGTGAACTATTTCTGATGACACTTCCTATGTCCCCTTCAGGTACGCACGCATCACCAGATGCCTCGAAGGTCTGCAGCTACCACCCCACAAGGCGAACACGATCCTCGCCACGGTGCACAGACTTTCATGCAACGCTTGCAGCCAGCAAGGCCAAGCCTGCCGGTGGTACCCCGGGCCATGTGCCAACACCACCAGCCGTAGGCCCAGACACAGATGCATCGCCTGCTTCCAGGGCCAATGAGGAGCTACAGGGGGGCAGAAGCCCCACATTCCCCAGGTAGCCCTCGGAGCCACCAGCGCATGTCCACACCCAAGCCTGACGTGGACACCCCATTACCTGGCTCACCTGCTTACATCCCCGGCCAGTGCAGAGCCCCACATCCAGGCAGCCTAGTCCACCTCACAGTGTGCTGCTGCAAAGGCTGGATGTGAAGCGCAGGCAGAGCAAGATGGAAGCGATCGGCCGCAGTCACTCTGACCCCGTACAGGCCATCCGGGACAGTATTCAGGGGGCCAACCGCAGGGTAGTGCGTCAGATGCTGCAGAACATGGCCGAGAACAGTGTAAACACATCCTCCCTGACACACTATGTGCAATGTGTCTGGGAAATAACAGAGGGTGTCTCTTCCCTAGCGGAAGCCATACAGCAGCACAATGAGTTGCAGCGGAACCTGGTTGCGGGGTCCGTCCCATCCACCTCCACCACACCCAAGGAGGGGCCACAGCAGGGAACACCACGACGACAGTTGCAGCGACTACTGCACCCGGGATCACATGGTGCTGGCGGGGGGGGGCCGACAGTGAATGACACTGGGACACCAGCTGCCATTATTTATTTATATTATTTTTATTTATTACATTTATTATACGCCCAGACCCTGAGGTATCACAGTGTAGTTACAGACAATGAAGATACAGTGTTGGTATTAAAAACAAGACATTAGGTCGGTTAATACACATTTGCAATTAAACATTTTTACAAATTATATACAATTATGAATATGTACAGTGAAGATTAGGAGTTTGGTCTGGGATGTGAGGTATTTGGGAGGTACTTAGAACTGGTTGAATAACCATGTTTTAAGCAGTTTTTTTGAATTGTGGGAAGGACTCCTCATTCTTGATATTGAGAGGTAATGCATTCCAGTGCTTGGGAGCGAGTACTTTGAAACTGCTGCCCCCTGCTTTCTCTCTTTTGTACCGTGTGATTGAGGTTTTCATTGTTATTGGATCTGAGGGGCCTGGTGTGAGTTTTCTTAGTAACTGTGTTTAGGAGATATTTGGGTGCTTTGTTGGCGATGCATTTGTGGGTGATGCTGAGAGTTTTGAAGAGTACTCTGGCTTTGATGGGGAGCCAGTGGTTCTGTCTCCTGATAGTCGAGAAGTGATCAGGCTTTTAGATACCTAGTCCAGCTCTGAGGGCTTTGTTCTGCATTAATTGGAGTTTGGAGAGATTGGTGCTGGGGGTGCCTAGGAAAAGGACATTACAATAATTAAGCTTAGAGTATCAGCGCTCTTGCTAGTGTGACACAGTTTTCTGGTGTCAGAATTTTGAGGCTGAGGGAGATATGTTTGGCTGTGTAGGAAGTCAAGGAAGCTAGTGTGTTTACTTGCTTGGACATGGATAGTGTCGTGTCTAGGTAGACCTCAAGTGTCTTTACTTGTTTGAGTACTGGGATTGTGGTACCATCAATGATGAACGAGGAGTAAACAGGCTGTAGTGAGGTGATTTTAGATGATGATCCTAATATGAGTAACTCAGTTTTGTCATCATTTTGTCATCATTAAGACAAAGGCTGTTGTTAGCCATCCAGTTTTGAATGAGAGAATAGATTTTATTGATAAGCAGAGAATCTTGCTCGTGATTGCCTGTTAGGGGGATGAGGATCTGAGTGTCATCTGCGAAGTTTATGTAGATGACACCCATGGCATCCAAAGCTACGAAGACCAGCTTAGTGTAGGCGTTGTAGAGGGAAGGAGACGGACCCGAACCTTGAGGGACTCCTATCGGGACTGGTATAGGATTCTTTACCAATGGCAACTCTAGAGGTTCTATCTGCGAGGAAGGATTTAATCCAATCTGTGGCATGGTTAGATAGGTTGAAATTGTTATTAAGGGTGGCACATTGTTTGTCATGGTCGACCAAGTCGAAGGCTGCCGACAGGTCTAGGAGCATGAGCAGGCAGAGTTTGCCAGCATCTCTATTGGCATCCATTTGGCTTTTCAAATCAAGTAGGGCTGTTTCAGTACTATGGTTGGGGTGGAATCCTGACTGCCGGTCCCCTAATAGCTGGTGGTGTTCTAGGTGGTTTTGAATTTGGGAGTATCCTATTTTGTCAATGATTTTCAATACAAATGGGACAGTGGTTATGGGCCTGTAGTTGGTGGGGATTGAGGGGTTCAGAGTCGTTTTTTTTAAGGTGGGGTGTTACCCATGATTTTTTTATGCTGGTGGGGACTGAGTTATTGGTAAAGGATGCGTTAACAAATTCAGTAATGACTGGTGCTAATACAGGGGCGCACAGTATGAATAGGTGGGATGGGAATTGGTCTTTCATGAGTGGCCATACTAGGAAGTTGGTGGTGGAAGGGGGATTGTGTGCCGGGGAGTTGGTGGTGGGAGGGGGGTTTGTGTGCCGTGGAGTTGGTGGTGGGAGGGGGGATTTTGTGCTGGGGTGGTGGGAGGGGGAATTGTGTACCGGGGAGTTGGTGGTGGGAGGGGAGAGTGTGTCCCAGGGAGTTGGTGGTGGGAGGGGGTAGGGATTGCGTGCCAGGGAGTTGGTGGTGGGAGGGGGGTTGGGTCCGGTGAGTTGGTGGGGGAGGGGAGAGTGTGTCCCAGGGAGTTGGTGGTGGGAGGAATTGTGTGCCGGGGAGTTAGTGGTGGGAGGGGGGTTGGGTCCGGTGAGTTGGTGGGGGAGGCGAGAGTGTGTATCAGGGAGTTGGTGGTGGGAGGGGGAATTGTGTGCCGGGGAGTTGGTGGTGGGAGGGGTGATTGTGTCATTGTAGTTGTATTGTTTGGGTGGAGTTTCACAGTCAAGCATGCCTTGTGCCATGTGGAAATGTCAAAAGAAATGATCAGTACCTGGCGTGCCAATCTCCCATCCCTCACATCATCACCGGCAATGTGTGCATTTGCCTCAGCCACAGGCCCTGCTTCCGTATCCTCTGTGGGTGGCATGTCCATGTCAGGGGTAGTGGGATATTTCTCCTCAGGCGATATTGTGCTGCATGGCACACACAAGCAGGATTTCACCCACTTTCTCTGGTGCATACATCAGGACAAACAAGTCCTGCTGTGGAGCGTGGTTGTAGGCATTTTCCTGCAGTGTTTGTGGATCACGCACAAGAGTCATCCGCCTGTGCAGCTGTAGGTATCCAGAGTCACCTGCATGTGGGGAGGCACAGGCAATAGACATGGTGTAAGGCGTGGGGGTGAACTTATACAATATCTGTTTGATGTACTACGTGTGCATGCACATGGGCCTTCATTCCAGGGCATGGGTCAATTCCATGTCTGTGCATACAGTGTGACTTGTGTCATGCATTGTTGGTGCTTCACATGCACCCTGTCACCTTGAAGCATGTTACGTTAGGGGTATGTCGACATGCACTGCGGACATGATGGCTGACATGTGTCAGTGTATTTCCTCCATGCCCGTGGCATGCTGGGTTCCCCATGGGCCCTCCTTGTGCATCTGGTGCCAACAGGTTGGCATTGTGGGCTGGCCGCACATCGATCCCTGGCTCTGGTACTGGCAGGGTTGTTGTTGTGTGTGGCAATATGTCTATTTCCAGCATTCATTTGGTAAGTACATCTTGCTTTGTGGTACTTGTAGTCATGTCGGTGTAGATGGTTGCTTCTGTATGTGTATTACTGCCTCTCCATGCAGGTAAGTCTGACATGTGCATGTTCCCTGGCCTGTAATGTGATGTTGGTGCAGGAGGAGGTGGAGTACAGATTTTTGCATTCACTTGTCATGCCATCCTTTTTGTAGTCATTTCCCCTTTTCCTCCATGTGGGCATGTGCTTCGTGGCACATGTGTTACTGTCTTTTCAACTCACCCACTGTCCAGGTCCATCGTCCTCTGTGCCTCTCCATTTATCCCAGCAGTATGCTGTACTGGGGGACCATGTCATTGTGGGTGGAACCAGGGTACCGGGCACATCAGTGGGTGATGTACAGGTTGTGGTCACAGGTCACCTGCACATTCATGGAGATGGTAGTGCTTGCATTTTCGGTACACTGCTTCGTGCGCCTGGGGTGCCACCAACCCAACATGGGTGCAGTCCAGGGCAGCAATCACATTTGGCATTTGAGCAATGGCATAGTACTGTGCCTTCATGGCATTAAGCTGGGCTGGGGTGGTAAGCAGTGAGGAGTGCGGGCTGGATTAGTGCCAGCTGTAATATCGCCGGCTCCCTTTTTATGGTCGGCGGTATTTGCCCCAGCTCATGATCCGGCAGAGCGATATTGGCTGCGCTATTACCCTTACTGCCGCCTTTAAGGGTTAACGCTGGAGTTATGATGAGGTCCAATCTATTTCACAATATCCTTTATCAAGGATGGTTGACTTTCTTCCAACGCATGAGTTCCAAACCCTAAATGCAATTGTGCTGTTATTGTGGAAACATCTTGTCAAAATAACATTCTTTTGTCAGGATAGCAAACAACAACTTGCTTCATTGATGTTATGATTTCTCAACATTGAATAAAGCATATACATTTTTTTTATTTAACAAAGATTCTTTCCACAACTTTTTCTGCCACAAGGTTATCAAATTACCAAATTCTTTCCTGGTCCACTCGCCTGGCAGGACTAACTACTATAGGTCCTTTTCTGGTATACTCGCTTGCCAGGAAGAAAACTCCTGCCCTTAACTTTCAACTTGTTGGTTTGGTTCCAGTATTCTCCACACTAATCTTTTGGCATGGCTTCACAATGTCTTCACTGCTGGTAATGTGGGATGCAAGATTCTCCAGAACTATATCACTTAGAAGGCAACGTATGCCTTAGTTGTATTATTGAAAGTCTCTTATAACCTCTTGGCTGTTGGTAATGCTGGATATTAACATTTCCCTGGGTTTTTCTTAATTTGCTAGACGTGTACTTTCTTGGTGATTGACAAGAATGGTTGGAAACTTTCCCCACTGGTACTTTGCCCAAGGTCTCTTGACAGCCTCTTGGTTGTAGGCGACACTTGTTTCAACCTTTCCCTTCTTGGTGTTTCCACATAGTCTTATAACAGTCTTTTGGCTGTAGGCAATACTAGTTCCAACTTTTCCTCTCTGGGGTTTTCCCCCAAAGGCTTTCTTCTTTGCCACTTATTTTCGTTTGTTCTCATGAATGGATATTCATTAAATATGTTCTGCCTGGATTCATTAAGTGTTCGGTATTCAAAAACATTAAGTGACAACAGTGACAACTTTCTTTTCACAGATCGCTCCAGTGTCAGTATTCCCTCTCTGAACACTCACCGGCCCTTTGCGGCGGCTCATTTCAGTTGTAAGGTCTCGTGGCGGGGCTCTGGTCATCCCTCTGTCCCTTCACCCGCTTCCGTGAACTTCAGGTAAACATTGCAGCGGTCTCTGGGAGCAATAGAAGCACTGTTGATCTTCTGCGGCTTCTCCAGTCTGCTTCACGTTGCTTCGGTAACGCGCCTTCCTTGCAGCTGGGCTTCTCTGTAGTAAGCTTTGCGTACTCTGCAATTCTTTGGATTTTCACCAGTTGGGACGACTTCTGCTGGCGGGCGTCTCTTCTTGGCTGCACCTGCACCGAGGATGGTTGGAGCTTTATCTGCTGCGCCTCCCACACAAATCCAAACTGCTTCTTCCTCTGCTTCAACTTCTTTATAACACGGCCACGACTCCTTCAGGTGACTCCTATTCAGGGATTTGAATATCCAACTCAGGTGCTCTAATTGTCAATGACTAGAACGCACCTTTGGAAACTCACACTTCTCAGTTCCCATGGCCTCTGAGATCCGCTTCGTCCCAGTACTTTTGGCATTATGGGAATTGGAGTTTTTAATAGAATGATATTGAGTTGTTCAACTTTACAATAAGCCATGGTCAATTCAGGAATAATAGGGGGACTGGGAGGTAATGAAATCACTCCTGTTTCCCGGCATGAGTCTCCTCCCCGGTGATCCTCCCTCGTGCAAACCCCCAGGGTCAGGATCAGGTTGCGGCTGCCTTTCCCTGGCCACGGGAGACAAGGCCCACACTGGGTTTTTAGTGATGATCTCACTGGATTCATCACACCGCCCTCTCTACATGGGACAGTTTATCCTCTGTTTCCATAGATCCATCTATCCTTCAGGTAATAAGACAAGCTTTGATCGTGGGACTATTCAATTTCTCTGAAACATACGCCTCTCTCCCACTATCTAAGAGTCTCAATTGTGAGTGTATTCATATATCCCTTTCTGTGAAACATAGGCCTCTCTCCCACTGTCTAGGAATCTCAAATCTAGGTACGCTTAGCACTTCCAATCTGTGAAATATAGTCCTCTCTTCCACTATCTAGGAGTCTCAACTGCGAGTGTATTCATATATGCCTTCTGTGAAACATAGGCCTCTCTCCCACTATCCAGGAGTCTCAATTGTGAGTGTATTCATATATGCCTGTCTGTGAAACCTAGGTCTCTCTCCCACTGTCTAGGAATCATAAATCTAGGTACGCTTAGAACTTCCAATTTGTGAAACATAGGCCTCTCTCCCACTGTCTAGGAATCGCAAATCTAGGTACGCTTAGAACTTCCAATCTGTGAAACATAGCCCTCTCTCCCACTATCTAGGAGTCTCAATTGTGAGTGAATTCATATATGCCTTTCTGTGACACATAGGCCTCTCACCACTATCTAGGAGTCTCAATTGCGAGTGTATTTATTCATATATGCCTTTCTGTGAAACATAGGCCTCTCTACCACTATCTAGGAGTCTCAATTGCGAGTTCATTCATATATGCATTTCTGTGAAACATAGGCCTCTCTCCCATTACCTGGGAGTCTCAATTGCGAGTTCATTCATATATGCATTTCTGTGAAACATGGGCCTCTCTCCCGCTATCTGGGAGTCTGAGGTCTGGGTGCGTTTGGAGCTTCTAGTTTGCGAAGCCTGGGCCTCTCCCTCACTATACAGGACTCTCAAACCTAGGTGTATCCCCCACATAACCGCCTCTTAGACCTGCCACTTTGTTAAGAATAGGCCTCTTTCCCGTGGTCTAAGTGTCTCAGGTACTGGTGTGTTCGTATCTGCCAGTTTCTGACACATAGGCCTCTCCCGCTGCCTAGGAATCTGAAGTTTAATTGCACTGTTATTTAGGAGTCCCAAATATGGTTGAGTTTGTATCTGCCATTCTACGAAACATACATCTCAGCCGTCTATTCAGCAATCTCTAGTTTAAACTGCGAAGTTCTCACGTCCTCCATGCTGTGAAACCTAGGTCTCTCCAACTGCCAGAAATCACGAACCTAGGTACAGGCTGATTACTGCCTGCCACCCAGTAGAGCTTAGAGCTACAGGAAACCCAGCTGGGATCCCATAACTCTAAGGACCCTATAGCCCACTGGGAACCACTCTGCAAAACCTAGCGTAGGCAAACTGTCACCCCATGAACAACAACCTTCCTACCTAACACATACACCAGGGAAGTCAGCAGCTTTCGCTGTGGCACAAAGCAATAAACTCACTCGCCCTCACCGCTCAGATTCTCGAACCAGAGAGACCACGAATAACGAGACCAGGCCAGCCCACACTGGACAAAGATCGTCCGCAGCCGAACAACATCAGAGCCTATGGTACGTATACCCTACACCATGTCTGTGGACACAGGCCGCAGACACGGGCAAGCATCCATGCACCGTAGAATGCAGCTATAGCTATGCTTATCCGGTCTAGCAGAGCATATAGCCAACCGCACTTAAATACCTGATGTACCTCAACACCTCTGCCACTAGCATACAGCGACTACCAACGAATTAAATTCGGTATAGTCGTCCACACTTCGACTCTTTTCAACAAAAGCACTCTATCGCAAACCACCAACAACACCCACCCACATGCTTGACCTTTCAGGGCTGCTTAGTCGAGCCTAGCCAGCCACCTAAGTCCTAGACCGGCAAAAAGGCACACATGCATCTCCTAATCTAAAACTGTTAGAACCTCCAGCACATTGACGCCGTCACTGAGGGCGTTCCAACCACAAAGCGCATTGAGGCCATAAAAATGGGGAAAGAGCGCTATATAAATAACCAAATACAATACAATACAATACAAATAAATGTTAACCCAGCACAATGTACCTTCAAAATTAGGTATGTTATTGTTAATGTTAATGTTAAAGGATATTTGTACCGTGCACTTTCACCACCGGAGTGGTCCAGTGGCGCTCTGGCGGCTCTGGAAAAAGGAAGGGGGGTGTGAGTTAGTGGGAGTAAACTAGACTCCCACTACAAGAGCAGTGATGTGCTGTCTGCGGCCTCAACCCAGTGGGTCCGTTGGCTGGGCTTGGGGTGTTTTACGGTCGGTAGTCGTCGTGTGCTGTTGTGCAAGTCTAGGGGCCTCATTACGAGTCTGGCGGTAACTGAGCCGGAAAAAACGGCTGGTTACTGCCGGACTCGTATTACCATTCTGCCTCTGTGATTCCCAGAATTACCGGGGCATTACGATCACAGTGACCTGGGAATTCCGGAGGCGGAATTGTGTAAGTCCCCATTCCCATGGAGCCCCATAGGACTCCATGGGGATGGGGACCATGGAAACACTGGTTCCGTCTATGACAGAGCCGGTGTTTCCATGTCCGCCTGCAGGCGGGTGGCGTTAAAGCCGCCAGGTCAGACCTGGCGGGAGTGACACCTCCCGCCTGCAGGACTCTTATTCAGCCGGTCCGGATAGAATGGTGATGGTGGTTTTACCACCAGCGTTATTTCCGGACCAGCAGGATCGTAATGAGGCCATATGTGTGGTTTGTTTTGTTGTTGCCGTGTAGTAAAGTTTGTGCGGATTGTTGTGTTGTAGGTTGTGGTTGTGTTTTGTTAGAGTTTGAGAGGTGTATGCAGAGGGGTGAAATTGTTAGTGGATTGGTTAATTGGCATTGCTGTCCGGAAGTGAGGCGCTGAATTTCCGTATTCTCTCCAGGTGGGTGTGAAGGCATCTCTGCGTCTCGGTCCTGATCTGGCCCATCCGATACACAGTCCCTTTCACACATGGCATCCACTCACATTCATAACCCTACCCAAGTTCGGCCTTGGCCACCTACGTGATACCTGTCTGTATGCAGGGCAGGCAGGCGTTTGTCCCTTCAAATCTGGGCCAGAGAGCATTCCCAATCCAGTCAGTGCGCGGCATTGACTAGAAAAGGCTACTCCATCCATGTGTAGCGGATGGTTGGCATTCATCATCTTATTCAGTTGTTTATGTAGGCTATCGCTCCCGGCCCCTTCGAAACGTGGCACATGCCAATGCTTGCAATTACATCCAGGTGCAGCGCCTGCCTTCATTCACAGATCCATACGGTCAATCCCCATGCCATTGTCCACAACTTAGTTCAAGAGTGGCAAGTGCTAACATTCCCACAACTCTATACAAGTATGATACCTAGTAGCAATTATGGGGCAGTTTGAGGTTGTTGGCTGGAGTTGGCTAGGGATGCTCATTTCTGTCCTCATGGGTGTCACTTGTGTCCTATTCGACTTAGCATCGTCTCTCTTGTTGTATTAAGAGTTTCTCTAGTCGGTTCTGGGTGTTGTCAGTGTCACCCTAAATTTAGTCAACCTTTTCTTTGTGTTTCCCGTTCGGTTGTTTCGGTTTTTAAGTTTGAATCTGTGGTGTTGAAGAGCCAGGTTTTTAGTAATTCCCTGAATTTTAGGTGGTCTTTGGTGTTTCTTATTTCTTTCGGGATGATGTTCCAGGTTTTTGCAGCTAAGTGGGAGAAGGAGGAGCCCCCAAGTTTTTTCTTAAGGTATGGTTTTTGTTCCAGGCAGATTTCGTTGCTTGATCTGAGGAGTCTCGTTGGCTTGTAGATTTTCTTTTGTAGAAATTCAGCTCCTTGTCCGCTGATTGTCCTGTGCGTTGTACACATTGTTTGAAGGTGATGCAATGTTTTACTGGGAGCCAGTGCAATGTTTTTAGGGCTGGAGTGATGTGTTCTCTTCTGGATAGTTTAAGGAGCAGAGTGGCTGCTGTATTTTGGATCTGTTGTAGTTTCTTCAGGAGGTATTCTGGTATCCCGAGATGGAGGCTGTTTGCATAGTCGATTCTTGACATGATGAGGGTGACGATTGTGTTTTGTGGGTGAAGGAGAGGAAAGGTAGGTTTCCTCTTGCTGTGTGGAGGAGGAAGAAGCATTTCTTGATGATGGCATTTATTTGTGGTTCTTTACTATCTTAGATGGTGTTGGTGCGGTTCCAATTTCCGTTGGCCATGGAATATAGGTGTTGTTCTCTTGGTTTATGGATATAATCCTGATCTCTGTCTTTCTTGGGTTGATTTTCAAGTTGTTGGCATTCATCCAGTTAAAGACTTTTTAGACACTCGATTAGGGTTGAGTGATCGGCTTAAGTGTCTTTGATTTTGTAGATGATTGAGTGTCATCTGCGTAGATGTAGCATGTAATATTGTATTTTTTGAAGATTTTGATTACTGTGGTCTGGTAGATGTGGAAGTACAGTGGTTATAGTGAGGACTGTGTATATTACACTGTGTATAATTTGGTTTCAATATAGCAGGGTCGGGCACGTTCTGTTCTTTTCTTTCAGCTCATGTTCTACATACTGTGATTAGTCGTGCATATTGAATGCAGATGGTGTGGCAGCGTTTTATTTGGAAATCGTAAGAGTATGGGCACGCCCTACCGCCCATGTTAAGTAGCTGATAGCCAGATGCACTTTGTTGAAAATGAACAGGAAAGCTGAACGCCATGCTTTTGTAGAAAGAGCGATCGAAAGGTGTCAGTGACTTTCTGAAATGGCGAATTTGGGAATTTATCATGGGTGTCTTGCAAATGAGATATAATGCAAAGTGGTAATTCTATGGGAATTCTTAATCGGAATTACCAGAATGACTTCATAAAATCAGTCCATGGTGTTTGTTTACCTGTAAGGGAAAGAATTGGTTTTAGTACATTTGATGTCATTTGCTGGTGGTCGAAATGGTTTTCGATTGTTTGCTGTTTGTACTGTTGTTTTATCGGTATTGGTTTGTAAATGTATAGTATTGCAAAACGCTTGTCTGCCATAAGCGTAGTACACCCTTGATGGTTTGTGCTGTCTTCTAAGTTTCGGAATAATATGTACGCCTTTTGACGCAAAGAATGAGTTTCATCAGCATGCTTCTATCAAAGCTTAGTTTTATAGTCAATCATGATTTTGCATTTGGGTTCTTACCAGACTTCAATGCTGAAACTGATAATGGAGGTTTTAAAAGGCATACCAGGTGCTGCGATGAATGGGGGTCTATAGGCATTATGAATTTCATTGTGCAGGGAGTTCTCCCACATTCTTTCCTAAAAGGACGTGCATGTCTTCCTTGTATGTCTTCCATTGTGCATCTTCTCAATGCTTCAATCTAGTGTAGTCTCTGAGCCAGTGGCTGGACAGACAGGAAGTCTCCCTGTGATTTGGTCATGTGAGACACAAGCCCAGGGATCGTATCTATCCAGCTCTGAAATCTCTTCACTGGCTCCACGTGGCTGCAAGGATCAACTTCAAGACCCTCTGCATTATCCACAAGGTTTTCTGAGGCCTGGGACCGCTCTACCTCTAACTTTCTCTTCCAAAACATCTTCCTTCTCGAGCTCTCCGCTCATCCACCTCCAACTCTCTAAGAGTCAGACGCTTCTCCAAGCAGCGAGTTGTGGGCAGATCTAGCTTCTCGGCTGGGGCCGCCCTCTGGAACAGCCTCCCTGCCTCTCTCAAACTTGAGCAGAACCACCTCCGGTTATGGAAGTAACTCAAGACCTTCCTTTTCGCTTTCGCTTTCTCTCTTCCTTTCCCCTTCTGATGCAACCGACTGCTCCGCGCAGTGGTCACCCGGTCATCCTCTGAACTCGGGGCCAGGCTCTTGCATGTCCAATTGCCCTCGCACTGCCTCAGGGCTCCCCAGCACTTAACGGTCTGTATCTCCAACCATACAATCCCTTCTCTCTGCACTTATGAACCACCGGCTGGCTGCACTTGTGAGTTAACTGCGCTTCTTCCTTCCCCTCCCCCTGGCACTTCTCCCCTTTCCTCTTCCCAGCACTTGGGCGATCTGAATGACACAAGGCCTAGTAAAATCGTTATTTTGTCCTCCTTTGTTTCCTGCTCCTTGTCTTGTTGTGCCTAGAAACACTTGTGTACAGGCGCGTTATAAATGCCACATCATATCATATCATACATAGTAAAAAAGAAAGAAAGTAGTTAACTATTCAGCAGGTACCTGTTAATTGATCCAGTACATATATTAAAAAGCTATCCAAAGCTAAAATCACTGACACATTTTCTCCCCACATTAGTCTACACCAAAACAGATTCTCCGCAAATTCCGAATCACTGCAGCCTTTATCCTTAAAACAACTAAGGCTACTTTTAATAAAAAACGTGCAATAAATGACCCAGTGCTTCAGTCTTTCCTTCATATCCATTTCATTACAAAATCTACAGTGTACGAAAGTAGTAGGTGCCTGAGAATTTTTCCAGCATTTTCCCTTTCCCTAGAGTGGAATTGGTTCAACCGGAAACATAAATATGTAGCCCGGACTTCACCACACTGGAAACATTGGAGATACATGGGAATGATGTCTTTTTTATGAATACACTGAGCATATTCAGTGTAGGAGGAATACTTGCCAATACTGTCACCGTCTCCACCCAATCAAACTCAAACAGTTCTTCTTACAACACCTGGTCTGTGTATTAGCTCGTCTTCCGAGCTCCCAGTCAGAATTAGTGCATCATGCATCCGGCCCTGGAACGAGTTAATAAACCTGGTTGACTCTTCCATCATAATGCACTTCAGGTCCCCATAGAAAGTGTTTGTCACTGGGTACTGAACTTTCCTGTATGTCGACATATGTCTCCACATTAGGCGTGCCTCCCAAGGAAATCAGACAGAGTTTGTGCCTGATAACCGAATTGGGAACTGCAGAGACAAATTCAATACTTCCTTCCATAGTTTTCCTTGGATAGTATTTAACATATCACCTGCATCTAGTAGGCATATATTCAGACCATACAGCAGGATTGGTTCAATCTTAGCCAGATAGAAACATACAGCAGGCCTAATTGAAATTGTGCACAGTCTAGCAAACAAACATTTCATTTGGGGAGTTAATATCCTCATCTTTCCAATAAGAGTATCCCTCCACATAGCCATAGAGGCAATATTACTCAGGGTATATCCGAGATATTTCATAGAAGTTACTAGGTCCAGTCTTTCAGAGCCCATTACTCCCCAATGCATAGTCTTAGGTTTACGGCCCCTAGACAATACCACCACTTTCGACTTTGTACCATTGGGCTGCATGTTATTTTCAAGGGCATACTTGTAAAAGATATTTAACTTACATTGTAGGCCCATAGCCGTTCGGTCGAAAAGAATCAAGTTGTTGCAAAGGCTTGCTAGTCCAGCCTAAAGCTTCCAAGCCTTCCCGACGAGATAGCTGTCCCCTGCCACACCCTATCCAGATCACAGACATACAGATTAAAAAGGGTCAGAGCTTGTCATGATGCCTACACCTGGGCATCCGGATCGAGTCCATCAGCCCCGGGAGCAGGCATCCAGATACTCAATAAAACCCCAACAGCTCCGGCTGGGGGCTGTTTGGATTCAGTCCTGGCGCCTTAGGTGCCAGGTTCATCATAGAAATCAGTCCTGGCGCCATAGGCGCCAGGCTCATAGACTTTACTTACCTTATGCAGACCATGCTGCAAATGAGTCCAAGCCAAAATGAGGCCTGGATGGGACTATTTTTTTACAGGGACTATTTTTTACTCTGGTGTGGTTCTAGGGAACTTCTTACCTGGGACTACTTTGCAGGCTATTTAAACCACGCCTGAACCGCAGCTCATGCTTCGTGTTATTCTGCATCCAGCAGCGTAACGCTCACCGTGTCTGCAAGTCAGCATCCAGTCTTCTGCCACGCCCGCCTCGAATCCGGAGCTCCTAGACAAAAGGAAAAGAAAGGAGAAGTGGTTAGATCACGGACATTATTTGATTCCTTACCTGATTCCGGACCCAGCACATCTCCGTGCCTGGAAAGGACATTATTTCAGCACGCTTTGCCAGCAGCAGCACCGTGTTTTACTCACCAGTCCACCGCATCTTTCAACTCGGCGCTGCCTCCATCATTTTCTTCGTCGAAACCCAGCACCTGGGGGGAAAACAAAAGGAATAACAAGGTGAGCCGAGAAAACCGACAAAGACAATCTCTTTGCCACCATAGGCTTACCTGCTTTACCACCGGAGGTATTATCCTTTAATTCGCTGCATCTTTCTATGCCGCACCTATAAAGGGAGAGAAAACAGCAAGTTAAACTCATGCAACTTTTACCGGACAGTGTTTGGTAATACAGACTCTTACCTGAACGCCATCAGCTGCCTCCAGGCAATATTCTTTTGGACCCAGCTGCAACCTAACGAGGGAATGGAACAAGAGTGAACATCGGACATATTGAACTCTTTGAACTTTATAGACACTGGAGTCAATATTCCTCCGGAACTCCTCCAGTACCTTCAACCCAATGAAGTAACTGGTATCTACACGCCCCTGCATGCCATGCAGGATGGAGTGCTCATCATTTAAAAACATAAGGTGAGGTTACCAAAAGGGAATATCGGAGGTGATTCGTGGGGAGAACGAGAACTGTTGGGGGGGGGGGCCATCACTAAAGTCCACGGGTGGCTAAATCCCTTTTTTCCACTTGCAGGAGAATACTTCTACGAGTCCAGCAGACAAGATTAGGCGGGCCAGTCCAGACTGTCATCTCTTCACTACGCATCACGTTGGTGGAGACCGCAGCTGTCTGGGTCCGATCGACGCCCCTGTGGGAACTAGGTGAGCGTAACAGCCTCTTTACTTTTGCTGCCCTCTCCACTAGATGAATGTGCTACACTTTTTTGTGAAGGGCTCTACTGAACCACTCTCCTCTTCCAAAGATGCCAGAGAAAATTCAAGGAGTGCTGACAAATGACCCAGTGGTTTGACCTCAATTTTGCTCAAATGCTGCAAGGCCTTGATGGACACAGTGCCCGAGGCTGCTTTTGTTTTGCATGGTGTGCATTGTGCAGAATGGGTTCTGTATACACTGGGCCATCTAGTTGCAAATATTAGTACTGCATCCAATTCTAGTGACTCTGTGAGGCTATCTACTAATGGACTTAGGTACTACACTCTTTTTCTGCTGGCTTGGCAGGGACATCTACTAATGGAATAAGGTACTACACCCTTTTTCTGCTGGCTCCGCAGGGGCATCTACTAATGGACAGAGGTACTGCAACATTTTGCTGATGGCTCGGCAGGGGCATCTACTACTAATGGACGGTTGTACTGCACCTTTTTGCTGATGGCTGGCAGGGACATGTACTAATGGACTGAGGAACTGCACCCTTTTACTACTGGCTTGCAGGAACAACTGATAATGGACTGATGCTTAATAGTTGAGAAAGATTTATGTTAGTGTTGTTAGGAAGGGGGCAGCCACACCCTACCCCCCTAGGTGCTTGAGAGTGAGGCGAGATGCATTTGAAGCACTATGATGGGCCAACAGGGTTGGGGGGGGCGGTGAGAGGACTGTTACAGGCTCGTCTTGCTCCCCACGATACCAGTGCTCATCCAGTTCCCCCATGCAACCTCAGGCATTCCATGTACTCGGACACAAATAATACACAAGAGACCAGAAGTGGGGTGAAAAGCCCTGTAATGCCAACACACACCAGTGCATATGAAGGCTGCATTCTGCTCTGCCCTTCTCAGGCCTGGCTCATCCTTATGTACAATGGAATAGCTACATCTATTCTCCACCCATCAACAGCACGTATCATAACAAACAGGTCATTTCGCGGGGGAAGAAAGTACATTTCGTAACTGCAGGCTGTTTCTGCGAGGCAGCCTTGGGATTTGAACCAGCAGCATCATCACTGTGTACTTTCAGGAATGGCTGTTCATGCCCGTCTCTGAGGACACACAACATTCCACAGCTCAGCTGTTCTGTGCTCTGCTTGGCGACATCACTTGGCACAGATGTTCAGTTGTTAGGCCAGTCTCTTAAGCAATTCTTTAGGCCAGTCCACATGTATCTGATGAATCTCAAAGAAACCAAAAGAAAGTGCAAAATCAGAAATGTAACAAGGACCACCTCCCAGTTTAACAGAACCCTACTTCAGTATAACCAAAGATAGTCTATTTAAATAGTACTGGATAAGGCGCAAACAGCATTACTATTTTTTTTAAAAACTTTGTTTTTATTAACATCTTGCGCATACAAACAGGTACACTGGAAATCACTGTCGCCAGCACACCCACAACAAATGAAAACATTATCTATACATTGACTGGTTTAAGAAACCACAACCTCACCTTCCCTTCCACCCATCCCACCCCTCCGCCCAAAAACAATCCAAAATCCGAGAAGACGCATGGTATAACAAATATGGCCTGGTCGAACAAACAAAGAGTAAGGGCCAACAAAAACCCTTCCAATAGGTTGGAATAGTGAGGAGAACCCCCTACAATTATAAGTTTCAGGAAATGGTGAACTCAAAGGAAAGCACAAAGATTTTTGAAAAGTCCACATGCCTCCAGGATTTACAGTCTCATAGAGTCACATTCATCATTCAAGAGGACTGCCATCCATTGCTGCAGCAAAGAGGACATAGTCCCATTAGTGATAGCTGCTATCTCCTCATAGATAAAGATCACTGTTAGCTTATTGAGCCATTCCGCTTTAGAGGGGGCAACCGGGCTCTTCCATCTTTGAGCAAGTGCCAACTGCCCAGCTCTCAACATCGCCCCTACCACTTTTGGGAAACCACTCATCTCAGTGTCTGGCAGAGACCCCTGCTATATCCTTAATCCAGCTAAGTACTTCTGCCCAAAACACCTGGATCACAGGGCATTCCCACCACATGTGGTACCAGGTACCTTGCTGTGAACACATTCTGGGACACAACGGGGACACATTTTTAAACATTTTGTACATGACAACCGGTGGGCGGTGCCATGAATGGAGAACCTTAAAGCCATGTTCCATCGCCGCAGTATACAGCTCCCCCGAAAAAATTGATTTAAAAATAGCCCTCCATGTAGAGTCTTCCACTGCCATACCCAGTCTCCCCTCCCAAATTTGCTTGAAAGGCTGCCTACCCTCCAAATCAGCTGTAACCAATAATTTATAAATCTTAGAGAGATCCCTTTCTGGTCGGGGCACTAGCCAGGAATTGTTAATTACTATTTTGCATAGATATTAGTAACCATAGATAGAAGGGAAGGGCTGCACGGTAAATGCGGCATTGCATGCGCTAGGCCCAAATTGCCAGACGAGGGAAATTATTCTAACTGTGTTGCAAAGATGTGTTTTTTACTTGAGAGGAATATGCCCTATAATGCTGTGATCATGGACCGGCGCCTGTTGGGCATGTTATATCACACTGGCTAAAGCATGACCCGGATCATCCCCAAGAGACCACGGGTTATAGCCCATATAACTGACCAAAATGTAAGACCTCTGAGTTACATGGCACTAGGTGCCTTTTGACCACCAACCCCAAAGTAACAAGTCTTGAGATGTTAAGAGGACGGACAGGGCCCATTGCTGAAGTGACAATCGTGTGATTTGAATCGCGAGGTGCTGGGAGGGATAAATGATAGTTCAAAATGAGGGTGGAGACCTTGGAGCGGATGGCGTGGAGGGGAGTGAGCTAAATGCGTGTGTGTAGTTTGGAGTGCCCCAGAACCTCCTTTGTGCCCGTTTTAAGGCCTGCCAAGTGAACAGTACGAGTGACAAAAAGTTGTATGGTAGGAGCATACATTTGTTTTCTGACCTTTGACGTCAGAAGAAGATGAGCCCTGCAGCACCCACGTGATGGAAGACGGACGGACAGACTGGGCTGGGACCAATAGACCGGCATCCCTTATGGGTAAAGGTGAGCCTTTCTTCCCTAGCGGGTTGTATTCTCTCTGATGTAAGCGTTCAGGGACTTGCCTATGTACGTATGGTATTTATAAAGTAAAAACCTAGCTGCGAGGCAACATAGCGCTGGAACTCTTGAGCCAATTCATTGCAATTACCAAGTTTAATCAAACTTTAAAAGCTGTTTTCTGTCATGACGGGAATATGTTGTTCAAAAAGCACTTTTATTGCCTTGAAGGTTACAAAAATTGCTTATAAGCCTATAAGTGCAAGCCTGGATATCACACCCTTGCTGCTCTGCATTGTCTTGTTTCCAAGACAAGTGCATTGCCCCTGAAATAATTCCCCTCCCAAGCTTTCTAATGTACTTTTTGTTCAATTCCCCTGTTTCACAACTTCTTCCACTTCTCCCCTTTCTCCCCCATGTGCCCCTTGCTTTCTTCTCTTACTGAATTCTGATGTATCCAGCATACAGGTGATACATTACAGAACACCCAACCACCAATATATAAAGACATGGTGATAGTGTCAGCTGCTGGTATGCAGGGGCATGCAGTGTTGGTGACTCTTCCCCTTGGCAGAGCTGGATGCCCAACCTTCCTAGGCGACTCAACCCAGGACACAGGAGCCACCCAGCACAGGTTTTACCCCCAGCACCTTGCTTCTTCTGGTTGTGCACATGCAGGCGATGGGGATCATCATTCTGACCATCCCCAGCCTCTGTGAGGGACAGACTGAAGGGAAGGGTCCAGGTCCCTCACTTCGTTGGAACATTTCAATTTTGGTTACCCTAGTATACCATGTGAGCCCAGCTTGTGGAGCGTAAGCATCTGACCCTGAAAAGAAATGCACAGCTGCTATGGGATGGTTTTTGGAGCGATCCCCATGTCACATCCGCAGTTCACAGACCATGTCCATAAGATAAGCCAGGCATGGTTACGCTGCTGGTCATTCACGGACATTGCCAGGGAAGTGGTGGTTGTAAGATGGTCGTCAGCTTTCTATCCATCCTAATGGGCACATCATAAGTTTGTAGTTTCATTCCTTATGACATTATGTATTTGTATAGGTAATTCATCAGTTGCTTCAATGCGGTTACATCATTTCATATAGCAGTATGGCAAGGATCAGAGACTATCTTTAGCAACGTATTTGGCATCAATCATTTCCAAGATAGTCTATAATAAATATACAGGGCAAATGAAACGTGTACTGCAGTGTTTAAATATGGCTCCACACCAAAGTCATATGTTTTATCAGACATTTATAGATTTGTTTCCCCAACCACTTGTACGGTCAAAGCAATAATATATCCAGAAATTCCTCCACAAGGACAGGTATCAGGCTATCACAATATGCTTGATCGGTCCAGGAAATGCTGTTTCTTTTGCCTCTTCATCTATCAGTACTGGATCTGATTGCCCTACGTCTTAATTGCTGAGGGAAAATACAACGTTATGCATCATAATCCAATATTCCTAAAATCAAAATTTGTCACTGGAATTCCGTGAGATACGTTGCGAGGGCTGCATCAACCTTAAAGACTGATGAGAAAAAATAGAAACATTTCTGCATCTGTTGCAGTAGAATATTCAAAGCCTGTCACTCTGTAAAAGATACCAATGCTGGAAATCTGGTTTCTTCGTATGCTTTTTACCAGATGTGAACATAGCTGGCCCACAATGAAAAAATGGTGGCAAAAGTCAATGACCTCAAGTCCACTATCAGTTTTCAGATGAAGAAAGCCCTCTATCTCGCGATTATCTTTGACCACCTAACAATAAATGATGGGCTGATTTACCGTGTGCACCAGGACCCCAACAAGCCCATGAAGCTGGGGGTTGCCCAATAGCACTTTAAGATGGAATAGCAGCACCAGTGAGATGGATAGGAATGCAGATTAATACTCAAGCATCAAATCAATAATGACAACTTAATGGTTTGGCAAAGGGCGTCCGTTTAATGACAAGTACAAAAAACAGGGAGTTTCATGAATATCAGCGGTGGAGCGATCTTCCTTTTCGCTTCGCAACTCTAACGAAATTCATAAAAAACACATCATTTGTACTAAAATCTCGTCATCACTGATGTAATGCTTAAAAGTTGGCATGCAATTCTATTGGTTCTAGGAAGGTAACTTTAATATAGGTACTATATCTGTATATAGTAACGGAGTAAGGGGATTGGGTAAACACTGTCAGGTGGGGCATCTAAGCCCTTCCTTCAAAATGGCTACTGTAGACGTCACTGAAAGTACGACGTCCCATTGGTTCTACTAACTATAGGACCCTCGATTACGTGGTCCACTATGATTGGGTTGGCACCAACCCCACTCTTACTTTTCCATTTTGCCTAGCAGCATAAAGAAGGGTCGGCCAGGTGCAGGGTGCTCACCAGCTCCCCCGGCCTTCCTCCAATTATTGTTACAGTTAATGATCACTTCAGTGGTCATGTGTCAATTATTTCACTCTGGTTGGCCTTGAGACTGCATCACTGTCTGGAAAAAGTTCTGATTTCTTTGCATGGCACTCTGCCATGCGTAGGTCTGAAAGTTTCTCTTCTTCTCGCTCGGCTGGTCACGTGATTCAGGCACCGTAAATTTGCCGCCTTCTCCATGTAATTTGTGTATTTGATTTTCGTTTTGTCCACCAGCTGCCTTCTGCTTCTTATCTTGACCTTTCAGAGCAGGATATTCTGTTCTTTGCTTCATTAATTGTAGCTACTGTTCATCTATTTTAGCTGATACCTCCTTGGCTTTTTGGCACGATTTGTCTCTGCTGAGTTTCGCTTCTGCCTTTTATTCTTGATTTGCTAGCTATGAAGCTCTCCTCATGCGGCCTTAACTGTTACTAACCTTTGGTTGATCCTGCTCTTTGTGCATAATGGAAGTATACTTGTATAACATGCTTATTTTGAGGTAGATATGTATAGGTTTCGCTTGCCTGCCAGCTATCTTACTACTAAGCATAGCAAGCCGCACTATTTTCTTAGCTTTCTTGTGGTTCCAAGCATATGTATACTGGTTGAATATCTTCGTCATGCTCATGGCATAAGCTTCTTACATTTGACATCGTCCTTTTACATTAGGGTCGCGATGTCCCTTATTCATGGCGTTTCATCTCTTTTTACCATTCTTCAATATGTGAGTCAGTCCGGGTGGCATCACCATTCGTCTTCCATTAAGACCTTTTTGGCTTCTTCGGGGACTGTACTCAGACGATCTTCATTCCGTTTCATTTGTTGATATGGTTTTCTCAATGGATACCTTACTGTCCATGTTTTCTTCAGTGTCGGTACCTCAATAGGTGCTGTTCTTCTGATAGGTACTGGACAGAGCCCTACTGCGGCTCTCTGCTGGTTTATTTGCTCATCATACGTCACAAAATTCGTCGTAAACGTTCCTGGTACTTCAAAATGGACGGTTGGAGTTTGGGCCGTACTTGGGACCTCCTCTATACTCCCCCCGGCCCCCCTCTGGGCGATTCATTGACTACTTTCATTTCTTTCTTTGTATCCATCTTCTTTGGATCCTCTGCATTCACTTTCACTCCATCTTCTGGGTCAATTATTCCTTCATTTTCTGGGTCTATGCATGACTGTCAGAAGAAATGTCTCTTTGTGGTCCATATTTTTATGACTCCTTTTAGACTTCCTGCTGTCCTGCTGTTCATCTTTGTTCCACGTCATTAGTTGACACTGTCCATTTGGGCTCCACTAGATCCATCTACCCACATAATTTCTATGTTTCCTTGGTTATAGAAACTTTGTTCCTTCTGGTGCATGAATGCTGGCTTTTACAAAGTCTCTTATTTCTTCATCAGTCAGGACTTTGGGCTTCCATCCAGGTTCGACATCAATCATGATCTTTATCGCTATGGCCTTTTTCACAGTTTTCTGGCACTGAGAGATTATTATCTTGATAACACAGAATACGAGCAATATCGTCACTAGCAGGGCTTCTAGGAATTTGAATGCATCTGCCATCCATTGTGGAACCCATGAAAATAGAGATCCAAATCAGCTGTCGTGGTCCACTTCGTCAGTTTCATCAATCATTTGATTCTGTAGTTTCGTCAGCATAGCTATGGCTGCTGTTCCATTTTCTTCATCGTGAGAAGGTTTACATGTCCAACATGATTCTCCAATTTTTGCACAAACACCTCCATCCATGGCTGTGATCATGTCAAGGACATATCTGTTCTGGAGAGTCATTAGTCGAATCGCTCTGAACTCTTCCTTTATTGCGTTGAATCTTTTTATGGTTGTGTTGATGGTCTGCAGTAACTCCCATCTGGTTATCTGCAACCATTTAGTATTTGCTCCAACCTGAACTCTTGGCATAAAAATTGTTGTGAACACTGATGAGGTTAGGCTGAACAGTCTGTGTTCATACGGGATTCCATGAAAAGCTTCTTCTGATTTAGCAGAAAAGTAATTCTCTCTCTTCATTTGATTCATCAGTTCCACAGATCCCTGCTTCCTCAGATGAACATCTGCTTTCAGGAAACTGTCAATATTCAGGTCACTTTTCGGAATCGCCAACTCTGGAACGTGGACATTCACTATTGTGCATATACCTATCCAGTTTCTCAGCAGTCTGATATATGCTTTGGATCCACATGCCCAATAATGATCCGTGATCACTGCAGTTCCATGTACCATTCCTGGAGCATCAAAGACTCGTCCACAGTTCTGATTCTCTCCCATCTTCCTAGTGCCATTATTCCTGAAGCAGAGTTTCCGATTCTCCAATGGCACTATCTGCAAGGGTCCTCCTCTGTCTTCGACCCATGTTAGCAGTCTAGCAAGTTTTGGTCATAATGGCTTGCATATCCTTTGTGTGTTTTCAATTGCTTCTTTGCAGGCTCCAATGGCCATCCATGCTCTGCAAATCACTACTCCTTTTTCCCATTCGTCTGGTGAAACCACTGTTCCCCAAATTTGCATTTGACCTCTACTCTTCCATCTCCGAGCTTCTTCTGGCGTTTTTCCTTGGACATTTAGTTTGTGATTTGCTTCTCATCTGATTTCTGCTCCTTTAACTCTTGGCTTCTCCTATCTGATCACAATGTGTTTTGTCTTTCAATTGTTTCTTGTCTTTATGTCCTGGACATAATCATCTTCATTTGGATCAGTTGCTTCAGTTGCCCATTTCAATGAGGCATCACTTCCCATGAACTGGCCTATGGTCATGCACATTACTACGTGCGATAGACAGTGTGCTGTCTGGATATCAACTTCTACAGCTACAAAGATCTTTGACTTCCCCATGATGTAAGGTAGGAGTGCACAAACAAAGCATTCCCCCTCTGAATTCCGGCTTCCAACTTCTTTCATATGTTGGTACCATATGTTGTTTCCCAAATGTGCTGTGCTGTCAAAGTAGTCGTTTAGTTCACTGGCTTCTCCTTGATTGCTTCTCTTGATTCTCAAGGTTTTCATGTAGTTTGCTATAACTACATCCTTGAACGCATCCGTATGGCTTCTTCTTGCTGGAGGATTCTCAGGTATCCTAGTCCATGGTGCGGGCCTCTTCATCTGCACCAATTGAGAAGGCAAAAGTCTGAAATTCTTTCTTTATTCTCTTGCCTCTTCCTGGCTCTGGCTATGAATGGCCATAATGATTCTGCTATCATCTGTGCTTGTGCAAAGATCTTCTCCAGGCTTTCGCTTGCCCTTCTCGATGTTGGATCAAGAGTTTCCATCAATGATGTTTCCGTTGGTTTCCTCTCCAACTCTTTTTGTCTCTTCAAGAGTTCAGCTTTTTCCATTTGGCTTTTAACTTCACTTATAGTAGAGCTTCTTATTGTCGGTTGTCCAACCTTCCTTTCTTCTTTGTCTTGTGGTTCGGCAATTATTAACACTAGACCTGGTGTGTGTGCATTCATCGTTTGCATGCGTTTGGTTATCAGTAACCTTCTTTCCTTCACATTCTGCCGACCCTGTCTCCGGCTTTTCAATTTGTTTGTCACCACAAGAGAGTGTGTGTGTCATTGTTAATCACATCCATCTCAAGTTCACTCACTCCATTATCAAACCTTCTAGGGGCTGGAATGATTATATAAGGTCTGGGTGCTCTTGTGGGCTTCATGTGTGCATCATTTGGTGGGTTCACTGGAATTGGAACACTTTGTGCACCAATATAAAATGCAGTTCTAATCGTCAGTGACAGTAAAACAATGATGAATACAATGCATAGGTACATGATACCCCTATAGGTTAATCTACAGCATTTAGTTCCGGAAAAATGAGAGCGTCTCTCCTCCTGAGGGAGGACAAGATTGCTACTTTGGTTACCCATCTCTATCATCTTTTGAAAGAAACTAACTTTTAATACACTCTTAGACACTATTATTTCTGGATTCTGCTGTTTCTGCTTGTGGGTTGCAGGTACTGAAACAATTGTCCCTCTTTGCCTGGACAATGGATTGTCTATTGTCTCTGGATGCAGTTCCTTTTTCTACGTATGAGGAAATGTCAAAATCGAGTAATAAGTTCGGCAAGTCTCTTTACTGTGCATGTTCAAAGTACACGAGTTCCCAGTTGGTGCCTCTTATTTGTTTCATTCCAGACGACATGTCGTGTCCTTGTCAGGATAACAAGAGTGAAGTCACTGGCAGTACCTTCTCGATCTGTCCTTCGGCGGAAAGTTTAAAATCTTCTCAGATAGTTCTGTTGATGGTTAAAAGGTTCGACTTGCATCACAATACCATGCAAGATCATGCTCATCTGCGCAGAATTAGCTGGGTCTCTGATGAATGTGAGGACATCAACACCAGTGGGTCTCCCCACAAGTTGTGGGAAATCCTCAATTAGGCGAAAAAAGGCATTGCTTGCCAATCTGCTATCTTCCGGTGACAGGGAAATTTGTCCTGCCCTTACTGAAGTTTGCAACTGTTTGGCCCTCACTCACTGTGAGCAATTTCTGCAATTTCGAAGTGTGTGGAGAGCAACGTCGATGATAATTCTGTTCAGGATTATACTTAAACATTCTCTGTTTGCAGGATCTCGAAGAAATGTCTGTGGTTCCCCTGACAAGATCTGGACAGTCTTCAATTAAGCGAAAGAACAGTACGTTGATAAGCCTATTCGCTTCTTCCTCTGCTTGGGACATTTGGTTCTTCCTCGCTGTAGTCCGGAAGCAGGAGGAACCGCTCTGCAATCACAGTGAGCAGCCTCCTTATCGTCTTTTCATTTTCAGGATCTTGAAGAAATTCAGTGATGCTGGTGTGCCTTCCCATCAATGACAGGTACGATCTCAATACTAACTCGAAATATATCAAAACGTTCTTAGTAATGTCACTACTGTGGGACACCATAAGTGAGTCCGAACAAAGTCTCTGTGTTGAAATAATCTGGATTCTGTATTTTCTTCCAATTTGTGTCCTCGATCAAAATTTGGCAATTTCCTTTTCTTATCAAGGCTTCAGTGTGCCTCAGTCCAAAGTTCAAAGTCAACAGACTATGTTGTGGCTTATACGTGTGTCTTTTTCTTCTTCACCCTGCAACTAGGATGCTAGGTGTCCGTTTTTATGTCCTCATCCCCTTTTTTACTCAGAGGAATGTCCAAAGTGTGGTACTTCCCCGTCGTCTGTAGTCTCGAAGTGTTGGGGTGCGGGCAGGGGGCCTTCTCCGATGTATGGCTTGATGTCACCCAAAAAGATCTAAGCTCTTCTTCCTTGTAGCTTTACTGCAGAGGGAGTGACGTCTTCCACTGTAAAGGGGCCGTTAAACCTTGGCTCATCCCACTTCTTTCTCGTGTTCTCCTGGGAAGATTGATGGAACATAGACTCTGAGCTGTGTCTGCAGTAGTATCTCCTTCGAAGGGATTGTGTCCTCCGACGTATTCCTCATCTTAGATATATCCTTCCAGCTCTGTTGGCCTCGGAAAATTTTTTCTCCAGAGGGCGCTGCGCGTCGACGTCCCTCGAGTCGATGACCCTCGACAGCCGCCGTATCGACGCTCGACGTCATCTTGCCTATAAAGGCCGCGCGCAGCGTCCGTTGTTCAGTTCCGTTTTTCCGCGCTACTCGGTGCCTCGGAATACCGTTGCTCAGTTCTTAGTACTATTTACCTCGAGTTATTCGATACCGTACTCGATGGCTTCCTCGTCGGAACCGACAACTCCTCGATCCGGCTTCAAAAAATGTCGAGATTGTGGGAAAAAGATGTCGTTAACCGATCCTCACAGAAATTGTCTGTGGTGCTTGGGAGCCGAACACCATTGTTCGGAGTGCGAGGACTGTATGTCCATGACAGCTAAGGCCCTGAAGGAGCGTAGGGGGAAGCTGGAGAAAGGTAAGACTTTTAAAGCTTCTTCTTCTTCTTCGACGAAGTCGAGACATTCGTCTCCTCGTCACCATTCACGCTCCAGGTCTCGGAGTGGGTCTCATCACTCCTCGAGATCGAAACACTCGAAGAGGAGACGTCGAAGATCCCCTTCTCCGTCTTCCTCTTCCTCTGTTTCGCCAAAAAGAATCCCTTGCCCCACGAAACATAGTTCCCGGGCTGAATGGGAGGAATTCAGAAAAAATATGATGAGCGTCTTCGAGAAAGCGGCCTCGACCCCCTCGAAGACTGCCGAGAGCGATGCTCTGGTCGAAAGACCCGAAGGTCAAAAACGCCGCGAGTCGCAGTACCCGGCGAAAGAAACCTCTCGAGCGCGTCTCGAACCCTCGAGTAGGACCATGACCTCCAAACCTTCCTCGTTCCGTTGACGTCGAGGTCTTCGACGCCGTTGTCGAGGGGACCTTCGACACACAGGTCTGTCGACTTGACGCCGGCCTCGACACCGGCGTCGACGCCGAGAAAAGTCACGGTGACCACACATCCAGTGACGATCCCCAGGCCCTCGACGTCGATGGCGTCGATATTGTCGAGTAAAATTCCAATTCTGTCGAGGTCCTCGAGGCCTCCACCTCTGTTTTCGACGCCACGCTCGAAGCCTTCGACATCGACGTTTTCGAGGCCAATAATGACAAGATCAGCACCCTCTGCCTTGGAAATGGGATTTACTCCCTTTATTAGTTCAGAACAATTGAGAACTATATCCTCAATTTTAGAAGAGGGTGATTTGTCGGAACAAGACACATTTGAGTTACAGGGACCTGTAACCCCAGTTAGAGAGGAATTTTCCTCTGAAGAGCGCAGATTAAAGGATCTTCATGATTCTTTACATGAGGCAAGTGGGTTAGACACTTCCCCTGAGGTGGATTTTGCTAAGCCAGACCTGGGGGAGCATGCTGAAACCCCCTACAGAGCCTTAATGGCCAGGATTACAGAGTTCATGGGGTGGTCTACTCCTTCACAATCTTTCCAGCAAGATGACCTCACGGATATTCTTGACAAAGGCCCACAAGAGGATCCAGTGGTGCCCTTTCATAAAGCTCTTCAGAGAAAGATCATGACAAACTGGGAAACCCCAGATGTAATACCAGCAGTAAATAAGAAACTGTCTGCAAAGTACAGGGTATCTTCCACTGACCCAGAGTTCTTGTCTAAACATCCATCCCCAGAAAGTCTGGTGGTACAAGCAGCACCCTCTACCGACGTCAAGACGGCTTATCCTACTGTCCCACAGGACAGGGACGATAAAAAATATGATGCTATGGCTAAGAAAGTCTTTTCAGCATGTAGCATGGCGTTAAAGTCTGTTAATGCTACTTGCACCCTTGCTAGGTTCAGCCATACACTTTGGGAGTGTGCTTCTACAGCGGCTGACTGCATCCCGGAGGGAGAAGAAAGGGATGCGTTCCTGAATATTATACAGGACGGTAAAGACGCTATGTGCGAATCCCTCCAGACGGGCATTGATTCGGCTGACAGTATCAGCAGAGCAATGGCGGCAAGTACATCAACCAGGCGGTTCGCTTGGTTGAGAAAGTCGGGTTTTGCCCCAGATGTGCAAGCCAGGCTCTTGAACATGCCATTTGATGGCTCTTCTTTGTTCGGGAAAAAGGCGGATGACAGTTTAGAGAAACTGCAAACTTCAAAAGCAGCAGCAAAATCCCTAGGAGCTGCAATCCGTCAGACTCCTTTTCGTCCCACAGGAACCTCTGCGAGGGGCAAGTCCTTTCGCTTCTACTCCTCATTCGGAAGAGGTAGAGGACGACCGGCTCAAAGGGGTCAAAGAAGGACTACCCGAGGTGGACGGGGTAGATATTCTAAAGCCGCAGCAACAGCAGGTGCCTCTTTACCTTCGGCATCTGCATCAGCCGCCCCAAAACCACTCTGAGGACTTCCCTCACAGGACACCTGTAGGAGGCAGGTTGACTCAACATCTGGCGGAATGGCAGGCTATCACGTCAGATGCTTGGGCATTGGAAACAGTTGCCCAAGGTTACTGCCTACCTTTCCTACGTATTCCTCAGAGTCATCCACCGGGGATCAGCTCTCAGAAAGCTCCAGATCCGCTCCTCTTGCAGGAAATTATAGACCTGCTAGAGAAAGGTGCCATAGAACCGGTACCTGTAGCGGAGAGGAACAAGGGCTGGTACTCCCCTTACTTTCTCATTCCAAAGAAAGACCGAGGACTGAGACCCATCTTGGACTTGCGAGAATTGAACAAATTCCTCAGGAAAGACAAATTCAAGATGGTCACTCTTTCTCAGATCCTCCAGGCCCTTCAGTTTCAGGATTGGTCGGTATCTCTGGACCTTCAGGACGCTTATTTCCATGTGCCTATCCATCTCAAACACAGGAAATACCTGAGGTTCGCAATTGGCAACTCTCACTATCAATTTCGAGTACTGCCTTTTGGGCTGACCTCCGCCCCGAGGGTCTTCACCAAGTTAATGTCGGTAGTGGCTGCAAGTCTAAGGAGGGAAGGGATTCACGTCTACCCCTACCTGGACGATTGGCTGATCAGAGCTGTTTCTCCGGAGCAAGCTCAGATCCAGCTAAATCACGTGTGCTACTCCCTTCACAAGCTGGGCTTCTCCCTCAATTTAAAGAAGTCTCAAATGATACCATCGCAGAGACTCCAGTTCATAGGAGCGATCCTGGATACTTCCCTGGGAAAAGCCTCGCCACCAGAGGTGAGGGCTCAAGATATTCTACAGATGGTTACCAAGTTCCAACATGCCCAACGTCTCCCAGCTTTCGACTTTTTGAGGTTGCTAGGCCTCATGGCATCCTGCATTTTCCTTGTGCCAGAGGCTCGCCTGAGAATGAGATCCCTCCAGTGGGCACTGAGGACTCAGTGGTCACAATTCTCAGGGAGAATGACAAATCTTCTTCAGGTTCCCGGCAGGGTGGCTCGAGACCTTCAGTGGTGGGCCTGTCAGGAGAACATTCTGAAAGGAGAACAGTTTTGGCAACCCTGGCCGGAGATAACAGTAGTCACGGATGCCTCACTCACGGGGTGGGGAGCCCACGCCAACGACTTGACCATCAGCGGTCGTTGGTCTCCATCGGAGTCCAGACTACACATCAACCTGTTAGAGCTGAGAGCCATCAAACTTGCGTTGAAGGCTTTCCTGCCAGTTGTACAAGGGAAGAACGTCCTGATAATGACGGACAACACGGTGGCCATGCATTACCTCAACAAAAGAGGAGGCGTAGGATCACTACCCCTGTGCAGAGAGGCGATGCAGCTCTGGTTTTGGGCAATCCAAGAAGGAATCTCTCTATCGGCAGTTCACCTAGCCGGAGAGAAGAACTTGACAGCGGACGCTCTGAGCAGGCAGAACACAGTCTCCCACGAGTGGGAGCTAGCTCAGGAAGTCCTTCAAGAGATCTTCACCCTTTGGGGAACCCCTCAGGTAGATCTGTTCGCCACCAGCCTAAACAGGAAATGCGACCTGTTCTGCTCAAGGGAATTTCCTCCGAGAGGAGCTCTGGGAGACGCGTTCATAGTGGACTGGGAGTTTCCGCTTCTGTACGCGTTCCCACCGGTCCCTGTCATTCCTCAAATGATCAGGAGGTTGAGAAGATTCCGGCGAACCATGATCCTAATTGCCCCGGATTGGGCCAGGAGAACGTGGTACCCGGACCTTCTAGACTTGTCCATCTGCCCTCCAATTCGACTTCCTCTCAGAGAGAACCTACTCTCACAGAAGGGAGGTCAGGTTCTCCATCCAGACATCAAAACCCTCAACCTTCACGCTTGGCTTCTGAACGGATGAGGTACAAGGATTGGGACCTCCCTGATGATGTTATGGAGGTGTTGCTTTCGGCAAGGAGGCCAGCAACAAAGTCTTTATACCGCTGCCGTTGGAACAGATTTTGCAGCTGGTGTAGAGAACAGAATATCGACCCATTTTCATGTGGTACACCAATGGTTTTGTCCTTCCTACTATATTTAGCAAATTCAGGCCTTCAAGTTGGCACCATTAAGGGCTATCTCGCAGCGCTATCTATCTTTAAGCGTACTGCGGAGGAACCATCCTATTTCAAATTACCCTTGGTAATACAGTTTCTAAAGGGGTTAACCAATGTTTATCCCCCAAGACCATTCCAAGTTCCCCTATGGGATTTAAACTTGGTATTAACTTTCCTGATGGGTACACCTTTCGAACCTCTCCATTCTTGTTCGTTAAGATTCCTTACCCTTAAGACTGTTTTATTAATAGCACTTACATCTGCTAGAAGGGTGAGCGAATTACAAGCTCTTTCTTGTAAACCCCCTCATACAATCTTTCACAAAGACAAAGTTGTCCTGCAAGTGAAGCCTAATTTCCTCCCAAAGGTAGTCTCTGAATTCCATATCTCTCAGAAGATTACCCTACCATCTTTCTATCCTCCTCCTCACCCGGGGAAAGAGGAAGAGAGGTTACACAGACTAGACCCTAGGAGGGTTTTAAGTTTTTATATTAGTAGACTAGCCAGGATAAGACAGGCAGACCAGCTATTTGTAGGCTACACAGGTCACAAGCTGGGGTTACCAATAACTAAGCAGACCATTTCCAGATGGATCATTCTAGCCATTCTGGAATGTTATAAACTGGCAGGGAAAGAGCCCCCTCAAAACCTTAGGGCTCATTCGACCAGAGGTATTGCAGCTTCATCGGCCCTCAAAAGAGGCGTGCCGATTAAAGACATATGTGCGGCCGCTACATGGTCGTCTGTCCATACCTTTACACGTTTTTACAATCTGGATTCCTCCTCTAGTCAAGAGACTAGGTTTGGAAGGGCTGTACTACATTCTATTCATCAATAGAAGACAGCGTGAAGTCAGTACTCCCTCCTCCAAATATAGAATACTGCTATGGGAGCCTATCTAAGATGAGGAATACGTCGGAGGACACAATCCCTTCGAAGAACAAGTTACTTCTTACCTTGTAACGTTCTTTCGACGGGATGTTCCTCCGACGTATTCCTCATCGACCCTCCCATCCATCCCCGCAGTTCTACTTCCCTTGTTGTTGCAGCTTACGCTCCTTCAGGGTGATTAGTCTAGTCCAGACAGTAATACTGTGGGCTACAAAACGTAACTGAGCAACGGACGCTGCGCGCGGCCTTTATAGGCAAGATGACGTCGAGCGTCGATACGGCGGCTGTCGAGGGTCATCGACTCGAGGGACGTTGACGCGCAGCGCCCTCTGGAGAAAAATTTTTCCGAGGCCAGCAGAGCTGGAAGGATATATCTAAGATGAGGAATACGTCGGAGGAACATCCCGTCGAAAGAACGTTACAAGGTAAGAAGTAACTTGTTCTTCTGTGTTCTGTGCTGCCCTGCACCCTTTTCGTCATCGCTGCAGCTAGCCTGAAATTATAGTAAGGCAAGATGTCATGCAATACAAGTAATTATGCATTTCAGACCCTAAGATTTATCCTGTTGGCTGGGCATCACATCTAGTTCTATCTCGCGGTGTCAGGGGAGTCTGCATCCTTCTCCCTGTTGCTATTTTGTGTGGCATAAGATGATGGTTAGAACCAGGTTGGTTTTTGAGTGCGTACAGTGCCAATGGAAGGCCGTGTAGCCATCCCTTCTTTAGAGTAAGCTTCAACTTGGCTATCGTTTCCTTTAACATGCCATTGAAATCTCACATATCCCATTACCTTGCGGGTGATACTCTGACGAGAACTTGTGCTTTATACCAAGCAACAAGCTAATCTGTTCAAAAACTTCATTGACAAAGTGAGCCCCATTATCTGATCTCATGACTTCACATACTCCCCACCTGGGAAGTAACGCTCTCACTAGAAATTTGCCTTCACAGGTAGAGTCTGGGTGTGTACATGGACCTGCTTCTATCCATCTAGAGAATGGACACACCACAACAATTAGGTACCTGTACATGTTACATACTTGAATCATATCGACGTAATAAACATGCAAGTGCTGAAAAGGTCCATTGGGCCTTGGGATGACTCCTCTAATTACTTTTAGTGTGTGCCCAGCTGTGAACTGCTGGCAGATCATACAGTTCACCATGAAAAATGCAACGTGCTATACTAAGTTCGGTATAAAAAAGTCTTCAGTGAGCGTTGCTGCGAGATTCTCTTTTGTCATGTGTGCTGGATAGTGGAATGGTTCCAATGCTATATTTAACAGGGCTATAAGCATTACAGGTTTACCAGTGCTGTCTTGTCGCCACATGCTTTCGGGGGGGTTTAAGGACCACCCTCGCCGCTTTCAGAGGTTCTTCTCCTCCTGTGGTGCTTCCTCTTGGATTTCCATTAACTGGGTTTGCCCCATGTTATTATAGCCCTTAGGCTCACTTCGGGCAACAATCATTTTTTCATTCACATCAGTGATTTCCACATCCATGATGGTCTCTCCCTTGGATGCCATACGCTTGACTTCCGTGTCTGCTGCTTGATTTCCTCGTGAGATAAAATGTCCCTTTCGTGTGGTGCTGCATTTCATGACCGCTATTCCCACTGGGAGCTGTAGTGCCTTGATGTGCCTGTCCAATAATGCTGCGTGCTACACTGGCGTGCCGTCCGCTCTGAGGTAGCACCTCCTTTTCCAGCGTGCTAGGCCTGCGTGCACTGTTGATGTCACATAGGCGGAGTCACTGTACACCGTCACTTCCTGAGTATCAACACCAATAATTCTGCAGCCTGTGCTGTATAATGAGATGGTAATCATGTACTAATGAGCACTCGAAATTATCTGTTTGCTATGTGCTTCATCACAGCATCCCCTGTATATCTTTGCCCATCGTTTTGATCGATTCTCGAGGACCCGTTAATGAAGACCATTTCTCCTTCTGCCAATGCATGTTCTTTCACACTGGGAATCTCATCATAAAATTCTTCATAATTCGCGCAATCATGTATTGGCCCTCCTTCAGTGACTGGTTCTGCTATGAACATAGCTGGGTTCACTATCTTACATCGAACTATCTTAATCGATGGATTTGATATGATCACTTCATAAGCAGAAGCTCTCTGTGATGTCAATGTGCCCTTTGGTTTCTCTAGAGTAGAAAATATTGCATGCTTGAGGTACAACTTCATGGAGCATCCCATCACAATGGTTTTAGCTTTCTCTATGTCGAACTCTGCGGCAGCTATACTTTGTTCGCAAGGGAAGTGGCCTCTCATCACTGGGTCCAAATTCTCACTGTAGTATGCCAGGGGCTTGTACCCCAATGTGGTTCTTTGTGTGAGCACTGCCGTCATAACACTGCCATTTGTGTGGGAAAACAGGTAGAATTCCTCTGCATAATTGGGAATCCCTAAAACTGATGCAGTGGAAATGGCTCTCTTGAGTTCAGTAAACCCTTTTTCCATGGTCTCAGACCATTCCATTTTGTTTTCGTCACCTTTACCTTCTTTAGGACCTATAACAAGGGCTTGATATATGAGCTGTAGTCAAAGACCCATGCCCTGACATACTTGCAAAGACCTAAAAATCTCTGCATCTGTTTTATTGTGTGTGGCTTAGCTGTGTTCAGTATGGCTTCAGCCCTTTCCGGGGTAACCCTTTTCCCCCATGCAAGATCAATTGGCCTATATGCAGCACTTCTTGCTTACAATATTGTAACTTTTCTTTGTCAACTTTATATCCTTTCTCAGCCAATATAGTCAGAAGCTGAATAGAATCGCGTCTGCATCTTTCCTCTGTCATGCTGCAAATTAAGATGTCATCCACATATTGCAAGACAACACTCTCTAATGCAATATTGCTTAAGTCCATCTGCAGAACTCTGTTGAAAATTGACTGAGACTCACAGTACCCCTGGGGTAACCTTGTGCTTTTCAGACACATCTGTCTGAATATAAATGACGTCAGATCTTGCGAGTCTCGGTGCAATTGAGAAGAATGCATTTTTCAAGTCAATCACCGTGAAATATTTAGCTTCAACAGGTATATTACATAGGATTGTGGCCGTGTTAGGGACTAAAGGGAACTCGGCCTCTACAACATCATTTATCGGGCCTAAATCTTATTAGTCTCCAAGACCCTCCCTTTGCTTTTTTGATAGGATAAACTGCTGTATTGCATAATGAGACTGACGCCACTAAGATGCCCTGTTCCATCATAGCCAAAATTGTCTTGAAAATTCCTTCATCTGCTTCCCTAGACATGGGATACTGTCTTTTGGTAAAATTGCTCCTGGCTTCAATTAAATGTTTACTTCTCCGACTCCTTTTAATAAGCCTATGTCATAGGGGCCTGTGGTCCATACTGAGACAGGCACCTGGGCCATGTCGTCCTCAAAATATTCAGGACAGCTCTGTGCCAACATCATTCTCTGGGGCACTTCTCTTTTGATCATTTTCACCCAGAAAGTGAGATTTACCTCAACTGTTTCTTTCCCATCTGCTTGCTCATCAAACAGATCATCATCAGTGACGTCAGTCAATCTGTACACTTCTTCAACGGCGATTACTGTGCACCATTGTCGGCCTTAATCATCACACTGTTATCTCTGAGAAGGTAAAAAATTCCTCTCAAACCTCAGTGTTCAGAGACTTCAACCTAGGGTTCAACGATATCAATGACCACCAGGCTACTGCCGTAGCCAATACCCTGTCAGAACTAGGTTTCACACAGATTGTGAATACTCCCACACACACCAAAGGAAGAACTTTTGACTGGATTGCCAGTCACAACTGTAACCCTTCTATAACAGCCATTGCTCCCCAAATATGGTCAGACCATCATCTTATCTCCTTTACCCTCAACACTAAAAAACCCACAGTATTAACACCCACGCCCGCCATACCCACTTTAACCAGAAATAAGAAAAATATCACAGCTGATAATATTCTGCCCCATATCCTACCCAAACTGAATTCTCTTCCTGACCACACTGACCCAGGCATCCTAGTGGATGAATTCAATAATGCCATGTCCTTTGCTCTTGACAGAGTGGCTCCGCTTAAACTTAGGAACAGTAAACCAAAAAAGCATCTGAACTCCTGGTTTACACCCCATCTAAAAAACTTAAGATTACAGAAGAGAAAATGCGAAACAGCATGGAACCGGCATCCGACCGCTGAAAATAAAACTAACCTAATAAACATCTCTTTGCAATACAAAAAAGATATTATCCTGGCCAAACAAGAAACTTATAATAACAGGATCACTCAAGCCAACTCCAGTATGAAGGAGCTATTCTCCATCCTAAAAGAATTGGAAACTCCTATCGCAGTACAGGATGACTCCATCAAAGATAAAACCTGGTGTACAGACATACAACTGGCACTAACCAACAAAGTAGCCAACCTCCAAACTAAAATTGCCCTAAAGAAAGCCTCATTACCAACTCAACCTCCGTTGGACAAAATTCCCACACCCAAACCCAAAGAATCTACCCTATTCCGTTTCTCCAAAGTCTCGGTAAATTGAGGTAGAGAAGACCATTCTGACGCTTAAACCCTCTAATTGCAAAGGTGACCAATGTCCCACACAACTGATCAAGGACGCGGCTAGAGATCTAGCCCCCTTCATCACAAAACTTATTAATGCCTCCTTCACTACGGGCACCATCCCTCGCAATCTAAAGGAATCTTGGGTATACCCCCTTCTAAAAAAGCAAACCTTGGACCCCAACATTCCTACAAATTAAAGACCCATCACCACGGTGCCTTTCTTACTAGAAATACTAGACAAGGTAGCGTACACCCAAATCCAGAACTTCCTTGAGATGAACCATCTCCTTGGCACCCGCCAATCCGGTTTCCGTCCGCAACACGGCACAGAAACTGCCCTTATCGATTTAAAGGCCCAAATAGACTCACTCAGAGACCAGGGCAAATTAGCTCTCCTCCTCCTTCTAGACCTATCAGCCGCCTTTGACTTGGTGGACCACAGAGTCCTATGCAATCACTTGGACTCGGCGGCCCACTTCTCAGGGGAGGCTATAGTCTGGATACAGTCATTCCTTAGTGACAGGACCATGAGGGTGTTCTCCCCCGCAGCGGCAGCAGACCCGATTCCCATCACCTGTGGAGTGCCCCAGGGATCCTGTGTCTCGCAGACACTCTATAATATCTTCACCAAGCCACTCTTCGACGATCTCGATAATCTGGGTATCACCTATACCAACTACGCAGACGATACCCAGATTCTCCTACTACTTACTGGGGATTACGTCGAAGATTTGGCTTTGGTGAACAGAGTCTATAGTATCGTTCAAGCATGGATGGCCAACCATGGCCTATGCTTGAACGATGACAAAACAGAGCTCATCATCCTGGGTACGGCAGCCTGCATCTCCAAACTCAACCAAAACTACTCAGCCTTCATCATCGATGGTAACACTATCAAGGTTGCTAGAGAAGTAAAAACCCTAGGTTTTTACCTTGATGCGACACTATCTTTAACCAAACAGGTGAACTCACTGGCCTCATCCACGGCCTATACATGCAAATTAATACGAGCTGGGAAACAATTCCTATCAGATGACAGCTGTCTTATCCTAGCTGGAGCCCTCATCTTATCAAAATTAGACTATTGTAACGCCCTTTACATAGGGACAACCAAACAAATCATCAATAGAATCCAAGTGCTCCAAAACAATGCACTTAGAGCGGCCCTAAGTATCCCTAGAAGAGCACATATCTCAGAAATTAGACGTAAACACACATGGCTTTCCACCCAAGAAAAAATCAACCTCAAATCTGCCTCCCTTATCCACAAATGCTTAAACAACAAAGCCCCCCGCTACCTTTCAGAACGCTTCAAAAAATCCCACTAGACTTACAAGGACAGTCAGCCCTAACTGCCTCCTAGTGCCCAGATTTAAACTAGCCACCATTGGAGGATCCAGCTTCCCAGTCAAGGCAGCGCAATTATGGAACGCCCTACCTCATGCACTTAGATCTGACCAAACGTTCAACAACTTCAGAAAGAATACCATAAAATGGCTCACTGAGAATGAGATATAAATGACTCTCTACCCTCGCACTTCCACTTGTACTTCACCTGACACGCAACGACCTGCTATATTGCTCGTTCACCACCGACTTGCTATATTGTTCGTTCGCCATAGATTTGATTGTTTGGCTGCGCTTTGTCTGCACCTGCACTTGTCTTACCTTGCAAAGTCAAGAAATGTCCACTCTGCCTGCTCTGTAACCTGTAACTTATAACGTATGTAACCAAGCTGTAAACTTTCTTGTTCTCCTGTGCCCTGCTACCTCAGGGTCCGGTGCGCACAATAAATAAATAAATAAACAAACAAAATAAATAAATAAACAAACAACCATCGATCGAAGCCATTTTCCCTCGTACGATGGCTGTGCATATCATCAAGGGAAATACTTGTCCTTTTTCCTCATGCATAGGTATTCTTGGCCTAAATAGAAATTCATCTGGGGTCCTCATGGTCTTGTCTGCAAGGCCTGGTAGCCCTGCCATTAGTACACGTACTCCATACGCAAATATTTCTGGCTCTAAGGAGATGGCTCTCATAGCTGTGTGTCCTGCGTATGCTCTAATCATCTTGCATACGTTCAAATAGTGCATTCCTGGAGTTGAGCATACTATGCCCTTCTCTGTGGACAAGATTGTCATGTTTAACGTTGTCATTAGGTCTCGTCCCAAAATATTTACTGGAGTTTGTCTTGAATATAACAGTGGTACATTCATATCACATTCTCCTATAGAGACTGGAGGTGTATATGTAAAAGGAACACGACATGTAGCTCCTGTGAAGCCCTGAGTATTTATAGCATCGCCGCACAAGGAAAACTTGCCTTTACGTATACACGAGTGTATTGCACCCGTGTCAACTAAGAAGGATTATTCTTTATCCCCTATAATAACATCTACCCTTGGTTCCTGCTGAGGGTCTAGTGTCACTGATAGGATAGAACACATCAGGTTTCCCAATGAGCTGTCCTAGTCCATATACAACTTTGTCCCATTTTGCGTGAATGGACTTCCCCCATCACTAGTATTAGCTCTTATCCCAGAGTTCACAGCCTGACCTGCACTTACTGTCTGTACCAGTTGCATTGGCGACTGTTGAGACTGTCCTTGTGGAAAACTTAACAAGCTCTGAGATTGCAAGCTTTGTTGTGCTCCTGGTTTTTGCTGTTGCACCGTGTGATTCTGTGCAACTCAAACCACAGGTGGATTCACCATACCTGCTCTTGTTCCTTGGTCGTTTTGCATCATGTCTTGACTTCTGCATGTGCGTGCTAGATGCCCTGTCATCCCACACGCCCAACATATTGGCGGTGGTCTGATTATTTGCCCATTTGACATATCCTGATTGCCATTTTGCATGTTTTGAAAACCTCGCTGAGTTTTCTGAAAACCTCCCTGATTACTCTGCCATCCTCTTCCCCTAAATCCTCTCCCTCTGGGGTAGAACCCATTATTGCCCTGATGTGCCTGTTGTGGATTATTGACCTGCTGCATGCTCGGTCCGTCTGTGCTAGTTATCATTGCCCCTTCAATAGTATATTTTGACAATTTTTTCTGCACTAATTTTGCCTCTTCTGCTTTTCGTGCAGCCTCTTTTTTGCGATTCTTTTCTTGCAGCAGCCTGCAGTAGTGCGCTATGGTCAACTGTATTTCAGACCACGGTTTGGCCTCGATCCCTACCAATTTCTTGAGCTGCTTCTGTACCTGATCTGGCAGCCCTTGGCATAATATATGGTAAAACACGGGTATGGATTTCCCCCAAGATTCACGAGTCTCAAGCACCCATGCATCTTGGAAATTCTGAATGTAAAGCAAAGGATTCTCTAACGCTTTCATTTTATGCGTCATTATAACTCTCATGTCGGAGGTATCCGGATATAGCAATCGTAATGCTTTTTATACCGCGGCTCTGCAATTGTTAAACAGTGCTCTGCCATGCGCAGTATTAACTGTAGTCACACCAGGGTAACCTGCACGTGTCCATACATCGTCAGCTGTATCACCAACTATGGCGATTAAAAGACCCTTGATATCCTCTATGGCTAACGTGTTCCCTCCCGTCATTTTTTCTAGCTCGTGTATTCATTTTCCGGCTCCCGATGTCCGCATTAGAAGTTTGTTTTTCAGGTTTTCCCAATCCATGTTTTGCCATGGAATATACTCTGGTCTCGTTCCTCCTTTCTCGAGCAACGGAAATTGTAACGCATAGCCCTCCTTCTCTTCTCTCTTCATTTTTCTGTCTATTGCAGGGGTAATATTCCCGCATCGCCGCCTACCTGGTAATGCCCTTAGTCAGCTCACATATGGTGGTGGAGACACACCCCTCTGACCGTAAAATACTTCTTTGCGTCAGTCTAACTGTGTGGCTGACTCTGACGCCCTTGGTGCAGACCCACTAGACCCTGACCATCTTATCCCTTTCCCTCCTGAGAAGCGTTTTTCGCGTCTCCTCTCTTCCTCCTTTTCCTCATGTTCCTCTTTCGGCTTCTGATATTGTCTGTGCCCAACTCGTGCAACTTCTCGCATCCTCCTTGTTCTTACTGATTTCCAACCTGTCTAGGGACAGTTCTCTATTTCTACTACTTCGCGAGACGTCCTCAGCATCGTACAGCTATGTGCTCTCCAGGCGCTTGTCCTCCCCTCACCCTTGGGGTACTTGTTCTAGCCCCATCTCATCGTATATTCGATCGATCGTCTCTCCGAAGCTTCTGGTGTTGAAGTCATCCTCGATATTTGCCGTAGACGTGCCTGTACCGAATCGTACTCAGGAAAGAATTCTTCTATGTCTTTCCAATCTACTACTGGATTGGGTTTTTAACCTCTTTCCAGGTATTCAAGATCGTGTGCTCTCTGTCTTCGCTTGCATTCTACGTCGTCATCGAATTCTCTGCGCTTCCTCGCTTCCTCTCTGACCCTATCTTCTTCCTCTTTCTTTGCATCTCTACTTTCAATTGCCCTTCGTATTTCCTCATCCCTTCGTCTCTTTATTCTTTTCTCCCGTATCTTTTGCTCTTCTTCTTATATTCGCTTTTGCTCCTGTCTGTCCTGATCATTAGCTGCTCTCTGCTTATGATCACGTTGTCTTTCCTGCTCTTCGCGATATAACTTCTCTCGTCTCTGCCTATCTTTTTTCTTGATCCTTTCGTCTCTCAATACTTTTTCCTTTTCCTTCTCCTTTCTCTGTGCATCGTCTTGCTTTTCTCTTTGTTTCGCGTCATCAATGCCTTTACAATCAAGTTTCAATAAAATCTGACCTCCCATCCATTCGTTCTGTGTGAATGCAATCTCATCAGTTCTATCCTCATTACCTTTTCATCTTTTGCCCTCTCCTTCTGTATCTAGAGATGTACTGGCTTGTGCCTGGTCTTTTCTCTCGTTCTCGCATGTCTCCTTGTCCCTCGGGACCTTGGCGGTGATATCTCTATCGCTGTCTTTGTCTGAGTTTTCATCACTACTTTGCGTAGGTGACTGATATGCCGGGTTGCTATACCCCGTAGCTGCTTTAAGTTCCCTTAGCTGGTATAATCCTTCGTCCTTACTGACTTCGCTTTTCATTTCAGATGGGGCGGTTGGCGCGGAAGGTGTCTCACCCCCCTCTGTGCATACGTTAAGTATCCAATCTACCGGCGGCGGCTCCTCCTCCTTATCCTCTTGATACATCTTCCAAACTTTTTGCCTGTGTATGTGGCGTTCAAATATGTCGTCATGTGCTGTAGGACCGTTTTAGACAGCAATCTACCCTGGAGCCATGGCATAAACATTTTGTTTGCGGTTCCTTTAACCCATTCTGCACTGTACTTTTTCAGCTTAAGTGCATGTTTTCGCAACTGTTTGCACAGGTGTACTAATGGAGCCACGTCTGCCATGCTTACATCTGTTCACCTTCTCTTTATATAACACCTGTTGTGCTTTTCCGTTCGTAAAACAACTTCAACAATATGACCCATCACCAATCGTCGCAAGCTCCAATCCCGTTTTTTCACAAAAGATTATTCTTCCGTTTTCAATCAACAAACATCAATTCGTATTCTACAATATCTCAGTTACTCAATCGCGTAATTTTTATGCCAGTTCCTCGAAGGAAAAATGTCATCCTATGATGTCACAACAAACAACACATAAGACAGACGTTAACAGACTAGACAAACTCCAGCTGGCTACACAGATCTCTGCCCCTACATTTTACCCCGACATGGGGTGTAAGCCCATCCCTTTCAACAAGCGTCTTTAACCGATATGGTCTCCTAGTCATTCCTATTTTATTCAGGACTTTGGATGCAGGCTTCTTCTAACCGCTATGTTAAGCGTTGGAATTTGGGCGAATCCCCTCTTGTTGGGTGTCCTCCCTGGTATCTCTCTCTAGTACTCTACTTCTACCTGTATTTTTGTTTTCCCGCCTCCCTCCGTTACCTTCCCTTACTTGTTCTAAGGCATGCACTTTTTGCCAAAGTATTTAGTCTTTTTCACTCACTGTTAGCATATTTCCTCTCTGGATGCTCGGGATCACTGCCTTCGTTACCGCCTCTCCTGCTGTTCACCCCATCAGCTGCTCGTAGAAGTGGGAAGGGGTTTGTGGGAGAAAGCACAGGTCCCTTCAGACCTTGACCTGCAGGTTTTGCGCTTTATTCTAGACACGGTCTACGGGGAGCTTCACGGTCTACTTAGCCGGATGGCAAAGGACTTGTGATATTGCCGAGGACCTAGAGTTACTTTATGTCGACGGTCAATGGGTGTCTTATCTAATTGATATCGATAAAACATCCTATCTCTGCTACCAAGTGTGCACCAGGACCCCAACCGGCCCATAAAGCTGGGGGTTGCCCAACAGCACTTGGTGTAAGATGGAATAGCAGCACCCGTGAGATGGATGGGGATGCAGATTTATACTCGAGCATCAAATCAATAATGACAATTCAATGATTTGGCAAAGGGAGTCCGTTTAATGACAATTACAAAAAATAGGGAGTTTCATGAATATCAGCGGTTGCGTGATCTTCCTTCTCGCTTCACAACTCCAACGAACTTCATAAAAAATACATCATTTATACTAAAAACTCGTCATCACTGACATGTAACGCTTAAAAGTTGGCATGCAATTCTATTGGTTCTAGGAAGGTAACTTTAATATAGGTACTATATCTTTATATGGTAACGGAGTAAGGGGATTGGACAAACACTGTCAGGTGGGGATCTAAGCCCTTCCTTCAAAATGGCTACTGTAGATGTCACTAAAGGTACGACGTCCCATTGGTTCTACTAACTATAGGACCCTCGAATACTTGGTCCACTATGATTGGGTTGGCACCAACCCCACTCGTACTTTTCCATTTTGCCTAGCAGCATGCAGAATTGTCGGCCAGGTGTTGGGTGCTCACCAGCTCCCCCGGCCTTCCTCCAATTATTGTTACAATCAATCATCACTTCAGTGGTCATGTGTCAATTATTTCACTGTGGTTGGCCTTGAGACTGCATCTCTGCCTGGAAAAAGTTCTGATATCTTTGCATGGCAATTTTCACTTCTTCTCGCTCGGCTGGTCACGTGATTCAGACACCGTAAATTTGCCTTCTTCTCCATGTAATTCGTGTGTTTGATTTTCGTTTTGCCCACTACCTGCCTTCTGCTTCTTATCTTGACCTTTCCGAGCAGGATATTCTGTTCTTTGCTTCATTAATTGTAGCTACTGTTCGTCTATTTTAGCTGATACGACCTTGGCTTTTTGCACGATTTGTCTCTGCTGAGTTTCGCTTTTGCCTTTTATTCTTGATTTGCTAGCTATGAAGCTCTACTCATGCAGCCTCTAGTAACCTTTGGTTGATTCAGGTCTTTGTGCATAGTGGAAGTATACTTATATAACATACTTATTATTATATAACATACTTACTATTATTATTATACTTATTTTGAGGTAGATATGAATAGGTGGCGCTTGCTGCAATCTATCTTACTACTAAGCATAGCAAGCCACACAATTTTCGTAGCTTTCTTGAGGTTCCAAGAATATGTACATGCGTAAACTGGTCGAATATCTTCGTCATGCTCATGGCATAAGCTTCTTACATTTGACTTCGTCCTTTTACTTTAGATTCGCATGGTCCCTTATTCATGGTTCTCAGATTGTCATATCTTCTATATGTGAGTCAGTCCGGGTTCTTGTGGCATCAACATTTGTCTTCCATTAAGACCTTTTTGGCTTCTTCAGGGACTGTACTCAGACGATCTTCATTCCGTTTCATTTGTTGATATGGTTTTCTCGATGGATACCTTACTGTCTTGTTTTCTTTAGTGTTGGTACTTCAATAGGTGCTGGTCTTCTGATAGGTACTGGACAGAGCCCAACTGCATCTCTCTGCTGGTTTATTTGCTCATCATACGTCACATACTTCGGCGTAAACGTTCCTGGTACTTCAAAATGGACCGTTTGGGTGCGGGCCGTACTTGGGACCTCCTCTACAACAGCATACACCTTGCACTAGCATCCACAGTCCTGAATATGCACCAGTGCCAAACTTTAAGAAAATGAATTTACCACCAGTTCTGCTGCTTGTGTAATACTGAATGAAGCATATAGTTTCTTCTCCAATCCATCTTACATACATAGGTTTGCATTGTCTCGGGAGGATAGCTCAGGGACAACGTGCTCGCCTTGGAACCAAGACGACACGGAGCACCACAGATTTGATCCCCAGGTCCGCGCTTAGAATCCTAAATAACCTGTCATATCATATAATTTGGACAAAAGGGATGCCGTTTTCAAAACCTTTTTGATGCATGAAAACAAACATATTTCGCATCAAAGGGACATCTTTCACACTAGAAAGGTGTAGCAAATGTGTTGTGTGGTCCTTATTGCATAAACAAAAACAAAAGAAAAATCAGTTTGTGTGCTCGGTTATCTTGCCTTGAATCAAAATGTTATGTAAAAGGATCATAGCTAAATCTGGGGTAAGTCCTATTTGCCCTTTTCATATCGCCCTGCCAGAAATAAATGGGCCAACCACCTTTTACTTCGTTGCCAAAATCTTTATGCTTTGTGGCTCCTGACGCCACACCTTAAAAAAGAACTGGCAGAACGTGTAGCCATTTTACATCAAGACCCCAATGGGAAATCTTATCATATGCACTAAATCCTGTATTAATTAAAGTAATATTCTCTAAAGCCACTTAAAGATACCTACACTTGGGAACTATAGTTACAGGTAAGTAACTTTTTTCTTATTTTATTGTATGGAATTGGGTAACAAGTTGTGGAATACCAAGTGGCTATCTTTCTTCCGATGGTCATTTCGAGGAAAAATCAATGAAAAAATCAATTGCTTGTTTAGAAAACATTGCCGTATTAAAAACAAAATGTCATACTGCTTCAAAAAATAAAACCATGTTATTCAACATGTTTCTTGTGTACTGTGATGAATCACTGGAATTTATCACTTCTCCCCAAGAGGGATCACCCCCCATCCCACATGAGGCTAGGGAGGTGAGCCCAACTGGCAACACCCTTCCTAGGGGTTCGTGCAAGTGGGACCTCACTGGGAGAGACTGCCCCTGTGTAGACAAGGACTCCGTTCCTGTGAGGAACACCCCAAATACCTTACAAGGACTTATATGAAGAAGGCACAAGTGTGTGTTATTGTAAACCAGAAACTGTAAATATCTCTTTAAATGGAAAATACCATTTAACTGTGACGAGGAGGGTGAAACAGAAAAATGAGGCCGCAGAAGGCCGAGAGTGAAAGAGAGAGAGACGACGGTACGATGTGGAAGGCCCATGGCCCATGGCTATGCCGCACTTGAGAGGGGAGGAGGCTGGGAACTCCAGGAAGCACGCAAATTAAAAACCGGCTGCCGAGCTGAAACCTGAGACTTTACGTGCAGCAGCCTGAAAACTGGAGAGAAAGAGAAGCAGCAAGTGGCGGTGTGACCATGAAGATCCTGTGGTGTACCGACGGTCCTTGCAACTATGCCGAAACCAGTTTACGCTTGGAACCGCACAACGTCCCGGTACCTGGGATACCAGAAGGCCATCCTAGAGGAAGATACGGAATAAAAGATATCAAAGGAAGAAAGGAATTTGTACAGGCGAAGGGGACAGCCAAACCTGCAATAAGATAAACCACAGTGATGTTATCCCCGAGAGGGCCAGGTACCATGGACCAGGGAAAACGGGAGACCCGTGAGTGAGACGTCGAATCATTATGGGTTTATTCATACTCGTCTCAGTAGAGATAAAGAGACTATGGGCCTCATTACGAATTTGGAGGTAGCCATGCCCTTAATAAGGGCATGGCTATCCCCAAACTCGGGTCCGGTTTCCCTGAAAGGGGAAATACCAGGCCATTCCGACCTTGGAGGGCCCGGTATTTCCCCATTCAGGGAACCCGGATCGGGTCCATCCACATTCCCATTTGAGCCCCCATAGGGTTCAATGGGAATGGGGAGCATGCTTACAACAGGGCCGTTAATGACAGGCCCATTGTTAGCGTGCTGGGCTGCTCGGGGGACCCGCTAAGGACGTCTGGTAAAATCAGGCATCCTGAGCCGGTCACGCGAGCGGAACTTGTAATAGGGCGGTAAGGGGTTAACGGCTCCGGCACCTTTACCGGCGCCGTTAACCCCTTAGCGCCCTCCTCGTAATGAGGCCCTATAACAGTAAAAGCAAGAGAAGTGAAGGAGAATCACTATAAGAATATCCATACTCGTCTCAGTGAAGATATAGAGACTATAACAGGGAAAGCAAGAGAAGTGAATGAGAATCGTTATATTTATGTATTTATTTATTTGTATTTTTAAAGCACACAGTAGCCTAAAGGCATTGTGGCGCTGTTACATATAAGCATGTCTGGTTACAAAGAAATTCTTAGTGGTTACATTGATATTTTCATTTTACGGCTCATTTTGCAGTTACATAGTATAAAAAGAATAATATGTTGCATTTGAGGTTCATCTTAAAGGTTACAAAGTACACGTAGATAGCAAATATGTTGTAGCTAGTGGGGTTACTCAGTGCGAAGGGCTCGTGTGTCAGGGTGCAGTGTAGGTTATATGAATAGTGTAGTTTTCAGGGCTTTGCGAAAGGCAAGTAGGGCGGGCTCTGCTCTAAGTGCCTTGGGGAGGGCATTTCAGAGCTTCGGTGCTATGTGGGTGAAGCCAATTGCACCGGCGTTGGGTCTTTTTTTGGATGGTACGCGGAGTTGGTTTGCATGGTGGCTTCTTGTGGGGCGGGCAGAGATGTTTTTCGATATTGTTTCTGAGAGGTATGAAGGCCCGGAGTGATTGATACATTTGTGCGTAAGGGGGAGAATTTTGAAGTTGATCCTTTCCTTGACTTGGAGCCGGTGGGCTTCGCGTCTGGCATGGGATATGTGGTCGCTTTTTGGGATGTGTAGGGCTGCACGGAGTACGTTATTTTGTGTTATTTGGAGCCTGTTCATGTTTTTTGTGGAGGTGCCTGACAGAAGGGCATTGCAGTGGTCGAGTTTGTCTCCTATTGTGGCTCTGGCTATGGAAAGGACGTTTTGAGTGGTTAGAAAGGATTCTATTGCAGTTATAAGTTTTGTAGTGTGAGGCAGAGGAGATGGCGCTGACCTGTCTCGTCATTGAGAGTGTCGAGTCTAAGTAGATTCTGAGGGTCTCTACAGACATAGAGACTGATATGTTTGTGTTGTCGATGGTGAAGTAAGTGTATTTAGTGTTTAGCTTGGCGAGAATTTCCTTGGGGCCCAGGATGATGATCTAAGTTTTGTCCCCGTTTAGGCAGAGGCCATTGATTGCCTTCCAGGTTTGGATGGTGGTTAATATCTGGAGGAGAGCTTTTTGCATCCTGATCATATTCTCCTGTAAAGGGGAGGAGCACTTGAGTGTTGTCGGCATAGTTTGTATAGGCTATGCCGAGCGCATCCAACAGGTCAAACAAAGGTTTGGTGAACAGGTTATAGAGGGTAGGTGCAGTACAAGATCCCTGGGGGACTCCACAATTGATGGTGGTGGGGTCTGCGTTGGCTTGGTCAGAGGAGACCTTCATGGCCCTTCCTTCTAAGAAAGAGGTTATCAATGAGGTGGTTTTATTATAGAAATGGGCAGTATTGGAGAGGTGGGAGGTAAGAATATCCAGAGAAAGAGGAGGTAAGAATATCCATACTCGCCTCTGTCAAGATAAGGAGACTATAACAGTGAAAGCAAGAGAAATGATTTAGAATCATTATGGGAGTGTTCTTACTCATCCCAGTCAAGACACCGAGAGTATAACACTGGAAGTGAGAGAAGTGGAGGCTAGTCGCCATAGGATTACTCATACTTATCACAGTCAAAGTAAACAAAGCATCATTAAGAAAGAGTGCAAAGCTTTAAGAGAAACGCCTGAGGAGAAGGATAAACAGATACATATGTCAACAGACAGATACCATACAGAGAACAAAGGTCGTGAACTACATAGAATCTCAAGAGAGAGAAACAGAACAGTTGGATCACCTTACTCTGGGAAAAAGGAAGAATATCTCTTTGTCCTGGGGTGAGTATATCCATACTTGCCTCAGTCAAGATAAGGAGACAATAACAGTGAAGGCAAGAGAAATGATTGAGAATCATTATGGGAGTGTTCTTACTCATCCCAGTCAAGCCACCGAGAGTATAACACTGAAAGTGAGAGAAGTGGAGGATAATGCTGTAGGATTACTCATACTTATCACAGTAAAGGTAAAGAAAGCATCATAAAGAAAGAGTGCAAAGCTATAAGAGAAAAGCCTGAGGAGATGGATGAACGGATACATGTGTAGACAAACAGATACCATACAGAGAACAAAGGTCGGGAACTACATAGAATCTCAAGAGAGAGAAACAGAACAGTTGGATAACCTTACTCTGGGAAAAAAGGAAGCGTATCTCTTTGTACAAAAACGAAAGAATGGAGTGATAAACAGACAGAAATCATTGAGAAGGAGAAGTGTTGTATGCACTGATCAAAGTAGTCATGAGTCAGCTATTGAAAAGAAGTTTGCGAGAAGCAAATACCTCAGGAGAAGGGAGTCCTCTCCTGTCTTTAGTTCTTACGATAGTGGTTTGATCAGTTAGGGTTAGTTTGGATGTTTGACAGATTCTTTTAAGACATTCACTGATGACTGACCAGCACCTTAGCTAGTTTGTTAGGTACAGAACACCCCATAGAAGTAGGGCGGGATAGGCAGTATTCTTTTATATAATAAATACACACTTGAAAGTCGGCGTCCTCATTCTGACCCGCCACAATACATGGAACCGGATTGTTAGATAACAATTTAGTTCACCTCGTCCTGGGCTTAAAATTGTAACATTTGTCACCCATGTGCCTTTGATTTACATAAATTAAAACAATGCTTGCCATCCCTTCGCATCCTCACCTTCCCTCTGAAATCTTGGATGCACATAACCTAAGGATACTGTTTGACAACCCTTCATATATTATTGAAAATATGTATAAAGCATCTTATCTGTAAGTGTATCTGATCGTATTAAAAGAAATGTTTGTTCCATGAAAATCTGTAAAGACGACTATCGCATTTTAATTTTACTTGAATAGGCTGACGCTACATCCCAAGCAAAGGGGGATTTTGCTCCATTATATATCGAAGAGGGAATTTCCGACGGCCTTGCACTTGCCTTAATGCAAAATTGATAATTGATTTGTATTGTCTTAATACATTGTAGAAGATCCCTTCTATGTTCTTTTGATCATGTGTTACTTCTTAAAATGTTTGCTTAAAAAAATACTAGCTTCACTCAAATAACTATATCAAAATGAAAATGCTTGTTTCATTTGCACCGTACAGGATATGGAGTTGTGGAATCTATTTTACAATTTGGAACTTCCTCTTATAACTATTTTGGCAGGTAAGAATTCATTGACTTTTAAATATTGGGTGGGAAGCACTGTTCATTTTTAACCTCATTCATTTGCTTTTAAATACATTGAAACGTACTGTGGGTCAATCATTACAAGATAAATCGCACTTTCCACGTTGGTCAATGTCTAAGATTTCTCAAGTATCCACTGGTGAAGACTTGGAAAATGTAACTTATGACTCACATAGAGTTAGCTGTGGCAGTCGAACTTCATTCTTAGCAAGGGTGAGTGGCAGTCATAAAGTACGGTTTGTCAACACGCAAGTACACAATACAGGATGCAACCCACAGCATATACTTAAATTATATTTTTATATAATAGCAAAGCATCAATGCATATTTACATTTACAGGAAACTATTTTAAAAACCCAAAACATGGCACACATTTTAAGCCTTTCTTGACAGAGGCCCAAGGAACCAGAATCCCATTTCCCATTCTCTGTAGTTCAGACATCACGTGATGAAGTGCAAGAGCCTCCCAAAGATCAAGCCCAGTGAGCTAAGCACACAGTATTGATGTAAAAGCAGGAACTCCGTTGTTGACAGACAAAACAAATTAAAGCAATTAAAAACTCCTCCCCTCTCAAACCCCAACATAGTATGGCACATCCCTGCTCAAGAAGTGCCTCATCCTTACCCACACCAGCAGATGGAATCCCGTTCCATGCAGTTACAGAAGTCAAATGCTGGCCTACCTTCTTTTCAAACCCCCTCCGACATATTGACTATTACTTGGCATATTACTAGGCATATTTATATAGCGCGTTCGGACAAGGCATCAAAGTGCTGTACTGGGTTTGTAGAAATGTTGGACAGATGGGAAAGTCAGATGAACAGGAAGGTTTTCAGTTTCTTTCTGAAAGTTAAGAGTTTACTAATGCCCTGCAGATCCAGAAGCAAGACATTCCAGAACTTAGTTGCGAGGACTTCAAAAGATCTTCTCATGGCTCTCGACCAATGCATGAGATGATCGTAAATTGTGTGAGGGACGATGCCATTGAAATTTACTGGAGCGGTATCTTGGGCCGATGTTCTGAAGGGTTTTAAAAACTATGGTTAAAGATTTAAACCAAATCCTTGCTGCGATGGGCAGTCCGTCTCAGAGCTCTCTCCTGATTAACCATCGTCTGTGTTTCTCTGTATTTCTCTCTTCCCCTTTTTCTTTCCTCAAGATTTTTCTCGTAGTTTGTCTTCGTAGAGATAGGGTCGCTCTCGACCTGCCACCACAATTCCTTCCAAAGCTGTCCCTGGGGAGACAGAGTGGTTAGAGGAGGGGCTAAGGCCCCAAATATGAGGGAAAAACCAAACAGCACCAAAAACTCTCTATATGTTGAGTCATGGTGTTATGACGAAGATTGAATCCCGGAACATGACAGTGGAGGTCAAATTGAACACACTGATGAAGGGAAGGCAAGAAGGAGAAGTGGACCTCTCGGGAACGGAGAATCAGGTATGAGCACAACAAATGAGGGAGAAGGGTAAGTAGGTACCATAACCATGGAGCACAGACTTGAAGAGAGAAACGAAGGAAAAAGCTAGGGAAAGAACCAATGCCTGGAACTGAAGGAAGGTACAAGTAGGACAGAGCAGAAAACTAGCGTGTTACCCAAAGTCAGCAAAGAGTAGAAGTGAGGATTGCAGCACAGCTTGCCTTGCGGCTGACCCGTAGATGAAAGGCTGATGAGAACTGCAGGCCGCCATCTTGAAAAACACTAGACAGCAGCCTTAGAAAGGGGTTTGTACGTGATGGCAATAGTGTCATCCATACTTCCAGCAATACCATACAGACCAGCGACCCTTTGTGACAGTATGATCCCTCTTTCTCCAGGTTTCCAGGGATATCGACGATGAAACGGTTGAACCAGAACGGGTGTATGCAGATGTGTTACAGGTTACCAGGTTCTTTCTTGTGTAGAATAACCCTTCCAATGTACTAAATACTGGAGAGAACCACAGTAGTATCTAAAGTCGAATATACATGAAATCTCATTCTTCGGGTTCAGAGGTAGGAGGTTGTTCATGAGAAGCAAATGTTGAGGGCCGATGTAACCTGTCCGGAACATAGGTCTTTAGGAGAGAGGAATGAAAAACTGGGTGAATATGTTTCCAGGTCGTAGGGAGGTGCATTCTAAATGCCACTGGGTTTATCTTGGCAGTAATAATAAAAGGTCCAGCATATTGAGGAGAAATCTTCGAAGGACGGATCCAACGTGGTAGGAATTTAGTAGAGAGGCATACCTTATCACCTCCTTCCACTCGGGGTTACTGGCTTGCTGTCTCTCAGCGTATTCCTTATTCTTTCCTTTGGGTAAAGACAAATATTCATAGGCTATCTTATGATTTTCAGAAATGTTCTTCAAGTGTTCATCTAAGGTGGGAATACTAGTCGGAGGAACCACTGTGGCGGGTAGGGTTCTTGGATGAAATCATGAATGGTAAAAAAAAGTTCTCCTCATTAGCGGAACGCAAACTCCGCTATCGGCAGGACTTCAGACCAGGTATCTTGGCTGTGTGCTGCGTAACGTTGAAGGTATTGCTCCATGGTGTGATGTAACCTCTCGGTTTGTTCATTGGTCTGGGTATGTAACCAGATGATAGTGCCCTGTCAATACCAAGCAATTTACTGAGTGTTGCCCAAAATCGTGATCTATATTGGGAACCTCGGTCCACAGTAATGATGTTAGGAAGTCCATGTAGTCGGAATATTTCATTGAGAAATATCCTTTCCATCTCGGGTGCCCATATACGCCCAATAAATCGCTAAAGTGAGGCATTTTACTAAAAGAATCCATGGTGACCATGATTGCTGTGTCCCCTCTGGAAGGCGGTAGATGCACCACGAAATCGGTGGATAAATGTGTCCAGGGCACCTAGGGAAATGGGTGCTTGCTCTAATTTGCCCACTGATTTGTAAGTAGAGTACTTGCTCCTGGCACAGGTGGAACAGGCTGAGACGTAATCCAAGATATCCCTCTTTATGGTAAGCCACCAGAACAAACGGGTCACCAATTCTGTGGTAGAAGGCACTCCCCGATGACTGGCTGTGAGCCATCATGACACCAAGAAAGAGTCTTACTTTGCAGCGTTTATGTAGGTATTAGCAAACACTCCTGGAAGAAGTATAGGCCATTCTTTACATTGTGCCTGGTAGCGTTCTTGGCATGAGTTGGGGAAATTAGCTTCCTAATATGCTTTTGTTAGCTGTTGCAAAAATGTGGTTACGATGTAAACAAACGTCTTGCTACCAAGAATCAGCTCTTCATAGGGAGTTGTTTTATTTTCTACCCCATTCATCCTGGATAAGGTGTCTGCTATGAGGTTTTGACTGCCAGGGATGTACGTTATCCTCAAGTTGTACTGAGAAAAGAAATAAGCCCATCGGCCTGCCGACTATTGCGGCATTCAGTCTGTTGTAGAACTCGCAGATTTCTATGGTCTGTGTGTACTTCAAGCTTGTATCTTGCACCCAAAAGAAAGTGTTGCCACTCCTTGCAAGTAGCTTGAATGGCTAAAAGTTATTTTTCTATGACGGAGTAGTGCACTGTGCTTGTAGTCAGAGTGTGAGAGTAGAATGCCACTGGATGTTCCTTCCGGCTGGTCCTTCTTGTTTGATGACCACACCTATAACTGCTTGAGAAGCGTCAGTCTCTACGTACAAAGGTTTTCCATGATTAGGCTGAATAAGTATAGCGGTGGTACAGAAGGCTATCTTAAGGGTATAAAAGGCCTTTTTTGCCTCTGTCTCCCAAAGAAACGGGGTACCCTTCTAAAGGAGTTGTGTGATGGGTAGCACTATAGCTGAAAAACGAATGATGAAGCGACGGTAGAAATTAGCCACCCCCAAAAACAGTTGGATCTCCTTGATCGAGGATGGAGCAAGCCACTCCTGGATAGCCCTTCTCTTCTTGGGATCCATTGCGACACCTTCTGCGGATAGAATAAAGCCATGTAGGAGATAGAAGGGGTCTCAAATGAGCTTTTTCAGGTTTGGCAAACATAGGATGCTGCCATAGTCATGATAACACCTCTGTGAGATGTTGTCAATGGTTGGTCACAGAAGGAGAGTATACCAGGATATCGTCCAAGTACACCATCACATAATGGAACAGTATATGAGCAAAAACGTGGTCAATGAACTGCTGAAAGATTGCTGGGGCATTCACTAGGCCGAAAGGCATGACCTGGTACTCATAATGGCCAAAAGGTGTCCTAAATGCGGTTTTTCATTGGTCACCTACCTTGATTTGCAGCAAGTGGTACGCCCCTCTAAGATCTAACCTGGTGAATATCACAGCCCCTTGTATTGCTTCCAAAAATTATCCATCTAATTGTCATTAAAAAGGGGCATCCGATAACGATCCTTCTCAGTTACCTGATTAATTCCCCTATAGTCTATGCAAGGTCTGAGTTCTGCAGTATCTTTTTTTGGGATAAAAAAGAGAGAGAAAAAAGAGAGAGGCTCCTGCAGAGGACTGGGACCTTCTGATTAATCCGTTGGCCAAGATTTCGTCCAGGTATTTCCTCAAAGCCCCCTTTTCATGTAAGGACAAGGGATACATGTGACAGAATGGTACCTCTGAGTTAGATAACAAGTCTCTGTCTTCCGGACAATGTGGTGGTAACTCACTTGGAATCCGGTCTTTGAACACATCCACAAATTCTAGGTATTCCTGAGGTATCTTCTTGATTTCATGTATACTAGGCTGTGAAAGAACAGAACCCAACACAGAAGCAATCTTGGAAAGGCCACTTTCCATAGGACCATCGCATTGCTCTCTACAAATATAAGAGGAGAACCTAACTGTGTAATGGGTTCAATCTATGGCAGGGTTGTGTCTAGGCAACCATGGTATTCCCAGAATGATGGGGAATATGAGCGGCACAGATTATGTCAAACTCAACCTTTTCGGAATGTTGGTTGATAACCATCTGTACAGAAATGGTCTTTTGAGTAATGGCTCCGGAACAGAGTAATCGGCCATCCACTCCTTCTACCATATGGTTGAGTGGTTTTTGAATAAAAGGCATTTCTTGTTGCTTAGCCTATTCGATGTCCATGAAGAGCTAAGACTTCCAGAGAAGGTCTGGTAGACCACTGAAAGTAAACATGCACACCATCAAACGCTCATCCATGGTTTCTTTGGTTGAAGCAAGATGGATGAAGGGACTAACTAGGAACTGCCAAAACCAATTTAAACAAAATCCAATTACTACAGAATAAAGCCCTCAGAGCGGCTTTAGGGATAAAGAAATCTGAACATATATCCAGCACTAGAAGAGAAAACCACTGGCTGCCAATTGAAGCAAGGATCATATTCAAAACCCTTAGTATCGTCTACAAATGTACCACCAACAAAGCGCCCAGCTACCTCAACAACTCCATTAAAAAATAAATGTCATGTAGGTCGCTGAGATCTAATAATCTGGCCCTCTTAGAAGTTCCTCAATACAAATACAGCAGAGCAGGAGGAAGTAGTTTCAAAGTTCTAGCCCCTTCGCACTGGAACGCACTACCTCTGAGTATCAAAAACAAGGATTCCTTACGAAAATTCAAAAAAGCATTGAAAACCTGGTTTTCAATAAATATTAACCGCTCCAGCCCTACCCTCCCATGACCATCTACACTGCTTAGGGCAGCCGCTGTATTGCAAATAAGGCTGAAACAAAATGGGAAGGGCCAACTGACCAATTGGAATCTGGTATATGACTACATGATATCTTGTAACCTATGTATAAAGAAAAATGTATTATTTGTATTGTAACTGCAACATTGTATAATAATGAGTTTAACTCTCCTGTATCTTTCGCGTGATACCCTAGGGTCTGGGCGAGTAACAAATGTAATAAATAAATAAATAAATTCCCGGTCTCCTGTGCCTTCTAAGGCTGGGGTCTGAAGTTTCCCTGTTTTCTAGGGGGTACCTCTGGACAGTCACGTAGGAGATGGCCCTTATCCCCGCAATACAAGCAGAGCCCTTGATCACGTTTTTGCTGCTGCTCTGTAGGCGTGAGAGGACCTCGGGTCGAGTGTTATTCATTTGTGTGTAAACTAGATCCGCATTCGAGATGGTATGCAGAAAATGAACTGTGTATCATCAGTGTCATTGTGGAAAGTGATGTTGTTATCCTGGAGCCAGTTAAGTAAATGTTTGAGGCATGTACTCCATAGCCCAGTACATAAGTATTAGATTTAGGTTGGTTGATCCTGACACAAGTCGTGCGATCAGTTACGAAGAGGTGACCACCTAAGGGCATTTTCAGACATATTTATAATTTCTTTTAGCCTATCCAGCAATATAGCATGGTCCAGTGTGTCAAACGTTGCTGATAGATCAAGTAATGCAAGTAGGGCAGATGAGACTTGATCATTTTTTTTCAGGACCTGGTCCTTTGTATATAGCAAAGCAGTTTGTGTTTTGGCCAGGTCTAAAGCCGGATTCAAAATCGCTGAGTAACAAATTATCTTCCAGATGCTCCTGGATTTGAACTGAGGTGATTTTGTCGAGAATTGTTAGAGAATGGGACATTTAGAAATCAGCTTATAATTGCTGGTTTCTAAGGAATCTAGAGATTTCTTTTTAATGAGCGGAGTAATCCACATATTTTCAAATTCTTTAGGAATGGTACATTCTGTCAGGGATTTGTTAATAAAATGTGTGATAAACAGTGTGACAGTGGGGCTAAAATGGTTAAGAATGTTATAGGGGCATGGGTCACCTGGACAGGTGGTCAGGTTCGTTGTAGTGATGACCGCTGGTACTTATTACAGTGTAACATGTTTAAAATTGAAAATGGGGATAGAACCCCTATTTGCACATTCATTATGGAGAGGGTTATCCCCATTAGGAGTGGTTACGCCGAGCTTCTTGGCTATGGCGTTTCAAATGTTAGTTTTTTTATTATGAAAGGCTAAGGCCAAAGTCTCGCACCATTCTGTGGTGGCATGTCACTTTTGCACAAAACATGGGATTGCAAAGACCCACCCACAAGTCAACGCTCCATGCATTTTACCAAGATAAGGGTCTTCATCAGGTTTTTAAATAAAAAAACAGAAGATATACTTTTTGTATAAGTTCACTGCTCAGCCATTCAGTGCCTGTAGGGCTCCTTAGTATTGTTAATTTAAGAATTTTCCGTGAAACAAATGCAACACAGATGCTAAATATAATTGCAATCTGACAGTTTAGGTTTATAATGATGAATTCTACACTCCATTCTGTCGAGGAAATTAAACTCAGGATTTGGTTTTATGTAAAGTTAGTTTGGTAAAGAGCAGCCCTGCAGAGGGAACACAGGAACAGACAACATAAGACACTCCAACAATGCATACTCCTGTATTGCCAGCACACACAACATATATATTGAAACCTATGTGGCTGTCAGAATAATTAATGACTTCATTAAGGCGGGCTTCACTCCTTCCATTTCATACAATGGTTATTCTATGTGGATACGGAAGAGCCCTGGCCATCTAGGTTTATCCCTGTCACCTAGAGATACCAGTGCAGATGTATGCTCATTACCCAATGAGACTTGCAATGGGAGGTGGGTGCAGACCCGGCAATCAGAAATATTCTGTATACAGCAATACTAGCAGGTGGCATGCAAGAAAAGTAATTTTTCTTTCTATTCAAAGGTGAGCATTAGTGCCCTGTGGATCGCAGAAGAATGTATTAACGGCTCCAGTAGTTAAGAAAAACGCCATCACTAGGAAACTTTGGAGATTCATTTGAACACTGTCATTGACAGGTTGCTTCAGCTGAAATGTTCTTAACACCAGCTGCCAAGTACAGTTTAGAATTCAGTGAGTTCTCACAAGGTTCGAAAACGCTGGTATACTGAATACAAGACTACAAAAAGTGAGAAAAGCAACAATGCAAACAGAAAACAATAGTTGCCAGAAGAATTTGTCAATGGATCAACTGGATAATCAGAAAAGTGGTGCATGGTCGGTGATGTCAATTTATGGTACATGGACAAGAATGCCAAGCAGAAAAAGATTGTAGAACAAATGATATCTTTGCAGCATCTGTGGTTATTTATTTTGACTCCCGCACTCTAAAAGGTGATCATAGACTTAAAGTCCAACCTGAAAAGAATTATGTAAGTGTTCTTCCAGAAAGGAATTCAATCTTTGCACATAAATCCCTTGAGTTGAAGGATCAGGGAACTGGAGAGCATAAACAGGCTGAGGTTGCTCGCCTGCTCCATTTGAACCAGCGCTCACTGATGGTGAAACTACACCACCAGCTGAAGCTGTATGCAGAACTTTGTGGCAGTATCAGTATGACTATGAACAGGCAGCGAAGCTCTGATGTTCGCCTCAGAGGTTCTGCATATAGGACCAGAGATGGACATGGGTGATCCTGCTAACGTGCTACAGCACCTTCCAGAATCGATCACAATGTGGGGCATGGCAGTCGGAGCCGTTCCAGGTGCTTCTAGAACAGGCTGATTACTTCTCCAACTAGAAGCATTGGCCCGCTTTGGATGTCCTTCACACTTAACTGCAGTCTGGGCCCATAGTGGCTGCTGAATTATTGCAGTGCAGAGACTTAAATATTTGCCTCAAATTTGGGGGGTGCAACCAAGCTTAGCAATGGAGTTCGAACCAGGAAGGTTTGGGCATCATCCCACCGAGAACACTTTTAAAATAATGGGATAAAATGGTGTGTTTTACAGCAACACTCTGAAAAATTGGGGCAAAATTCATACAGTTTGAAACCTATTTTGTATGGTAGCACATGAAAGAATCCAATAGGTGCAATTCACCAAAAATGCAAGGGGCATTTCCAAGCACATTTTCAAGATGCCTTTCACACAGTATATGCCAGTTCATGCCTATGCATGTTCATATTAGGCTCCACTCGTATATGCCAGTATTACCATATGAGAACTTACTACTTTTGGCTTTGCCAGTAGAACATTCCATGCCAGTTAAAAACCTAATGAGGGTCAGTCTAGCCATATAATAGACTTATCATGTTCGCTTTACAATTGATGCCCAGTAAAGAAATGCCATGCCACAGTAGCAAAGTATTTTCAAACTGGCTGCCCCAATGTCGGCCAGTCTAGCAATGTAATACCACTTTACATGTTTTGTTTTACCCTTAATGGCCATAATAAATGTTATGCCTTTGTAAGAATGTATATTCAGACTGGCCGTACCAATGTAGGCCAGTCTAGCTACGTAATAACACACACCATGTTTAATTTTATCTTTATGGACAGAAACACATGCTACACCACAGTTAAAAACATGTCCAGACTGGTTGCACCAATGTGGGCCAGTCTAGCCATGTACTACCATGTATCATGTTTGCTTTACACCTGATGGCGAGTAGAAAAAGCCATATAAAAGTACTACTGAAGGACCTGAACCTGAAGGAATCTAGGGATGCACGTTCAGATCACCGCCCCTCCCAAACGATTTAGATTGCAGGAAATATGTTAAACTGCAGAGAATGCCTTGAGGGTGTTGTCGGGGGTAGGGGGCAACCTATAGGTGGAAGTAGTCGACTGGGAACACATGTATTTTTGGAACTCATACAGGGGAAGACATGAGCTAGGGCTGCATATTCAATAATAGGCCTGAATCTTCGCAGGCCGTGTTGGAGACACAGAACAAGAAGGCCACATCTCTTGCTTAATTATCACATTCCAATTCCCAAGTGCGGCAAGGAACATGCACGTACACCCACATATAACTATATCAAGTTAGCCCAATTAGGTAGGAATGTCAGAAGTTGAATGGGAGACGAGCTGAGGCCCAGTACGAAAGCCATACTCTTGGGAGCAGAGGTCTTGAGCTTCAAAACGGGAGCTGAGATTTAGGGCAATAGCTCCCCACAGAATAATTGTCATTCTATTTGAAGTACCAGATGCAAGGAAATAGTGCTTTTAAATCCTTCATGAATTGGATGGATAAGTAAGACCCATGTCCATCCCTCAGGGAGGGGTAGCTGATACAGGGGGAAGCTGAGTACCACAAGGTCTGTGATTTGTACCAGGGAGAGCAAAGGGTGATGCCAAGTTATAAGATTAAAACGGGGAGGCACGATGGGAGCGTCTACGTGTCTAGGATGAGAAAATAGTTGCCTTGTTTGCGGGAACCAGTGTGACCTCAAAGTTATCTGCTGATTGGATGCTGACGACCAGGTGCACACCACGTGGTTAGGAGTGAAGATAGGATGATGCCTTTTAAGTTTAACCAATTACCTTGCAGTGCTCCGAGGTGAAGAGCTTGGCACCCACGTATGGAAAAAATGGCGAAGAAGTCGACACAACCAATCGGCACAGGGGCTGCATGTAACCACTACCATGTAAATAGATGGCAGCCAATGAGGGTGGGGGATTAATACTGTATATCGAAATGGTCATGAATGACAATGTTTGTGTTTATAAAGCGAACTCCATTTTGAGGAGCGAGAGCTCTGTGGCAGTGGACTTATAATACTATTGTCGCCATTTTCATTTTTGTATACAAAATAAAGCTTTGTTCTTCTCGAAAAGGGTACTTTTTTTCCCTAGCGGGTTGTTTTTTCTATGTCTGGTTGTTGTGGAGTTACCATACAAAAGGAACAAAATCCTAAACATTGTGTTGTACATTAAGGAACATTTATTTTGTTATTTTGATCACCCGAGACAATGGGAACTTTTCTATTGGCAAGAACTGTCATTATCACTTCACGTTGGAAGAAATCAGCCTTCCACATTTGGTTTAGGATATTCGTGTCCGGGTCAGAGGTAGGTTTTGGGGCACGATGGTAACTGACTTTTTAGTTAACACCCTGACATTTTCCTTAGTTTTCTTTGAGTCAGGGAAACCCTTCTAGGCTTTAGGGGATAAAGAGGCTTTTTCCCAACCCGTGTGGTTAATAAAGGTTTGTAACCAAAACCATGCCACCTTTGTATCCGTGCCTTCCTTCTGCACCCTTACAACATACATTTACATGCAGAGATATTCATATACGCGCACCCCTTGTGTGCACAAATATATACAAACACATTCACATTACCACATCACTCACCTAGTTGCATCTCTGCACACCGCTGCCAGGGGACACAACTGGATGGCCTGCTCCTCTCTTCAAAGCACGCTGAATGACGTGAGAGGACTCCCCATGTCAGTCAGCGCTTACACTATTAAAGCAATAATGAGAGGCTGGCCTCTCATTATTGTGATCTGAGAATGTTGCTTTGAAAACAAACAAAAAGGATTATTAGTGGCGGACAACTCGCCCCTGCTCAGAAGCAGGCAGCAAAGTCACTGTGCAAAGAAAGCACCCGGGTGGACTCTGTTGCATGGCACTGTGATACTGCTTTGGACTGTGATGTGCATAGCTTATTTTTAATGCTGCAGTTGCTGCGCTCTACTGCTGTACTAGATTTGGGGTGATAAGCATGATGAAAGTGCTGAGAACTATTAAGGGCTTTGCAAATGTCTTTAACAACCTGGATTATATCTGTCACCATCATTAACAACTTGGAGACTAAATCAAGGAATAAAGTCAGCAAGTGGTTTCTTGGCGACAATGACAGTTAGCCCTTCAACCAGGGGAAGCCTGTATGCACCCCATGAACATATAAACCACAAAAAGGTAGGTTTCAACTCATACTTAAGGCATCTAGGTAGTTGCATGAAATGAAGATGCACATTGAGGACATAGCCTTCTGTTGCTGGAAGCATGGAAGTCAGTCTTTTCAAACTTTCCTTAACTTGTGCGCCAAAAAGACAGGACAGTTATTACTGTAATTTTGGGCCACAGTCTGGAAATATGACGTAAGACAGTCCCTCTACACCACAGCAATCATGGGCACTTTTTCAGATCGAGCCACAGAATGCACCAATCTGCTGAGATAAGGAAGGAGGAGTCTGGGCACTACCAGGTGGCCATCTGAAGAGCGCAATAAACTATCAACAAACAAATTCTAATGTCATTTGCACAATAGCTGCTTCTCAGACTCGGGTGCCATACCCTGCTGCATAGCTAGACTGGAAAGAGTTGCAAACACTGATTGTTTCACTGAACTTCAGACACGGACACAGTTAGGAGCCAGGGGCCTATTAGGGCGGCAGTGCTTACTGACTTTTCAGCAAGATCATTACTAGCTGCCATTACTGTATGGGACACATTGTATCCCATGCACTTAACAGTTGCTAAAGTAGAAGATAATAGAATAGCCTCAAACAGAGTCGAAACTAGACGCTATGTAGGATAGAAGTACTTGGTGCCGTCGGATAACTATGCTGCTTCCACAGTATGCCAGAATTGTGAACCACTCCATGGGCATTGGATGAATCAGCAACGATCTTGGATGACTTTCCCCTAGCTAGTATGCATGTTTGTGCAAGAACAATTAATTCAGCAAGTCGCTCGATTTTAGAAAAATTTCCTATGGACCTTACCCGAGTTTTCGTCCATTAAACGCACGCGAAAATAGGCATCAGGGAGCTGCCATTTTGTGATAATCCTATCATTTCCCTTATCGCCCTGGCTGACCTGCTTTGCGGCACTAAATCATATCCCCCGCCCCTGAGCCTGTCATCAGCAGACGCGTACCGCCCGTTTCACAACGCCAAAGCACGTCTCGTGTCAACATTCGCTGCGCTTCAGCTAATGACGTGTCGCCATGGAAATGGCAGGACGCCTCTTTCCTCAATAAGTATAAACAGACCGTTTCACAACACACAGCAGCAGATTTTCGATTCCATTCCTCTCTCTGTGTTACTTTGAGTATTCTGTGACTCGTTTCTATGCTCTGGTCAGCTCTCTTCGTTGCTTGTAGCCCGTGTGAACAGATACCAGTACCACCGCTATAAATTATTTTAGTTTGTTTAACACACAATGGCTACAATAATGCCCTACATGTACGAGCCCGAGTATCCCGAGGAGGAACTACTGGAAAGGGAAACACACGAAAACGATGGGTCTTCGGACGGCAGTTGGTAGGACGATTCAACAGCTGAAGAGCCTGGACCTAGTCGCATGGACGGTGTTTCCACCTGGTGCACATGCAATCGGTGCGAGCTAATGCCAACCGAGGATGAGAACTGCTGCTGCTCTGAAAACTCGGGATGCGTGGCCTACATTTCGGAAGGCGAGCCACGACTGCAATGCATCACCAAGCTGCCAGACTTCAGGGCAGCCTGCCTCACACGGTCCGTGTTGAGGATAATGATGGTGCTTATGCACGAACTTCGCGCAACTGTTCGTCCTCGTAATCCGAGTAACGAGTAAGTATACTCTACTTGTCATGCCACTCCTATTTCATGGTCTTCTACTGTATCCAAAATTACATATACATATCATTGTAACTCATGAAAGTCGTTCAATAGTGTGCAGTGTCTAGATAGCATTTTTCCGAGCAGAATGCCATTAGTTACAAGAATTGTCATTGACAACAAACGTTTATTAAACTTATCTTGGTCATTTAAAAACAGTTTGTTTCATTCCTTTTCACAGGTGGTACAGGCTGGTGGCCTATCGTTCCTTTACATGGTGGCTTTACGGGAGGCTTGGACACCGCGTTCGAAGAGTGATACCGGCCTGTGCCGTTCGTGCCATAAGAGAAACACTCCCGAGTGACAGCGGTCAGTACAGGGGAATTTCTCTCGCTGTGCTGCAACCTGACCTGTACAATGTTTAAAGTCTTAAAGTATCAAAATAAGATACAAAATAAAACACCACATATATTTTAACAACGGTTGTTTCGATTTTTTAAATTAATCAAGTGTGTCTCCATTCAAGGATGGACGTCAGACATCTGTGCTCCGAATGGGTGAAGGTCAGGCCGCTGTGAACCAGGGTGGTCACTATCTAAGCTAACATAATATATTCTCAATAATGCATGCACTAAATAACACTTATTCAAAGTCTTTCAGTCGGTTATGTCTCTATAAAAGTCACACATATATCTATACTATCAATTAACATTGGATTATACAGGCCAAAGGTTAAGGGTCTTGACCACTATAATACACTGTTTGAAGTGTGGGTCTGTGCTCACAAGAATCTCCGGTATGTGGCATTTGTTATTGATAGGCAATGATATACTGCAGTAGGGGTCTAATGCTAGTTGGGGATCTGCTAGGTGGGCATCATGGCGTGGTCAGTGGTCTGGCACATGAAGAGAATACCTTGCAGGGACACAGGGTCAGAATGGCAGTAAGTTTCCACTGGCGAGGGTGCGTGGGCAAGGACACGTTTGTGGAGATGAACGAGCTATGTGCTTAGTTCAGGCTGGTTCACATGCAGGACCGTGATCTCAGAGGAAGAGTGATGTGTTACATTTATTAGCTGTTGCAAATACCTCTGAAGTTTTCCAGTCAGAGTGGGAACGAGGGTGGGGGCCATGTGCTCTGCGCAGTGAGGCCTGTTCACCAAGATGGAGTGGAAAGGGGGTACAAAAATGGATGCCCCGTATCCTGCTCAGTGGTCCCATCTACGCGAATGTCATCCAAAGTTAACATCACATAAGGGCAAGGGGCGAACTCACTACTGGAGGCACTTGGTACGAGTTTCTACTGAGAAGTAAAGGATGAGAGGGGCCTGATGGCCCCTCGCTCCCACACACTTGCCTGCACGCCCCAGGCCCATCCATCCCACCCCCCTCTATCAAAGGCGGTTCGCACCCGGGGATGAGCGTTGGCATGGCGGTCCATTCTATAATGTAAGCATGTTTCCTTTTCCTGCAAGACAGAACATCCAAGGGACGAGTCACATGTTCAGAGTTTAGTCACATAATTAAAAAAGATGATGTAACTTATGCAAATACTAAGCCGCACATGATGAACTGGTATAGTTCCGGCAACCAAAACAAACCTTGCATTGAGCATGGTATGGTTCATTTACTTTTTTATGACATTTTTGTTCATCAAGGTTTTATAATAATCTTGATATTTACTTTTCAGAATTTTCAACAATACCTGCCTGTTCGATTAGCGGTTGCCCTTCGAAGACCCATGCTAAATCTGAAGGCACTACAATGCATGCATTCCCGAAAACTGTTGATCGAATAAGAGAATGGGTCAGACATTGCGGATATCCACTGAATGAGCTGGAAAGTAGAGTCCAACAAGTCTTTGAGGACAAGAGGGGTGATCGATACCGCATCTGCAGCCGGCACTTTCCCTCGAACATGTATACCACATCTTGGGTAACAAAGAAGAATAAACCGCGATCGACACGAAAATTGCTCGCAAACGCTATTCCCACTCTATTCGTCCACATTCCGCCACTGGTGAGTCAAGTGTCCGTTTTTAGCTTTAGGCCTTGCGGTAGTGTTTAGGTAGCCGAATGGATTCATTGATATTTTAGGTGTTGCTTCCAATTTGTAATACTTTCGACATTGATATGAGTGTATAGCTTTTTGAATAATGACATTTATCAATATATTATTTTTAGATTTCATAACCCACAAACGAAATCTATATATGGGCACAGGGAACTGTGCTATATTGCGCATTACTCAAGTATTCTGTCTCCTTACATGGCAATTTTGAATATTGGCATTTCATTATCAAACAATAATTTACCTTTACAACTTCTTGACTATCCCTTGAATCTGAAGCAAGAACATTCTACTTCTGTGACATGCTCGCAGTTATCAACCACTTCTAGCGCGTATCAGGTAATCATACTTGGCTATTTCGCTACAGACTTGTTTTATGCATGTCAAGTAATAGTTTTTATGTATCGTGTGATTATTTTACCAATTGTTGGGTTAGTGCTTTCCAATTGATATACACCTTAGTTGTCGTCCCCTGGTGTTTGTTTTCAGTTATAATTAGTGTTATCCATACTAATGCAAGTACTATCTTTCAGGGAGATGCTGAAGCATCCACCACATTGACAACAGCCCTAGATGTTCTTCAGCAGCACGAGTTATGGATACTGACAGCTCCATCAACCGTGATCATCAGGACTGGAACACTTGTCGTGTGATTGTTCTACACCATGTTTCATTCGTGGTTAGCCATTGATATGTACCTGTGCGGTCGACCCCAAGTATGTGTTGTGTTTTCAATATTGTAATCCTTACTAATGCAAATACTATGTTTCAGGCAGTTGTTGAAGCGTCAACCGACGCACTTGATGCGGAGCCTGACATTCAAGTAATTCCAGGGGAAGCGGGACCATGCGGATACGAATCGGCACAACAGCTTTCGGAAGTGCGCACCACATTGACAACAGCCCTAGATATTCTTCAGCAGCACGAGGCATGGATACTGACAGCTCCATCGAGCGTGATCATATAACGTGATTCCATTTGCTATACTTTCTTCCCTATTAACGCAAGTACTGTGTTTCAGAGAGACGATGGAGCTTCCACAACAATCACAAGATCCCATTTAGATGATGCAGACTGGAAGAAATCGGAGAAATAAGTCGATTAAATCTGATCATATTTAAATATTCCTTGATTCTTTTAGACAATGCAGTATTTGTGGTTATCTCTTTATATGTAGCTGTGCCGTCTCCCCCAAGTGTGTGTTATGTTTACAATATTGAAAACCATACTAACGCAAGTACTGTGTTTCAGGGAGTTGCTGATGCCTCCTCTTCAATACAATAATTTGTGGGAGTCCATGCAGAGCCAGAGGCATGGATACTGACCGCTCCATCGAACTAGGTCATCAGAGCTTGAATACTTGTCATTTGATTGTTCCACACAATGTTTAAATCATGTTTGGCTATTGAGATGTACATGTGTGTTCGTCCTCACGTGTGTTTTATGCTAACAATATTTTGATACACATTAATGAAAATACTATGTTTCAGGGAGTCGATGGAGCTTCATTCCGTGCTGTCTATGCGGATACAGAAAATATAGTCGTTGCAGTGCAAGAGGAAGGGGAGACATGCGGATACGAATCGGAGCAACAGCGTGCAGATGTTAAAGGTTGAGTCAAAAAAGTTGCAAAGAAAAGAAACAAAAATAAGGTTAGTTACCAACAGTTCATAACTTTAGAAATTTTTTTGTGCTGGGGACCATTTTATGTTTTTTTTCCAGTCAATTGTACTATACTTTATCTTTTGTTTAAACTGAAGATCCCTTTTCCAATCTGTCCTCTAGTTACCCGTGGGTCTACGAACTATACATACACAGACAGTGAAGCGAATGAGAGATGTTGCTTGCCAGACCATTTACACTATGGAGGAACTATTAATTCAGACGCGGCGTGTTGAGACTCGGGATGCTCATGTCCAATGGCCAGAAAATGAAATGAATGTGTCCGGAGAATCCAGCAAAGTTGTATTGGACCATTGCTACAGTACCACCGCACCACCGCAACAACATGATACTGGATATATTGAAGATAGCTCTGAAGTAGTCGCAGATCAATTCACACAATCTACACCCGCCAAATAATTGCCACCAAAAAAGCTGTCGACATTGTTGTGTTCTCCCATCAATGTTGAAGTAGCAGATGTTGAAATGACAGAGAATGAACCAGCAGCAGCATTCACCGACGCATCAGAACTTGATAGCAGCGATATTTCTTTCAAATGTGGTGATATGTCCTCAACGTCACAGGCCGAAACAACTTTGACGCAGGATGACAGTCTAATGAAAGAGGGCAAATACATAGTATTCGACAGTTGTTTGATGGATATTATAGGTATGCTGAAATATGGGCATTCCGTCAGAGGGAAAGTATGTGGGAAGCCATTGATTCATGTGACTAGTCAAAAACAAGGCAGTAACATCACAATACATTCCGCCTGTAGATTAAATCATACGTTCTCATGGTCTGCACAACCGATGCTGGGGAAACTGCCAGCAGGCAATCTACTGTGTGCAGCTGCATTACTTTTTAGTGGCTCCAGTTTTAGAAAGTTATAGAGTCTTTCTTTCAATTTGTGGGACTCCATTTCATTTAAAAAACGCAGTACTACAAATACCAACGTGATTATCTGTTTCCGGCCATTAGTGATGCTTGGAAAATTGAACAATTGTCTCTAGCAAGTACATTCGAAGGCAAACGATTCAGGCTAGCCGGCGATGGACAGTGCGACAGCCCTGGATTTTCTGCCAAGTACTGCACCTACCACTTTCAGGACATGGATAGTAAGAAAATTGTGAGTTTGGTGGTCGTGCAGGTAACACAATGTACATCCTCAGTGGCCATGGAGAAACTAGGATTTATAAAATCAGTGGAATATCTGCAATCGAGGGGAATGCACATCGACCTCATAGCCACGGACAGACATGTTTCAATTGCCAAGACAATGAGAGAGCAGTTCCCACATATTAAACATCAATTTTACGTATGGCACCTGGCTAAATCAATCAATAAGAAAATCTCGGCTGCAGGGAAAAAAAAGGTTTGGAAAGTATTTCAGAGTGGTCCCAGTCTATCAGCAACCATCTTTGGTGGAGCTCCAAATCTTGTGAAGGGTCAGTGGAAATACTACTTGAAAAATGGCGGTCACTGATGCACCACTGTACCAACGTGCACCGCTGGTCAGAAAACCTACATTTCCACCAATGTGAACATGGCTCTTTGTCCCCAGTGGAGGCACGGAAGAAGAAGCGGTTGAATCCATCTAAACCGACACACAAAGCCATTGAGAAGATTGTTTTCGATAAAACTCTATCAAGAGATTTGAGGGGACTGACAGAACTCTGTCACACAGGAGGTTTGGAGGTGTTCCACAATATGTGCCTAAAGTACAGGCCAAAGCGCTTGCATTTCAGCATACAGGGCATGAGACATAGGACTCTACTTGCCGTCTTGGCCCATAACGAGAATCTCGGCCGTGAACAATCTAGGACTACGGGTAATGTAAGGATGCCTCGCTACACTAAGGCCTTTTCAAAAAGAAGTAAGCAATGGGTCATCAAACCAGTCTATGAGAAAATGGAGTTCGACTTTGTCAAAAGCCTTATTGTTGCTGTATTAGAGAAGTACAGATATGGAATTTTGAACGTTGCACTGATCCATTGCCACCCAACATTGCCACTGTGCCATGTCCACCCAAAGGAGAGCTGGTTGTGAAGTACAAATCCTGGTTTAAATAATTGTAATACGATTGTCTTTTTGTAAATAAATGTTATTGTACAGTGTGCAAACAAAGTACGCTAACCCTAACTCCTACCTTCACCATCCTGGGTGCCGAACAACCTGGGTGTCATCTTTGAATTCTCTCTCTATTCACCTCATATTGCTGACCTTGTCTATATGTGTATGTATATATTTTTGTTTATGTAACTAATTTTCGCAATCTCTTGTAAATGCGCACTGTTAACCGAGGGGAGGCTTGCGTATTGCAAATAATAAAACAAACAAACAATAAATCTCACTTTCAACTCAACTCCTCGGGTACTTTATACTTTCCCTGACCTTCCCCAAAAAATTAAGTCTCAATAGTTATGGTTCTTTGGGGCTTCAAAGCTCGCAGACAACGAGGACAAAATTGGGGGCCTTAGAACGCGCCAAGCGAGCCGTTGCAGATGGGAGAGAAGCCAGTTCGCATTTGCACATTGTGGCGCAGTACATGGATGGATTCAAAACTTCAAGTTCTCACAGATGGCTTTACTACGGGATGTTGCAAAGAAAGAATGTATGCTCATTTCTAGTGAAGGTCAGCGGCTTTGATTTTCAGCTCGCGCCCTGAAGAGGCTCACAACTCGCACTGGCAGTATAAGGTTCTATTGTTTTTTGACCTTGAGAGACAGGGACCATGCCGAAAGAACTTCATTTACGTAAGTGCAATAACGTAAGAGACGATAAGCAGAAAATTCTGAAACTAGACCGAGTTTCATGTTAGTTCAGTATACGGAAAATTATTGTCAAGAGCACAGTGGGATTTACGGACTGCATTACGCAGAGACACAATGGAAATTGCAAATATAATGTAAGTAACTCATTAGACGCTTTTATACCGGAATGAAGAATTAATGAATGGATGCATGAATAAATGAATGAATGAAGAGCTTGGAAAACGTTTGTGGGATCGTCCTTGTAGCGGGCACATGGGCATGCAGGTCCACATTCCACACGCATGTAGACACAAAGTTGTTTCTCATTGTGTACTAACCTCGATTTATTTCGTTACTTTTCGCATTGATTTTAGAGCCGAACATACTCCATTGCACTATCCTTGAAAGCAAATAGTTTCAGCTCGGCCGTAATAAATAAAATGAATAATATTAATAAAGATCGGCTGGCGAGACTAATTATAAATTTTATGTTTTCAAAACAGGTATATCCTTCCCTTTTGCTACTGCCACCAGTTTCAGACACCGTCAGATGGTTTTTTCAACCGCCAGCTGCAGCTTAATGTAAACAACTGCACAATTCTGATGATTTTATGGGACGATCGCCAAGGGCCCATATGCCCTTACGCGGTACTAGCGGCTAGAAGCAGCATATCAACCTTTACGCTGGCCTAGTGCCTACTTGACGGAACAGCCTTGCGGTTCAACGTGCCACAAAAGTGCTTCTTTTAACGAAAACCAACACCCTGTGTACCATAAAGGAACAGCGCGTGACTCACGATAAACTTTTACGGATTTGCGGATAGAGATAAAAGCAAATAAATGGCTTTCGGAGTTCATATGGCAATTGCTGAATATTCTATAAACATTTAATGTCAAATAAATGTACTTTACCAAATGTACCGTGTTGCTGTTTGATTTTAAAGTACAGTTTCATATTCCGAATTGTGGCGCGCTGTGTTGTGAGTTGATCTGTGTTGGTTTCCGGGTTCTGCGTAGAAAACGACTGGGCGCGTTTGCCTACGCAGCACATAAACGTCACGGAGAGAGGCGGGGAATATGAATGTTTTGATAATGTCAGGCTCAGGGGCGGCGGATATGATTTAGTGCCGCAAAAGCAGGTCAGCCAGGGCGATGGGGGAAAAGATAGGATTATCACAAAATGGCAGCTTCCGGATGCCTGTTTTCGTGTGCGTTTAATGGACGAAAACTCGGGTAAGGTCCATAGGAAATGTTTCTAAAATCGAGCGACTTAGGCTTAAAAACACATGGCCGACCCGTAGGGGTAATAAACATTTTTGACCGAACCATTCCTTTAAGGCGCCATCTTCAAAACATGGCTCCCGTGAGTTCTAGCTACCGGTGTTCGTGGTCGGGAAAAGTCATGGTAGTTCGTTGTAAAACCACTGCCACCAGCCTTTTCAATACAAAAGGGTAGCATTTGACTGCTACATGAGCATTTAGACACGGGATACTATGTAACCCCTCCAGCATTCCATTGTAAGATCGTGTGTGCTTGGTCTAGGAATTTGGAACGACTAGTAAAGTCAATTTCACTTTACATTCTCTGGGAAACAGTAGTTTATCTAAAATATGTCTAAAGGACATCCCTGTGTCAATGCACTGAGGGTGCTGTGTGACACACATGAAAAGATGATGCCTATGGAGTTATCTAAAAACTCCATAATCAAAGAACACAAATGTAAAACGCACATCAAAATACATGAGAGTGGGAAAAAAGGCTCACACTCTTTCCACGTAAGAAAATCAAGGCCTCAAAAATCCATCAAAGTTGCTGGGGGTCTCTAAGGTGAAGGGAATTAGCACATTTATGAGAATTCTCCCTAACACTCGTCTCCCCAGACTAAGGGACAGGAGGATTTAGTCCACCCCTGGATGAATCTCCTTACTCCAGTCGGTCAAACATTCTGGAGAGGCCGTCAGCATTTTGTTGATTACACCCTGACCTGTGTTCAATGGTAATATCAAACCCCTGTAGGCTGATTGACCATTTTAGCAATTTAGGATTTTCCCCCTTCATCTGCATTAACCATCTCAAGGGTTGGTGGTCAGTCTGAATCAAAAAGTAGATCCATACACGAATGGTATAAACTTTGTCAGTGTCTACACAATAGCAAAACATTCTCTTTCAATGGTTGCCCACCTTGTTTCTGGTTCCTTCAGATTTCTGCTGATAAAGCAGATGGGGTGCTCCCTACCTTTCTCGTACAGCTGACTCAGAACTGCACTTATATCTGTATTGGAAGCATCTGGTTGTACAATGAAGGTGTGGCTGTAGTCAGGCGCTCTAAGACCTGGAGCTTGACAAAGGGTTTTCTTAAGTACTCCAAATGCCTCGTTGCAGTCCTCATTCCATCTGACCTTTTTAGGAAATGTGGGTGAGGACACCACATTCCAGGGAGAAGCTATGGATCCATAGTTCTCAATGAAGTTCCTATAATAACCAGTGAAACCTAAGAAGGCTCTCACTTGGGTTTGAGTAGTAGGGGTGGCCCATTCTTGTAGAGCTTGTACTTTGCTAGGCAATGGCCTTATTTCACCGTCTCCTACCTCATGTCCAAGGTAGACCACTTTGCTCTGACCAATTTGACATTTACTTGCCTTTATGGTCAGATTGGCCTGCTCAAGAGCCTGCAAAACATATCCTAGGTGGTCAAAATGTTCTTTCCAATTAGGGCTGAACATTGCAATGTCATTCAAGTATGCCATGGAGAAGTCCTCCATCCCATTCAGAACTTGATTAACCATCCTTTTGATTGTTGCAGTTGCATTCTTTAGTCCAAAATGCATTACCTTAAACTGGCAGAGGCCTGCTGGGGTTGAAAATGTAGTTTTCTCCTTGGCACGGTCTGTCAGGGCTATTTGCCAATAGCCTGACGCTAGGTCAAATGTACTGAGGTACTTGGTTGAACCAAGTTTGTTCACCAGATCATCTGTCCTAGGTAAAGGACGGCCATCCGTCTTTGTAATTGCATTTAGACCTCTATAGTCCACACAGAATCTCAACTCCTTGGATCCTGCCTTTGGCACTAGTACAACTGGACTAGAAAATGGGCTAGTAGAGGGTTCTATTACCCCGAGATCAAGCATCTTGTTGACCTCGTCCTTTATGTGGGTCCTGACATCCTGTAACCTCTGCTTTTACCAGGTAAACGGTCACCATTGAGAATATCATGCTGGCACCAAGGGGTCAAACCTGGTGATAGTGAAAACCGGGAGGCAAACTGATTTAACAGAAACTTGCACTCCTCATGTTGTTCCAGTGTCAGATTAGAAGAGAGATTAACTCCTTCTATTTTCTCATCTACCTGATCTCCTAAGGTTGTCCCCTTAGGAGATCAGGTAGAGGTTCACTCTCTTCCTCCTCTTGAGCTGAAGCTAGAAGCAAAGCTCCCACTTCTGGTCTGGTGACATAAGCTTTTAGACAGTTGGGGTGAAAGACCCTGGGGGCCTCCTCAGATTGCCTAAGTCCACCAGATAGTTGACATCTCCGGGTTTTCCCACTACCTTGAAGGCTCCTATCCATTTGTCCTGTAAGGCCCTCTGCCTTCTATGAACCATAAATAAAACTTGCTGGTCTTGAGTAAACTCAACCATGTTGGCCTTTTGGTCATGCCAATGCTTCACTAGAGCCTGACCTGCTTTTAAGTTATCAGATGTTTCTGTCATCATGTGTGTCATTCTCCTCCGGAGACCTAACACATAGTCAGTGACTCTCACTGGCTTCGGAGAAGGAGCACTGTCCAACCCCTCAATTAGGGCCAATGGACCTCTAACTGGATGACCATAGAGAATCTCAAAGGGACTAAATCCAACTCCATCATGAGGGACTTCTCTATAAGCAAATAGAAGGCATGGCAGTAGAAGGTCCCACTTTCTTCTAAGGGGTTCCTCTAAAGCACCTATCATGCTCTTCATAGTACGGTTAAACCTCTCTACCAATCCATTTGTTTGTGGCTGGTAGGCAGTTCAGAACTTGTAAGTCACTCCACAGTTTTTCTACATGGCCTGCATGTAGTGGGACATAAAGTTTGATCCCCTGTCAGAGATGACTTCCTTAGGAAAAACTACCGTGGTAAAAATACCAAGTAGGGCCTTAGCAACAGCCTGAGCTGTAACAGTGCTCATAGGTATGGCTTCTGGAAACCTAGTAGCATGGTCTACTACAACCAATATAAATCGATTGCCTGAAGAGGAAAGAGGGTCTAAGGGACCAACAATGTCGATCCCTACCCTCTCAAAAGGGAACCGCACCACTGGGATGGCCACCAAAGGTGCCACATTCTTGGCTCCACTCTTGCCAGAGATCTGACAAGTGTGACAGCTCCTACAGAATTTATCTACATCAGACCCCAACTTAGGCCAGTAGAAATATAGGTAAAGCCTTTCCTTGGTCTTCTTGAAGCTCAATTGACCAGCCAAAGGGATCTCGTGGGCTAACTGTAGGAACTGGTGTCTTGTCTCTAGAGGCACTACAGGTCTTCTGTAGTCCCCTGGGGTAGACTCAGTTGGTTTACTGTAGAATAGGCGATTTTCCCAGTATAATCTATGCTTCCCTGTCTCTTGCTGTCCAGCTGGGAAGCTGCCTGTTGGGGAAGACCCTCAAGAGTAGGACACTCTCTCTGACCTCTGCTGAAGTCTGCCCTACAGGGGCCACCTTATGCAAGTAAAGACTGCAGCTCAGGGTGGTCTTTAGGATCCAGATCTCCAACGTGGGTCAGGTCTTCTTCCAGCTCTGAATCTTCAGCAGCTGATTCAACCTTTCCTGGCTGTTCCTCACACTCAGCCTCAGCTGGTGGAGAAGTCACAGGTGTGACCTTGGACAGTCCTCTGGGGGATGTCCTTGTGGGTAACACAGGAGTGCTTCCTGTCTTGTTCCTTGAGCACTTGGGTTTCCCCTTTGTCTCATTGTTCCTTTAAATGAGTCAGTAGCTCATGTGAACTAGGTGTTATAGATTCTTCTGTAACATCCTCTGGAGATCCACTTAAGGTACTCTCCCTTGCCCTTCGTGTTTGCTCCTGTTTCCTATTGCTGGGAGGCATGGGGGTGCTTGATACAACTCCAAGAGTTTTTAAGTCATTCCCCAACAGGACTCTTCCAGGCACCTCAGTCTGTACACTAACAGGTATCTTGACAGTGATGTTGTTGCACTGGATGAGAGTTGGTAGTATAGGAAGCATTTGGACAGGGCCTCCAGCAAGCTTAGCGAGGCTTTTGGGTGCCGTAGCAACATCCTCAGCCATGAAAAAAGATTAATTCACTACAGTAATGCTGGCCCCAGTGTCTCTAATGGCAGGGGTCTCCTGACCATTTCCAAGTATACTGTCCTTGTAATATTCTTTGGTGTTATCTGGAATCGAATTATAGACATCTAAATGCTGCTGTTCCCACAGACCCAGGGACACTAAAACACTGGCAGAGACTCCAATGGGGTCCTCAGCCAGTACTTGAAAGTTACCACTTGTCACATGTACCTCTTCCTCTGGGGAGAAGGCTAAGGAGACACTGTGGACCCCTGAGGGTTTACCCTTGCATCTGGGATCCCCTTTCACATGGTCAGTAGAGCCACAAGCATAACATTTTCCAAATGTTTTGACAAATGGGGGTCTCTGCTGACCTCCCTCTGGTTTGGCACCAGAGGTTTCACTAGCCTGATTCGGTTCCCCCGGTGGATAACCCTTCTTATGTTTGGGGCCCTCTTTTGGATTGGAGGTATTTTTTTTAATTTATTAGTTTAAAGTGCAGTTTGGTTCATTAAAACCTTATACACTACAAACAAATTACCAAAAAAACAATTTCATTTCAATCCTTAAACCATTATCATAAAAATAGGGAAATACAAACATAATACAATCAGTTTCCTCCAATTAAAATCAAGTCATAAAATGAAGAAAAGAGGCATTATAAAATCAGTTTCAAATTATTCACTCCCCGATAGCTCTTTTCCAAATATAAAAGGCTGCCCCAATAAAAACCTTTATCTCCCCCTCATAAATAGCTGACCAAAATTGATCTGATTCAATCATTTGGAAATCACTAACTATATTTACGTACCCTTTGTAATACCATTCCTTTAATTTGGTGCACACGATAAGAATGTCTTACACTCTCCACCTCTATTTTACAGTGCCTCCATAGTCTTTCTGCTCGGGGGATATTAGTCCAAGCACCAGTTAATTCATTACAAGGTAGGGTATTCAAGCGTAATTGCAAGATAAATCTTCTCAATGCCCTATTTCCTGTATTTAGTAAATATTCTCTCAGGATGGCAGGTTTAAGACCTTTGGAGAGCATAGGCAGCGTATCGTATCTTAGTGTAGAGGTATGTTTGATCTTCACACAGATCCCATATATTTGCTTTTTCCTTTAGACTTTTCAAAATACGGGTAGTATCATCTTTCACCATAGGAACCTTCAAACCTAAATCTTCAAGGAAGGACAGTACTGTATTTTGTAAACTTAAAATATAACTATTCTTAAACCTGACTTCACTTCTATGTTTACCTATTAGGTTAAGCAGATTTCCTTCCTCCCCTTCCCGCAGTATTATTCTAAAATACAGTTTAAAGCATCCTATTTTCCACAAAGTCAAGGGGGAAATAAGTCCCAGCTCACATCTTATTGCTTCAATTGGCACAGCGTTAGGTAATCCTAAAACAGGTCTCCAAAGCCTCCCTTCATGTTGACCTAATTTACTCACAATTTTACCCTCCACAGTTTCCAGGGCGTACAAAATACTGGGTATAATGCAACTCTTGTATACCTTAAGAAAGCCTTCAATAGAATGTCCCCTTTTACTAGACATATATTTCCGTATGACAGTCCACTTCTTTAGTATTTTTGTATCTACCGCCTCTTGGAAGAAATTTATACTGGGTTTACTCAAAATGGGCATTAGAATTCTCTTTGCTATCTTCTTTTGCTGCTTCCCATCATCCTTCTTCTGAGTTGCCCCAGAATCCTTGTGAGTGGCCCTGTTGGCAACCCACACGTCAGCAGCCTTTGCTAACTTCTTTGGATCAATTTCCTTAGAGTCAGCCAAGTGCTGTCTCAGCTCAGGAGAGCAGGCATCAAAAATAGATTGCAACAAAAATAGATTTCTCATTCTTTCAAAAGTGTTACCCTTTACCCAACCATCTACGTTTTTCAAACATTCAGACACCCAGGTAGCCCAAGGGGTACCATCATGCTTTTTGAGGGTCCTAAACCTCTTAAGGTACTGGGTAGGAGTTTTCCCAAATCTAGCTATCAAAGCTAGCTTCACATTTTCATACTCCAATCTTTCAAGTTCCCCCACCTCTGTTACATAATCATTTGCAACCTGGGGGAGCCGAGACAAAAGCCAAGGAATCAACTGATTCCCTGTGAAACAGTGAATCCCATAGTTCTAGTCAAAAGCAGCCAACCAATCTAAAATATCAAGTCTCACCTCATAAATACTCACAGCTTCTTTAGGCATGCAAGACCTCTTAGGACTTGAAGACCTAGAAGACTCTGGGAGAGAACCATTTTCAAGAGATATTTCTTCATTTCAAGTTCATGATTCATTTCCAGTTCTCTGAGCCCGAGTTCCTGATGTTTACTTTCAGTTTGCATTTGAATTCTTTTGAACTCTAACTCAAGTCTTATCTTTTCAAGAGCGATTCATTCTGGAATCAGTACTGGACCTGGTAGGGTCCCTGTGTTTATAGCTTGAGGACCTAAAGCAAGTAGAGGTGCAGTGGGGCTCACATTTTGAGACTCCTCTGACTCTTCTAACTCATCATTAACATTAGACCCTGACTCTGAATCATTATAATCCTCATCAACATCCATATTTGCTGGGAGGGGAGTGGGGGGGAGGGGGAGTAGGGGTTATAGCTCTACCTCTTAGTCATTGATGATTCAACAATTTCTCAATCAATTCATTTTTCTTGCCTTTAACAGAGAGAGAGTCCTGACTTTACACATATCTTTCAGTTGATCTACTGTTAGAATGATCAGGGCTTCCAGTTTGAGGTTATTCATATCTGGCATTATAAAACAATTGCTTTTCTAGTGGTGCTTAGCCTTGTGAAGGTTATTTGAACAAATGTAAGAGCAGCACTCTCAATGTAATAACTATACTTTATCCTCACCGCTGTGCACCATTGTTAGGCAAAATTGCAGGCAGTACCCTCTGGGACCACTACACACAAATAGGACTACAGGTGTTAGCCAAACCAACCGTTGGTATAAGTCTGTACCACACAGTTTTTGGTAGCGAGCTGAGCAGCCAGGCTTATCTCAAGAGTGAATGTGAGCAGTACAAGTAGTTACACAGAGGACTTTCAATCACAGTGGTTCAAATAGACACTTATACTCAGGGTTTCTTGGTAAAAACACTTATTAATTCATTACACAATCATTTAGAAAACATTTCACTAGAAGGAGGCAATTTAATATTATAAACCAATGCACTTCAATACAAACTTCTAAGGTTTTAAGACAGTTTGAGCTCCCCTGAAATAGGAGCCAAATGGCAGTTCAGTGACTTAGAAGGGAGCAAAAGGCACAAGGTAAGTAGAATAGATCACATATACTTATTATGCAGTGCAAATAGTTTCAGTTCACCAGAAGAGTGAGTTTGTTTGTTTTATTTGTTTGTTTTATTATTTGTAGTGTGCACCAGACCCGAGGGTATCGGGGCGCAGATCGGTCAAGAATTCTTTCAGCTTGGTTACATTGCTGTACAATATATACAATAACAAAATAGTGTGCCCAGTCAAGGGTATATACAAATGGGGATCATGTGCGGAGGTGAAGAGTATCAAAAAAAGCAATCAGAAAAATTAGTGCAGACAAGGAATCTACAATATATACAGAAGGTGTAGTGGATCAATTTAATCATCATTCATTTTGATCCATTTGTTGATAGAAAGTCTGAAGTGTGGGAAGGTTTGGGGAGCTCTCAGCGCAGGGGGTAGGGGGTTCCACAACTGGGCAGCTCTAAGCAGGAAGCTGCAACCTCCGGATTTTGCATGTTTGAATCTGGGTATAAGGAGATTGGAGTTAGCTAGTCTTGTGGGGCGATTAGAGTTTTGTCTCTTGAATCTCTCAATGAGGTAGTGTGGGGCAGCATTGTTCAGACATTTGTGTGTGGGTGAGGCTGTTTTTATGAGGATTTTGTCGCTGGTGGTGAGCCAGTTGTTACTTCTTCTAGTCTCTGAGATGTGTTTCTTTTTAGATACACCTAATGCCGCTCTGAGGGCATTATTTTGTAGGATCTGGATTTTGTTGATGATACCCTTATTGGCCCCTGGATATAGGGCATTACAGTAATCCAGTTTGGAGAGGATTAGTGCTCTGGTCAATGTAATACAACTGTATGCGGGTAGGAAGGGTTTGGCCGCTCTGATTAGTTTACAGGTATACGCTGTAGATGAGGCCATGGCGTTGACCTGCTTGGTGAAGGATAAGGAGGCATCCAAGTAAAAGGCCAGAGTTTTGACTTCTTTGGATAATTTGATTAAAATGCCATCAGTAATGAAGCTGGAGTATTTGTGGCTAAGTTTGCTTAAATTGGGGGTGGTTCCGAGGATGATAAGTTCTGTCTTATCATCATTCAGGTATAACCCATGGGTAGCCAACCATGCCTGGATGATGAGGTACACCCTGTTCACCAAGGCCCAATCCTTATCATAATCTCCGGTCAGCGGGATGAGGATCTTGGCATCATCTGCATAGTTGGTATAGGTGATACCAAGATCGTCTAGATCATCAAAAAGGGGCTTTGTGGGGGCGTGGCTTGGAGCCATGGCGGTCGGAGTGGTTCTGTGAGAGCACCTGGCTGCTGCCACGCTGCCAACCGTTATGCCCCGGTGAAAACTGCGACTCACCATTTATAGACGATGTATCTTGAAGCTAAAGAGCGGCGGCATGCTTTGAGCGAGACTCAGCCGTGGCACCTGGAACGGCGAGTTTGTAGAGTCCAAGGCTGAGTGAGACACAGCGTCGGACCCAAACACAAAATGGCGGATCCCTCCCTGGTCCGAAATCGGCAATGGAGATGACTGCCCAAGTAAAGCCCGGCCTCCTGGGAGCAACGCAGCGGAGGAACCTCGCATTCTCAGGGCGGGAATCTGGTAACTAGCAAGACCAGGGCTCAGAGCCCGCCCTGCGAGAAATCTTCGGCTCCCGCCTCTGAAATCTGACGACAGCTGTAACAGCTCACGGCAGGGGCCCGCCGTGCTGTGAGGCACATCAACCCGTAGAGGGAGACCCCTAGTACTTGATGTAGTGGACCCCGAGGCTCAACAGTGCGGGGAATAAGCCCTCAGTGACACAAACAACCCCCTTCCTCTGGCGGAGCAACGCCCGACTCCCTCGCTGATCCCGATCCAACTTGCCAACCAAGCAACAACAAGGCTCCAGACCCAAACACCTAATCGCACGCTCCTGCAACTAGGCTGCACCCCAGAGAGCAGGCTGGCATCGGGATCTGGAAAGCATCCGGGCAGAGATTAAGCCCAATTACTGAACCAAAGGGTGCCCTGGCTGGCCCGGCACCCCCTCACTAACCTCACCATCCGGCAGTGGGCCAATCGCATCGAGGTGCCTCCACACCGACGACACACTGCTCCCAGGGCTGCGAAGGCAACCACACAAGCGGGCAGACTGCCAGAGCCTGGACGGACCACCTTTCACTAACCACAGCGAAGCACTGTGCAACACCCCGGTCTTGCCCACTGCCCTGATTCCCCCTAGCAGCGGCCAGCTCAAAGGTCAGGTCAGAGCCCAGCGTAAGGTAAGGCAGCACCTGCCGAACCTCGCAATGAGCCCCCATGGACAGCCAATGCCCCTCAAGCCATCTCTCCTCCTGCTCCCCAGGGCCCTGGAGACTCACCAACACGAAGCCCGGAACACTCATCAGGTCTAAGCAGCTACAAAACTTGAGGGGCCTATAGCTAAGAGGCGTACTCAATCACAGGCAGGCAACAGGACGTCTAGCGAGCTGCGGCCGGTCCGGGTGGGGCACAGGACTACATGGAGCATTGGAGTAACTGCTACCTGCTGGGCCCGGCTGTGCCCAATCCAATCCCACGACCACGACACCGGCCGTGGGGGGGGCCTCTGGGGGCCACAAAATCTGCCCCCCCCCCACACTTGCTAACAGAAGCTTCAAACTAGACACACCTGATCATAGAGCCAGGTCAGGACCTCAATCTGACACAAGAGTCTCCTCGCACAGGGGGAAGCTCCCACCATTTGGCCAGCAAGCCTGTGCTGCATCTTTAGTTGAGAAAGAGAACTGCTGAACATAGTCGCTGGGGGGAACAATGCAACCAGAAAGCTTCGAGCCATGGGGCCCCACAGTGTCGAGGGAGACAATTGGGCTCTACTTCAAAGGATATATTACATTCCGCGGTCCTGTCCAAGGCAAAAACAGGATTGCTGAAGCTGGCTGATCTAAGAACCCTCACTAAGCATCAGAGGGTCAACAAGCCTCAAGGCGCACGGGATCCCCCAATCCGGGTGGGTCCTAAGATACGGACTATCCAAACAAAGATGGGGTAACCAACTGCACAATCTCATCTCCTCCGGAGTGTTACATATCGGCCCTGTCCTGGAGTACCTCCCGTTTCTGGTGGCTACAAACGGGGGCAAGCGGGTTCCAGAACTTCATTGTGGCTTCGGTATCGGTTGCCATGGCACCTGGCCGTACAGCAGAGAACGACGCATCAGCAGAGACGTCCTGTGTGCAGAGAACGTGTAAGGAGGCTCTGCCCCCCTACACCGTAAAAGCCGAAGCGACTCAGCGGCTTGTTGCTGCTAATTGTGGCATTACGTTCCTTCGGTTCCATCCCGTTCCGGTGCTTATTCCCTTTTTCCTCTTGATTACTTGACTTCCTGGATCTTCGACCCACCTTTGTCTACTTGGATTGTCATCGCCTTTTCCTCCAGCCTGAATTTGAACTCTGTTGCCGACTTCGGACTGTCCTTGGATTGCATTTGCTTTTTCCTCCAGCCTGATCCGTGAACCCTGCTGCCGACCTCAGACTGTCCCTGGATTTTCCACTGTGCCTTCGTCCAGTCTGGTGAGGTTACTTCTTCTTGCCGCTCTACGCAATTTGAGCGATCTTCCTACGCGGATTACCACGCTGCACATTACAAGAGTGCCCCGCCAACTTGGCCTGTGCTTGTGCAATTAAGGTAAAGCTCATCCAATTCTCCCGAAAAATATCAGTCCTCCTCATACGTGTGGATTTTTTTCCTGCCTTTTCTACCTTAACCGAGTGCATAGAAGTGACGCTTTCCAGTGTATGCACCAACCCGTCACTAGTGCGACCCTCGTGCCGCCCGGGTATACTCTTCCTTACTAAGCTTCCCATTTGTTGTTTTGTACCTGCTGTTGTATTCCTTTCAACTGGTACCCATTTTTTCCTTAGGAATCCCACGTATCAGGTCTGCTGGGTGTTGTATCAGTCATAGTGAGGTTGTGGTTATTACTTGTGCATACTCATAGTCTTGGGTTCTCTTGTAGGTTCATCATTTAAGGTCCAACACCACCTCAACCATTGTCTAGGTACTTAGAGAAATATCTGATTGTCTGATTAATTCCATATTGCCTGCTTGCTTATAATCATACTGTGCTTTCTTTGCAGCATTGGTTATTGTGGTGGTGTGTGTTCTCCCCGCTCTTTTAGGCGATAGACATCTCTGCTGGTTTTTACTCAAACGGCAGAGAGGTACATCGTAGAAAGAGCCCCTCTTAGAGGAAGCCTGAATCACAGAATTCAGGGGAGCTGGAATCCTGGAGGCTGCACCCAAACCTGTTAAATCCTACCTCGCTCCGCAAGGTCGTCTTACCTAGGCTCCAATCAGCATACGGAGCGGTAAGTAACATGGAGCTAGGGAGAACAAGTCACGACATAATGTCTAAGACCCTTAAGTCAACCAAGCAGCACTATTAACAACACCTATGGTGGAAAAATCAAAAAGGGGCGAGCGCAACGAAAGCGGAGCCTGAAACCAGATCCGACCTGACAACCCAATCAGTCACGAAATCAAACATACAAGAACTTTTATCAGCTCTCACCAAGGAATTTCAAAAAGGGACCAAAGAGGTGAAGAGTAAGATCTCAGCGCTAGACAAGCGAGTGGGGGAAATGGAGGCTAGAACGGAAGAAATCGAAACCACACTGTATGAACAGAATTTTGAGATCAGAGAGGGAGCGGACAGAATCACTGCACTCAAAGCCAGATGTGAGGCACTAAAAGCCAAACAGGAGGATGCAGAAAATCGGTCCGGGCACAACAACATCCGCCTGAGGGGAATCCCGATGTCTGTCTCCGACGAAGAACTTGGAGCGTACGTAAATGACCTGTTCTCTTCATCATAACCCTCCCAGACGATTCCCCACTAGAACTCGATCGAGTGCACAGAACAAGATCTAGACAAAGCTTCTCTTCAACAGCAGACGTGCTAGTGAGAGTTCATTTCTACCGACTCAAGGAAGACATAATGCGGGAAGCCAGAAATACAGACCGCATTCACTTTTGAGATGCCACGATTTCCCTATACCAAGATCTGGATGCAACCACACTGGCAAAAAGAAAGGCTCTTAGACCTATGACCGAATGGCTCTTTCGAGAGAAAAGTCATATATCGATGGTACTTTCCCACAGCCCTCGTTTTCACATGGGAGGGAAAGCCTCGACATATCATCTCACCAAAAGAAGCGGAAATCTTCATGAACCCGGAGACAGAAGAAGGGGAACCTGACAATTTAAGGCCCAACACAGGGGAGGGGGCAGAGCGGGAAACCCTGAGGTCCTGGTCTCAAGTGGAAAGTCGACGTAGAGTGTGAGGCCCTCCTCCTAAGAGCAAAAAGCCTAATAACCGTTAAAGGGAGACTCCTCTGATAAGCCGAACCCCTACAGCATTCTACACCTTTCCGTCGGGGTTGGCCTGGAAACAGTCATAATGGAGCCACACACGAGATGAAGGAGTAAACGCCAAGGAACCTCCCTCTCTAGGCAAAGGTCCCAACTCTACGAGCGGATTCCAGGTTGCCAGGTGGGACAGACTCCTCGCAGCAACACACGCTGCTAAAGGAACTTGCGAAATGCAAGTCAATACAACCGCAAGCTTACCGGAACATCAAGAGGCATTACTGCCTCTGACTGAATTGGTGGCATTGGCCCAGCCAGATGTCCTGTTGGTAGAACGCTGGACCGAAATACATGTTCTTTTTTTTCTTTTTTTTTCTTCTTTTGTTGATTGGGGGGTGAGGGTATGAGGTAAGGGGGGTTGGCACGGAGACGTGGGGTGGCACCTAGCAAGAGGGACAACTCACGGGAAGAGGAAACATGAAGCAAAACAAGCTCAGCAGTAGGAAACTTTTCAGCTGTGGAAGGGGTGCCACGCACTCACAAGAATCATGGGACATCTCAAGCACAACAACTAACCAGAACATATATGGCCCTGCTGGACAATGAACTCACTATTACGATTTGGAACGTACAAGGCCTAAATGCCCCACGCAAGAGGAAATCCGTGGAGGACAGGCTTTCCCAGCTGGCAACAGACATTGTCTGCTTACAAGAAACCCACCTCCTTGCAGCAGATGAAAGGCAGGTCTCCTTCCAACGGTACCCAAGACGTTACTTCGCCTCAGCGGGGCAGAAGAAAAGGGGGGTTGCCCTACTACTAAGCTGCGACTTACCACTAACACAAATCACTGTCAAAAGAGATCCAGAGGGGCGCTACATTCTATTGAAAGGCCTCCTGGTTGAGCTGCCTATCACCCTGGTAGCTATCTACTGCCCGAATAGCACACAAATTCACTTCCTACGCAACCTCTATCAATCATTACAGCCTTCGCCGAGGGTCACCTGCTAATTGGAGGTGACTTTAACCTAACCCCGGACCCGAATCTGGACAAAACACTGCCGCCGACGAAGGAAGACTTCGTCAAAGCACTAGCCATGGCTGAATTTCTTAGGGAAACTGAAACTGTCGATGTTTGTAGGCTGTCCAACATGGGAACGAAGGATTATACATTCTTCTTGCACTCCCACCAATGGCACTCAAGGATCGAACTACTGATAACCAGTGCACGCATCCCTTGTGTTGAAAACTTTCAAATAGGACACAGAGCTATATCAGACCAGGCTCGAGTCACAATGAGCCTAAGAGTACAGGGCTTACCGGACCCCCCGCAACTCTGAAAATGAACCTTATCCCCAGACTGCTCTACCACTGTCTAGCCCTACCAGTAACTATCCTGAAAAGTGCTATACAGAAGCTGCAGGAAAGACGCCATGAATACTGAGGTGTATTATGCTTCGGGGTTCGGCGGTGGGCAGCCTATGGTTCTCAGACGCAGCTAGATACATCCTAGCGGCGCAGCTCTCGCAGGCTTTTGCTTGGAGGATCAACATTCACAAACCCTGATGGTTGGAGCTGGAGGAAGCCTGGTGCCTGAGCCCAATAGAATCACTCCCGCATATGAAGAGGTCCGGCGACCCCCCCAGTCACAAGACCCCTGCCGGCAACGGAAAATACGGTGGCGAATTGGAACAGAGCAGCCCGCCAATGGAAGTGCTAAAGCATTATAGGCTCACTCACCCCCATCTGGGATAATCCAGACTTTACTCCAGGCACCACCCCAAATAATTTTGGCAGATGGAAAGGAGGAGGACTGGAGAATGTCAAAGACTTCTTCGAGAATGGAAATCTACTGGACTTTGAAGCCTGCAAAGTGAAATTTAAAATTCCAGAGACTGAGAGGTACAGATATGCGCACCTTAGGCACTGGATCTCAAGCAAAGCTATGACCAAACACGGAAGCAGAGAGCTCGCTGCTCTAGAGGGGACGCTCACAGCGAACCCCCCCCCCCAAATGGAAAATATCCGCCCTGTGCAAGTTTCTCAACAGAACATATCCAAGTAACAAAGAGGCCTACATGTTAAAATGGGAAAAAGATATAGTGAGGGACATTGATCCAGAGGAGTGGGGCCACATCTGGGTCAGAGCACACAAAAGCTCCAAGTGTATAACCAACAAAGAGGGGGCGTTCAAAGTGTGCTACAGGTGGTACCGGACGCTGGAGACTCTCAACAAATGCAATCCCACTATTCCCCCGCACTGCTGGAGAGGATGCCCCGACAAGGGCACGCTACAGCACCTCCTTTGGACATGCCCCAAAGCTACCCAATTCTGGAAAATCGTCCTGGAACAAATTAAAGCAATCACTGGCCTCACGATCCCATGGGATCCAGGAATCGTCTTGCTGGGAGTGACAGGCGAAGGGCAATTCCCTCTGGGTGGCCAGAGGGCAGACCTGTGCTCACACTTACTGACGGCTGCAAAAGTTTCAATAGCCAGGCTCTGGAAAAATACCAAAGGTCCGGCAATCCCGATGTGGTGGTCCAAATGCTGTGAAATAATTGTGCAATAGAAAATTACAGCCCTCCGGTTTGGGAACAGAGACAAATTCTACCAAACCTGGGCCCCCTTCCTGGACTACATGCAGCAATACCCAGGGCTGGCAAGACAACCTCCCACCCTCTGTTGGATGGAGAAGCAAGACTAAAGGTCTTTCCGGAGGGGAAAAGCATAACCCAGAGCCATTTGAGCCATAATCAAACTACACAGGAAGACCATTTCGGACAACTGACCGCAACCCCTCTAAAGGGCTAAGAACAGGCGAGCAAAGGACCAAGCATGCTGATATGCAACATCCCCCCCAATCCACGGAGGATCTGAAAAATGCCCCCCGGTTCCCTTCCCTTTCTCCTGAACCCTCTAACCTTTCCCTTCCAGGGACTATGGTTGTTAGTTGTTTCTGTTATCTATTTAATTCTTTGTTACTATCTAGCCAGCTATGAATAACGCTCTTGCTACATGATGTCACGTTGAAAGCTTGTATGTATAAAACCAATAAAAAGAAGCTTTGAAAAAAAAAGGGGGCTTCTTGACTATGTTGTACATGGTGGGTGAGACACAGGAACCCTGTGGTACACCCAGGTGATGGGAATGGGATCAGCTGATGCTAGTTGTGAGAAAACGCACATAGTCCTGTTGTTAAGGAAACATTGTATTCAACCTATGGCTTCTTGAGAGAAGTGTGCTGCTGTGTCCAGGTGGTTGCAGAGCACTATGTGGTCGACCAGATCGAACGCTGCAGAAAGGTCAAGTAGGAGTAGAAGAGATGTTTTACCATTGTTTACAATTCAAGTCAATAGGCCAGGCCAAAGTCTATGGGCTAGTGTTCTGGATAGGAAAGAGCAGTTCTGGTATTAAACGGTAAAGTCTTTGCTAAAGTTCTCAGAAGTAGTTTAGGTGAAAAACAATCATATTTCGGGTCACAAGCTGATAGGCCTGCAAGTTGGGAAAGTTTCACAAACTTTCACCGCGAGAGTGGCTTTCTCTCAATCGGGTTGGCACAGTACCTTAGTATGAAGAACAAAATGCAGCTGAAGACATTGGTTCCTGGCAGATCCTGCAGATCTCACTGTTCCTGAGATTCAGTCGTGGGGACAAGAGGGAGGACGTCGGGGGACTCCTGCACTGCACGGGATCATCGAAAAAGTAAACAAGATGGAGTCACTTCAGTTCCAGTAGCTGTAGATTAAAGCGCACAAGCTGGTATCCCTCTCCCTGGTTAATCCTAACCAGCCTTGAGAATGATATCCAAGTGGCTTACGAGTTGATTGGTCCCATCAACTCAAAGGAAGAAGTTGTCCTTGAAGGGGCTTCTCTGTCGTGATGAACGTGGCAATTCAGACCTGCAGCAGGGCTTCACCGGGCAAACCAACGGTCCAGGAGTTGCAGCAACCGTCCTCTTCCAGCTCTTCTTCGTTTTTTTTGTACCAGTGGTCGACTCTGCTTTCCAGTCCTGGAGACGCTCCCTTTCATTCCAGCCTAGCTGTCGCTCATCCAGCAGGGTGGCTGTCCTTGCCGGACAGTCAGCCAGCCAATCACTCCAGAGTTCATTTGGGTCTCCTAGGAGACTAAGCACATGGAGTTTTGGGCACCTCCCTCACTTCCTGCCCACCCCAGACACTCAGACGCTAGAGGCTGTCTTCAGTCCTGAAGCCCGCCAAAGGCATACGAACAAAGTGTCCAAACCTGGTTTGGCGCACATGAACACTAGAAGGACCTTTCCAAAAAGAAACAGCGAAAAAAGAAGACCGGGGCCTGTTTAAACAAAGGGGCTTAAGGCGCCATCTTGAAAACATAGCTCCCGTGTCATGGTAGTTCGTTGTTAAACCACTGCCACCAGCCTTTTCAATAGGAGAGAATAGCATTTGACTGCTACATGAGTATTTAGATACATCCATTGTAAGATGGTGTGTGCTGGGTCTAGGAATTTGGAAAGACTAGTAAAGTCAATTTCACTTTACATTCTCTGGGAAACAGTAGTTTATCCCAGAGAAGGTATTTAAACCTGTGGGAAGTCTAAAAGACATCCCTGTGTCACTGCACTGATGGTGCTGTGTGACACACATGAAAAGATGATGCCTATGGAGTTATCTAAAAAAAAAATCAAAGAACACAAATGTAAAAAACACATCAAAATACATGAGAGTGGGAAAGAAGGCTTGCACTCTTTCCAGGTAAGAAAATCAAGTCCTCAAAAATCCAGCAAAGTTGCTGGGGGTCTCTAAGGTGAAGGGAATTAGCACATATATGAGAATTCAACAATGGGGTACTATTGTGAGATACATGGAAGAGGTTTGGCTGGGTTCAGAGTAATGTGTGCTAGTCTCACATTCAATACGTGTCCAGCATCATCAGCATGCATGGACCACAGTTGCGGAGAATCTAGGTTGAACAGTCGCTGTTGCAAAAATGGAGTGTTGTTCAAAAGCTATTTCATTTAATTCAGAGACTATTGCAACACTATCAAAAACACTAATTCTCTATGTATTGGTACATCCATTTAAGGGAACAATAAATAGCACAACCCATTTTACACAATCAATCCAATCCTTATAAATTCACTGGTGCTCAATAGAAATGCCCTGAGCCTAAGAGATGTAACCGAAGGTTACAGACAAAGGTTGTGTAACTAGATGGGTTATCAATCGACCCCACAATACCTACTGTGTTTTCCATTTTATCTGAACAAGGAACATGTGGAAACCTAGATGGAAACCTAATGCTTGAAAAGTGGATCATGACACTCCTGTATCAACAAGACAGGAAATATGTTTGCCACTGATGGCACCATTAACATAAGGAGTAGAAGGATCCGGTGGTTTGATCAATAGTACTCAGACTATGGCTGTCCTAAATGCAATTTCTGGTGGAGGTGGTGTAAAGGACTGTGAAAAGGAAGCAGAGAGCTGTTAGTCAGGCTGACTGCTGAGGTGGTGGGTTTGGTCACTCAGAATTCCAATGTCTATATTCTTTTCAATAATTGCATTGATTATTATACACATTCATCATCTGTCTTTCATGAGCTCTTCCTTGACCCATATTAACAGGGGCTCCTCTTCTCCCCCTCCTTGTGACGGTTGGAGCTACTGGATTTGTAACCGCATTAATCTAGCTTTGTTATTTTCTTTCTGCGTTTCTGTATTATCATGAAAATTCTGTTCAGCTAATAACACTTCAACCAAGAATCCCAATAACTATCTTAGGCTGCAGCCCCTTGCAAATGCAGAAACCATGGCTTGTGGTGCTTTAGTCACCACATTTGGTGTCCTTGAAAACTGATCAAAATATACTTTCAATCTCTCTAGGAAATCATCCGGGTCCTTCAATTATTTTGCTTTCACGCGTTAACCTATGTCCAGACTGCCTTCTTGGGACAGATTTCTAGAATGGTGCAATGCAGCCTTTCAGTCTTTCAGTGTGCCCATATGGGGTTCTTGCAATGGCCAATGGCTTTTCTACTTTAAGAAGTGGCTGAAAGAAGAAGAGCAGCTTTAATTAATTAGGACCGGAACAGGTGGGGTTGTAATGGTCAATGATAACCTGGAACTCTTCTTGAAACCTAACATAGTCTTCATGAATTTTAGGAAACCTTTGCAGGATTTTAAATGGATCTCCATTGGGTGTGCACAGTTACCAGTGTAATGCCTGCACCAGGTAACTGTCTCAAAGGGTAAGCTGCAGCGTCAGTTTGAGGTGGTGTATTAAGGTACCCCTCAAAGGTTGTAGATGTGTTGGATGCAGATGAGGTACCAAAGTGACAAGAAATGGTCCATCTATCGTGCAGTGCATCAATATCTCAAAGCGATTGTGATATACAGCTTTCCAGTGATCGTATAGATGTCGACAGACTGTATGATGGTGATTCACTAAAGGCTGAATCTGCGCTCCGAAATTAAATATGCCATGTGTTGTTGGTGGCGTAGATGCAGCTGCTTGGGTTTGGTTTGGTGTCTTATCTAGTGCCAAATCTAATATAGCAGGAATATATGAGTCTAAATGTTTCCTGGAGTTTCTTTTGCTGGGGTACCACTTGGAGTGCCGGATAAAGCCTGCTGTAACCTTTTCAGATTGTATGGCTGGCTATGTTTGTGCAATTTTCTTTCAGTACTTTCACTTACTTGGACTCAGTAGCTTCCGTGTACCAGTCGAAAAAGGAATCCCACCGCTTTTGGTGGAATTTCCATCCCAGGACTCTAGAGTTCTTCTTAGATATACAGTCTTATCAAGATCAATTGACAATTCATCAGGAAATTATCTCATGAAATCTCTATATGTACAAGTGTGCCTTATCAAGAAATGTGCACGCATGGGACAAACAATTTGTGTGCATAAAATAAACTGGACTTCTATTAGAGAAAGTGGCACTTGCTTGGAACTACTTCATTGCATTGTCATAGAAGTGAGATGAGGATTGGCTTATGAGGAAGTCCATGCTGTTCTTTCACAATGCCTTGCACTGTAGCACTGGCACACCACCGACATGGCATGTTAATTGACCGGTCGGTAACCGCGCTTTACACAAAAGTGATGAGACGCCGCTTCTCATCCATCACCATCAGTTTTCAGTTTCGCAGTTCTCATGAGCCATGCCCCACAGAGTAGCATCAAGACATGTTTAATTTGTCCCATTACTTTAAACATTGTTAGTAGTCCAGAGGCAGGGTAGTGGAGGAGACGAGGGCTACACACACACACACACTCCTTGACCCACATGCGCTCACCTCAGGAACATTCTGATTAATATAGGCATGTTATCTTCTTTCAGTAGCATCGTCAAGGAGGCTTGTCCACAGTCCCCTGCGCTTGTCTGCCAATAGATCAGGAGGCAGGCAGCACAAGATCCGTTGACGAAATCAAACTTGGGACTCGAAAAGTTAGTTTGGTAAACATTTAATTGCAGCACTGCAGAGGAAACGCAGGAACAGACAACACACGACAAGCTAACAATCCGACCCCTGTGTAACCACTTATATAGATTATGAATACATTGGAACCAATGTGGCTGGCAAAAGAATGCATGACTTTACTTTCTGTGTGACAGTCTTAAAACTCCATTCTGTCAGCAAGCACACATGTAATTAAAAATGGATTCTCTCCAACTACACCAGGCTGGTGAAGGGAATATGAATCAGTACACTTATTTTCTTCATTTGAATCCACATACAGTTCCTTTTCATAATTCCCTTGCTGATATAATACATTTTAGTTATTTATTGGACATTTGTATGGCGCCTATACACAAGTGTTTCCAGGTGCCACAAGACAAATTGGAGGGGTGGGACATAGGAAAGAAAACTACAAAAACAACAATAACGGTTATATTGGCCTAGTGAGATGTGAGAATCCTACCATGCAAGTGTAAGACTATGGTGGTAAGTGCGGGGGAGAGGGAGAAGTGCAGGAGTGGTATCCAAAAAAGGTGGGGTGAGCAAGTGCAGGGTGGGGGAGCCAAAAAGGCCAGTGCCAGGGGAAATAGGGGGAAGGGAGGGTAAGTGCAATGGACAGGGTGCACCAGGTTGGGCTAGACCAGGGAAAAGGTGCCCAAGGGCAAGTGCTGGCCGGGGATGCTGGTAGGACTGGTAGGGGGTGTGGTTTGGACCCTGAATGATTCAGAAGGGACCAGGCCCCAGTCAAAGTGGCAGAGGGGGTGTTAGCAGGGAAGGGGGAGAGTGAAGGAAGGGGAGAAAAGGAAATCTTGAGAAGTTTTCAGAACTTAAGAAGATCCGGCTCTTGTCTGAGGGGGCATGGAGGCTGTTCCAGAGGGTGGAACCTGCTGAGGAAAGGGATCTACCATCCACACTCTGCTTGGAGAAACATGCGACCAGCAGAGAATTTGAGCCAGAGGACCGAAGTACTCTGGCAGGGAGGTATTTAGAGAGGGGAATGCTTTCCCCTCTCTAAATACCTCCCTGCCAGAGTAGAAAGGTCCCTGGGCTTGAGGCCAAAGATAAATCTTGCAGCCCTATTCTGAAATAGTTGAAAGGGGGCGAAGGGAGGAAGTAGGCAGCTTGAGGAACAGGCTGTTGCAGTAGTCCAGCCTAGAGAGAACCAGGATCTGGAGACATTGAGCTTCTGGGAGAAGGTGAGTAAAGGTACATACTTTAACCTACCACTTATTAGAAAAGGCGTTTATCCCCAGACCTCTGCAAACTCTCTGGGACTCCACTACAGCCAACTCTCTCTCCCTAAATACCTTCCTGCTAGAGGCATTCAGTCCTCTAGCTCCAACTCTCTGCAGATCCGATGCTTCACTAAGCCGAAAGTAGGGGGTAGATCTCTCTCCTCCGCAGGTGCCTCCCTCTGGAATGGTCTCCCTGCCCCTCTCAGGCTTGAGCCGGATCTCCTTAAGTTTCTGAAGCTTCTCAAGACCCTCCTTTTCTCTTCTTCCTTCCCTCTCCCCCTCTCACAGTGACTGGCTCCCTAGTTCCTTCTGATTTCTACAGGGCACCAGACCCCCCCGCCCCGTCCACCTCACTCGTCGCACTTAGCATGGGGACCCTCACCCCCTGCACCCTATGCACTCCCAACACTTGCCCTCCCGGTCTCCCCTTAGCACTCGCCCTCTTCCCTCCCTCCCATCTCCCCCCATTTCACTTGCACTCTCCCCTCTTATTTTGCACTTTCCCATCCCACCCCGCACTTCGCATTTCGTGTAGACTGCCACTTCCCCACACCCCCCTCACCCTTGCACGTCTTGTTACTGCACTTGCATGATACGAATGTCACAAGGCCTAGTAGGACCGTTATTGTTATCATTCTCCCTTGTCCCCCGATACCCCCACTCGTCCCTTTTTTGTCTTCTGGCACCTTGAAACACCAGTTATTGTATAGGCGACTTACACATGTCCAATAAGTAAATAAATAAAATAGAAAGCACACCCCACCCCTCCCAGAAGCACCTCCACCACATGCTATGCGCCCTTTGGCCTCACTTCCTTCTGATTCCCTTGCTCAGCCTTCCCAATATCATGAAAATAGAAGAGGGACTCCACACAGAGCCCCAACTTCCATTCCTATGTCAGGTCTTTGTTTTGCTTTTTAAAAATAAATACATAAAATCCTAACAACCCTGTGGATCAGTCAAGGTGTGCTAATAGCCATAATACCTGGTTTCAGCTGTGCTTTGATTGGGTGTGAAAGATTGGGACAGGACCATGGTGGTTCTACTTTCACAGTCTTTGCTGGAGTTATGCATACCTCTAGTCACACTTAATTTAGGGGCTCTTCCAGTGACCTACCTGAATTTCAAATTCCTAAGGAAGATTCTCATGTGTAATGGGTCCTGAAGACAGTTGCGTACCATCGCCTGCCGTGATTTACTCAAGATGCCCCTTATGTGCGTATGTAATACCAACTAATATTGTGAAACCCCAATCCATAAAGTTCCCAGTCACCTCTCTGTGTAGCATGACATGCACACAACCTTTCAAACTTTCAGCCATAAATAAGGCTATATTCAGTGTCAGGTGTGGAAGAGCCAACTTCAGAGTGTTAGCCACTTATTGTACCCTTGCCAAGGATCACCGAGAAAATGCTTTTCTTTGCCACGGTAGAGGCAGAGATTGTTCTTCCTGTGTCTTTAACTTTCCTCCTGGATAAGCGGGGCTCTAACCCTATTGGATTCTCTGAATATTTTGAGAGTTTGGTAGGTTAACTGTTTGGGTCGATCTATCTTCTGCCATGACTTTACCTCAGGGATTCCCCACCTACGATTGCTCCTTTGCTCCTTCGCTTTGCTCCTGAACAGCCTCAGCCATATTTAGCAGTAGCGGAGGCCGCGTTTAGTGCCGGGGGGGGGGGGTGGATAATAGGACACCAGCGGGAGGCTGAGGGCACTCTTGGTACTGCGGGGAAGCAGAGGGGGCAGCTGCCTCCCTCTGGCTCTGCCACTGGTATTTGGTCTATTTAAGATCACTGCTAAGGCATCTTTTAGGTCCTCTCGCAACCGTCTTTAAAACAAGGTGACCCTTTTTTTCTTCGGGCCAAACAATCACCAGGACTAGAGAGTTAAATTGAGTGATGTAACTCACCAGGTCTCTTCCACCTTGCTTCAATAGTCCTAATTCTCCATTGATTAATTGAAAAACTTGTCAGTCAAAGATTTTCTGAAATTCAAGTACAATTTTCAAATTTCCCTGAGCAAACGATCTGTACAAAGAAGCAGCATCTCCAATAACTAACAAAAGCATGAAAAAACCTTTGATGCTACTGTCTGGAAAGACTCGTCATTTTAAAAATTGCAGTTTATACTGGGTAATGAGAATTTGTCGTTTTTGAGATCTCCACCAAAGCACTCTCGGGAAGCTAATTAAATGGCCATGTGCAGCATGCTGCACCTCTTGGAACGCCTATACTATTCTCAATTCCTAGAGCCTTCTTAACTTCCTTATAATCTGTCTCTGGTTATAGTTCGGAGGGTACTGGCTGATCACCCTCTTCAGGTGTAAGGGGTCTCCTAGCGTGCAGATTACTGACTCAGGTTCTCTACTTTCTGATGTAGAACTAAATTCTCCCTATGGGAAGCCTGCAGATTCTCCATATAGCCTCAAAGCATGTCTCAAAGCGACCCCAAGGACACCTCCTCAGGATCCATAACAGCTCAGGCGGAAAATCACTACATGGCCTTGTCAGTCTATCAGGTCCTCACAATTGAAATTTGCAGTACATACATACTGGGCCCTCACACCACCAACGTCGGACTGAGCAGTCGGGCATTCGGCCCGGCCGATTCGATTGAGAGCTCAATGTACAGTGGGACAGTTTTTAATTACATGTTGGGGGCCGAAATATACACAACACTGTGTGTATACATTATCCATTTATTTCTCATTCCATCGCGCAATCAGCCTGACTCTAGGGAGGCTGAGGCAGCCAACCAGGCTTTCTCACTCTCAGGCTCTCAGCTGCCTCATCCTGCCTGACGTGATGGCGGTCACAGGGCTGCCTAGGCTGTTATTTTGTTTAGTTTAGTTTGTGTTACTATTAAGTAACAACAGCAGCCGAGGCCAGCCCTGTGGCCGTCGGCCAATACCGTACTAACCCCCCACCCGCCCCCACTCACTGTGCCCATCATTGATTGCTCTGCAGTCTGCACAGACATATATCCACTAGTCCTCCTCTCTGCCCTGCCCCCCAACCGAGGCTGCCACTTTGTGCTCCAGGGCCATTTGGCATTTCAGTTTTGCTTGCTTTTGAATTTGCATTCAAAAGGAAGCACGTGCCAACTGTGACTGCTGTGCAAAGTGCTCTCTCTCAGTGCATGAGTCATTCTGGGTCTCGACAGGTGCCAAGGCGTGGCAGCTAGCCAGGCAGGCTTGCAGAGGATGAGGGGCCACCCACCACCTGACCGGATCTGGTGGTGCACCCAGTGACCTGCAATGCACAGAACTACAGAAGCCAGTCAAGGACAGGAGCCAGGAGAGAGGGAGGCAGGTGGCAGCACACTATGAGAAACCTGAAGGTGTCTCCCTGACTTGTCCCCAGGGATCTATCATCCAGGTGGCCAGGACATGGCCATCGCTATTGGATCCAGTTCCTGGGAGTGGACCAGTGCGGGAGGATCACCTGGATGAGGGGTCCTCGGTAGTGGAAGTGGGACACCGACGAGTGAGACGCGGTACCCCCTTTCTTATAACACCTTTTCCCCATCCTACCTTCTAAGATACTCAGAAGCTCTATCCCCACCCCTTTCCAACACACACTTTCCTACCCTGAAACAGACAACAGGCCGTTTACCTGACATGTTCCAACGCAAGGGCCAGGCAGTGTCAGGCAATTAACAATAACTTTGCACAACTGACGGCCCTTTCCCTTACCCACAAGGATAAAAGGTGGAGCATGAAAGCACACTTTGAGCAAGGCCGAATGCAAGAGGAAGCAGCCATTCCAGACCGGCAGTTCAAACGGAGGAGAAAGGTGGAGAGACCTGGAGGGATGACGAAGAGGGAATTGCCCTTGCCCTTTACAACTCAGATCTGCGAAGCCTCCGAAAGGGAAAGCATAAGACCCGGGAAGTCCAGCTGGTGTGGGGTGTGACAGGTGTCAGTGGCACACAGGGCCCTCCCCCGCAGATAGTCAAAGCAGGGAGAAACGCTTGCAGCCGTGGTGCCATCCTTGACTCCTGAGACAAGAAACTCCAACAGTTCAGCACATCCCGTGAGTCGGAGAAGACAAATAGTAAAACCAAACTGTGCTGGGCCCAAGGTTGCAGGTGGCAACCTTGTTGAACAAAGAAGTTGTGAAATTGAACTTTAAATAAACCCTTGTAAGAGGTTTAGAAGCAGAGTGTTTGGGCGTCGCGGGGACACTCATTCGAAGGACTCTGACTGAAGCCTTTTTTGGATTGTGTTGGGTTTTGTTGAAACTATGAAAACCAAGAGTCATTAGGAGAGGCTAGTGTGAAGCTTCAAAGTGGTCCTACGAGGGTCAGGCAAAACCCCTTGTACACTCGAAAGTCGTTGACACATTAGAGGAAACTGATTGAACTGGGAAACTGGCAAATGTGAACCCAACAGTAGGAGGTCTGCGAGTAGAGGGTAAAACAATGATATACCCGTGAACATTTTTACAACAAGTGTGAACCCGGTTGAGAGATGTTCACAATGGATAGTTGGTTAAAAAGACATTGAGACTGTTGAATGATATGTTTTTGAATGAAAGGCCGTAGTGAACCCGATTGAGGAAGGCTAATATTGCAAGAAGGATCGGAGCCCGGCTGAATGGATCCAAAGGGCGAAGAGCAATCGCAAAACATGAGATTACCCAAGGAACTTTTGTTCATCTCTAAGGCAAGAGACTTTGCCGGAAAGAGACTTGGCCCCAGAAGGTTCTGGTATCATTGAAAGGAACTGTAACCTCGTGTTGGCGAGGCCCAGGATGTGCTGTGCTCATAGGTTCTGCTTTGTCCCATGCTCAAAACGTGGGGAAGGAAGACCCCCGGCTATAACATCCTGAATTATCATTTGTGAACACTTCTTTCTTTTCTTGTGAACATTATCCCACATTAGCACCTGGCCCGCGCGGCGCAACGGGAATACTGCGGAATACTGCGTGGTGATTGGCTCATTTGCAAGCCATACCACACGGTATTCCCTTTTACGCCGTGCATGCCGGCTACTCTGTTCCCGGCGAGGGGCGTGGCAGCCCCTCAGCCAATGAGGGGGCTCGAAACGGGGCAATCCCCATGGCTGGAGGCCCGGGGACTCGGGTAAGAATTTTTTTCCCCTCCCTCCTTGAAACCTCCCACCCGACTTACCTTCTATCCTGCGATCTCCGGAGGGGGACGATGGAAACATCCAGCCGTGTGGAGACTCGGAACATGGCTGGAGGCTTCCATCGTCCCCCGCCGCAGACCATTGTACTTTATTTATTTTTATTTTTTTCCCGTCCCCCTCCCTTCCGCCCTCCCAACCCCACTTACCTTCTTTTTTCTTCTGGTCTTGGGAGCGAACGCGCTGGGAACACTTGTGTTCCCAGCGCTTCCGCTCCTGATGGCCACCATGGAAGTGAAAACGGACTACGTTTTCCCTTTCCCGGCTGCCATTTTTGTCATGTTTTTTTTTTTTTTCTTCTGTTTCGAAACAAGCGAAACAGGAAAAAAATTGCCATTACCACCCCGGTCTAACGGGCCAGGATGCTAATGGCAATAAGTCCCTCGGCGGCGGGCCAATACCGCCCACGGTAATGCCCCCGGGGCTTCGTTAAGGCCCTCGCTACGCTCGGGCCTGTAGCTATGGCCCCAGGGGCATTACCTGGGGCGGTATTGGCCTGCCGCCTCGGGTCCTATTGCCACACTATTTTTGAAATTAGCTGTAAGGATTGGCAATAGGATTTTTAGTATAAGCCCTTTTATTTGAAAAGACGCCACTAGGACTGCTTTATTATTAGTTGATGGTTGTAGCTTGCTCCCATCTTAGATTTAGGTTTAGATTAGGCGTTTTTCCAACCCATTTATAAAGTTTAATAAACAACCTTGAACTGTGATCACTTGTGTCTGTCTTTACTGTTGCCACCATGAGTTCTTTACAACACGCCTTGGACGGCAACACGAGGGAGGCCCGCCGATTCCTGCCCCGGGCCCAGCACAACAGTGAGCGGCCAGGCCAGCAGCAGTAGTGCCAGAGAGACATTGCCACACACTGTCTGGCAATGAGATAAGTAAGGTCATGGAATGAGTGCGGGCGGGCCAGCGTATTCATGGTGGTGGATGCATGTTAATTTTACTTTAGTACAGTGATGTGCAGGCCTGTTGCTTGCTGATGCCACTGCATCCAGCGGTGAGCTGCAAAACGGAGAGGCTTGTGAAACTTTGGAAACTCGCATCCGCTCGCTGTTGTTGTACACATCTAAACAGACCTTTCTTTCCATCTTCTCTTGCCATTTTGCCCAGCACAATGGAAGCACATCTCAAACGCCACGGCTGATCTCTGCTTCCCTTCCTCCCTCCCCCACGTTGGTTCTCTGCGTCTCGTCTCCATTTTCTATGACTCCCCCTACCTCCCTTCACACCTCATTGTCCTTCCTTGTGCCCTTTTTAAAGCCTCTTGGAGGTCTGGAATGCCACAAATATGCTTCAAATTAATAAATGAATTCTCGGTTGAAAAGATGTAAATTAAATGGGTTTCAGACGTGAGACGTGTAAAAACGATCATTTTGCGCACTCAACGTAATTTATAAATGGACTGAAATGCGCTGCTGCCATCACGCTATGTCAAAATGCATTATTTTCAAGATTCCACAGACTCATTGCAAGTCTTTAAGGAAAAATAAAACTATTACACAGCATGTGGCGGCTGTGTAATTACCTTTTTTGTTTTCGTTATTCGGTCACCTCGCGAAATACAGATGATCAGAGAACTCACATCTTGTTTTATCAGCATTTAAAGAAAGCCCCCTTTAGCGTTTGCTTTATCAAAGGCGATTCTAAAATTGCCTATGGAGAGGCGCGTGCTGCCCGTATCACTAGTAGCAGGGGAGTTGCTAGGTCTGGAAAAGACCCGGGGCTAAGCTGATGTCGGAACTGTTGGGACTGGGGGCTAGCTAGTCTTTTGGCTGTAGCTCCTGAGATTGTATCCGGGGCTACAACCAAAAGATCAGGGGCTATAGGCCCCTTAGCCCCCCCCCACCTAGCAACGCCCCTGACTAGTAGGAAGAGTTTTGCGAACGCATGCTCGGTGTTCTGGTGAATTATGGAGCGTTAGTGCCCGTGCGGAACATGTTTTGCCGGCTCAGTTCTGGGCCAATGTAAACGAGTGGAACTCCTTAAAATGCTGTAAGAACACATGAGCGATGGGAGATTATAATTCAAAAATTACTTGAGACCCTTTATGAATCTGCTTTCATAAATACAAATTGAAAATTCTATTTATTAATAAAAGCCCTCTATAAAGGGAAACAGCACGAGCGTGGATATCATATAATAGGATATTTATGTGCCCATAAGGCTTTTAGTAAGCAGGGAGAGACATTAATTATCCCACACATTTCCATATACACTAAAGCAGGATGTGAAAAAGTGTCGCACGAATGCGAAAATGACATGTAAACCGTTGGAGCAACCGGTTGTCCAAGCCAAGGCTCTTGGTACTCTTCCTACACTTTGTGTGCACCGGGTCACTTCTTGGTGTCCTGATTCACATTTATCACCCTAAGTGCCCTCCTGGCTTTGTGCTCTGTTTTTACCTCTTTCATGCCCCTTTTCAGTGCGTTCTATTGCCCTTCCATTGCCATAATTGTCGTCACTCTTCTAAATCCTATGTCACCACTTTGACTATATTGCCCCTCTTTTCGCAAACTGACCCCATGTTTCCCCTTCTTTGCCACAAGTGTCCCCCCTCTTGCACTTTGTGGCCTCTGCCAAACTCTGTCCAGTCCAGACCTGCAGCATCCTGCTGGCACCTGCCCGAGTCTTTACCACTGTTTATGTATTTGATGCTTTATAAAGGGCTACATTTACACTGGGAATCCAAGCCTCAGAAAAGCAGAGCACCAGAACTAACAATATATTCCGTTCGTTTGCTGATGTTTAGTGGACAACTATTAAAAAGTATATAATGCCAAGAGTGTAAGAGTGAACTTCCTTGCACTTCTATTGTGATCAAATGATCTGCTGCTGTTGCTGGGGTATTTAAGTTCCAAAGATTAAACATTTTTAGAAATGAATGTCGCAATAGTAGAAAGTGGAAATGTGTAATCATTATTTAAGTATAATCCCCTTTCTGTCATCACGATTCACTTCTATCCACTTAAGCAGTTAGCCTGTTTTTACTCTGTTTTTTTTTTCTTTTTTAAACGTGAATTGGTTTTCCAAAAGCATAACATATCTCAAAATGAGGAAAGGGTACACAAATAAGGCCCCCCAACTTCCCTCTCTCACAACTCTCCTCCCTCAAACACGCCAAGTTCGCTATAAAGTGTTATTAAGCTTTCTGTTTCTTCCATAGATGTCTTCTTCCCTAAATTATGTCCAATATGTTTAGATTTTGCGGGCACCACTGTTGCATTAGTCCCCGCGTAGAAAGTCCAGTATCGTTCCCCAATGGTTTCGAAATGGGTCCCTTTCCCCCTGAATTCCATAGGTTACCCATTCCATGGCGATTAAATTAAATCTTGTGAAGCCATTCAGTATTCACTGGGGGTGTCTTTTGTTTCGATTTCCTGGCAATTACTAGCCAGGCCGTTATCACCAGATTCATGAAAGCTTTGTGTTGTGGTTTTGTGGCGATTTGAAGATCGGGGTCCATTATACCACATAACCATTCTTTGGGGGTGAATTGCGGGGGCCCACTCTGTTGCACCTGGGAACTCACCTCTCCCCAGAATGGACCCAATAATGGGCAGTCCCACCAATACATGCTTCCAATCACCCTTCCCGGAGCTCCCTCTTCAGCTTTCTTGGGCTGTGATATAGCCCTGGATATATATACCGTGCAACCTTTCTGGTGTATAGTGCCATTGAAACATGACTTTGTACCAGGCCTCTCTGGTCTGAATAGATCTAGTGAGCTTGGTGATATTGCCCAAAGGTTTGTGACCCTGGTATTTCTTCTCCCAGTGTCTTCTCCCATCTTTGCATGTAGGGCCAGCGGTATTGTTAGGTCTGGAAAGGTTCAGGGGCTAAACTAATGTCGGGACTGGTGGGACTCAGGGCTAGCTATAGCCTTTTGATTGTAGCCCCTGAGCTTCTTTCCGGGACTACAACCAAAAGACCCAGGGCTATAGCCCCCTATGCCCTCTCCCTAGCAACGCCTCTGTGTATGGCCATGTACATCCTTCTCATCACCCATCTGGATAGAATAGAGTTGTGAGACTAGGTGTTGATAATATTTAAGCCTGTCCTTTTCCATCAGAGCGAGGTATGTCTTGCATTCCTCAAATGACATGACTTCCCCCCTCAAACCATGTCCCCCACTTTCCTGCAGACCTTTGCCCTCCAGCACAGGAAGGTTCCCCACTTCCACCCCAGGGGAAAATTGTGGGTTCTCAAAGAGTGGAGTGGATGGGGTTGGGCGTGTCGATAATTGCCCTTGTTTAAGTAATAGGTTCCATACATTGCTGATTACCGAGTATCTGGCTCTGCCGTACATTGCAGGGTCGATCCTGCTTTTCTAGCCATAGGAGTCCCTCAAGAGGCGTGGTTGCCATAGCTCGGTCCATCCTTTCCCATGGTCTTGTTTTATCGTCCGAAAACCATTCCCGCTTTATCTGAAGTTGGGATGCCTCATAATATTTTAGTCTGGGACCTCCTTGCTGTTTGGGGGCCATCATGGTGCCTAAAGCCAGCCTTGGTCGCTTGTTTTGCCATATAAATTGCAACTTAGTTCTATTGATTGATTTGAAGAACGTCCTCTGCACCATGATTGGGCAGCGTTGGAAGTAGTACAACAGTATAGGTAGTACGTTCATTTGAATCGTAGCTATCCTCCCCAGCCACAAGATTTGCAGGGATATCCAGTTATTGAAATCCGCCTTAATGTTGGTTAGCAATTCTTGGTAATTAGCGCCGCATTGGCCGTAGAGTGATGGCGTCAGATGGAGCCCTTTGCCACTTTAAATGGCACTGATGGTGGTTGATCCTGCTCTAGAGCATTTGGGGGTCTTATCCATAAGAGTTCTGACCTGGTCTGGTTAATCTTTAGCCCAGAGACCTTCTCCATGGTCTCCAGCTCGTGTACCAGTGCACAGATTGATTTGTCCTGGTCAGTCAGGGTAATCAACATGTCGTCAGCGAAGGCCGCTACTTTTTGTTCCCCCCGAACCTTATGCCGTGTATGGATGGGTTGCGTCTGATTGAAGCTAGAAGCGGTTCTAAATAAATTGCTTAAAGTAGTGGCGACAAGGGACATCCCTGTCTCGTGCCATTTGTGATGGGCACCTTGTCTGATAGGCAGGAATTAATTGAGAGCTGCATCAAAGGGTCTGAGTAATTGGCCGTTACCCTCCTTAGAAAGTTTGGGCCCATCCGTTCCATCACCTCGAACAGAAATGGCCACTACACCCAGTCAAAGGCCTTCTCGGCGCGAGGGAGATTAGTAGTGCGTGCTCCCGCCCCACCTTCTCTATCAGGTGTGTCAGCCATCTGGTGGTGTTCCACCTTTGTATACCCTTTTTAAAACCCAAATTTGGGAAGGACTTGTGCTATTGGAGGGGTGTCGGTTGCTGGTCACCTGAACAGAAAAAAACTTTTCACTACAGCTACCACAATCCTTAGAATCTAATTAGTTACACCTGCTATAGAAAACACAGCCTACCTGATGATTATTTGAGATAAGAAAGTGCTTGCAGGAGAACAACTACAGACCACAGAACTGCAGCTGATGGGATTTAACCCTGTGAACACTGGGTACCTGTTTTGTAGCATAAGGGATCTAACCCTGTGAATACTTGTCCATTTTGGGATGTGACCCAGCTATTTATTTAATTTTTGCAACAGGTTTAACTGACCAGGACTGGGAGTGCGCGCCTCACCCTTCTTTAATTTTGCACCTTTATAAAACCCGACTGATCTGTACCTATCGGACCCGGGAGGAGAGACGTCAGTCTGGCCGCCAGTACCCCGTATAGATTTTAGAGTCCAAATTCAGGAGGGCGATAGGGCGTTATGAGCTGCATGTTGTCTGATCCTTCTTGGCGTTCCCGAATGCCACCACTTTCAAATGGATTGTGTCCTCCCACATAATCCTCATCTTGTGATAATTCATTATCTCCAGCTTTGCTGCTTCGGAAAAAACATTTCTCGGCAGAGGGCGCTGTGCTGAAGGTCGTGGCGTCAATTGTCCCTCGACGTACTCTGTTGACATCACCGATGGTATAAATAGCTCGAGCCGCGCCCGTTGCTTCAGTTCCGTTTTTCCGATCGCTTTGCTATCAAGAACGGCCCGCTTCTATTTTCTGTGAAGAAAATGTCATCTTCGACACCTTCTACACCCAGAACTGGGTTTAAGAAGTGTTCAGATTGTGGATCTAAGATGTCGATCACTGATCCCCCACCGGATTTGTCTCTGGTTTCTCGGTTCCAGTCACCGAACCGACGACTGCGGGTCCTGCCAATCGATGACCGAAAAAGCTCTTTGTGAGAGGAGAGGTAAACTGTCGGTGGGGAGGGAGGCCTCAAAAAAGGTTTTGTCAAAAAGACACAAGAAAGCGACTGATTCTAAGGAATCGGATCGCCATAGGCACTCAAAGAGATCTTGATCTAGGAGTAGATCGAGACACTCTTCGTCGTCATCGGAAAAAATGAAGAGGAGACATAGACCTCCCTCATCATCATCATCTTCTTCAGAGTCGACCGAAGAAATTTGTTGTCTGACTAAATCGGATTCTCCCAGTAAGTGGGAAGAATTCCACAAAAAGATGGAGGTTTTCGAGAATGCGGCCCCGACCCCCTCGAAAGACCCTCGAAAAAGCCATACCCCTAAAGTCGCTCCATTGGACGACAAAGGGAAGTCCAAGGCTACCATGGCTAAAACCGTTGAAGACTCTTCGAGAGTCGAGCACCTCTCCAGTGCCATGCAAGAAACACAAGTCGTCGAAGACTTCGACAACTTTGTCGACGCCCTCGACGTCGATAATTTCGACGCTAAAGCCAAATGCGTCATCGACGCCATTATCGAAGTAATCCTCGACGATTCCGAAGACTTCGAAGACACCTTCGAAAACTTCGAGGGATTTGCCAATTCCTTCAAAGCAGATGGAAGAGGAAGAAAGGAGATTCACTCCTTTGCCCAGGTCAGACTTCAAATCTATGTCAGCAATCTATGAACAGTCTGCTTCAGAAGAAGACGAGGTTACTCCTTTGGGAGTTACTTATGGTACAAGACAGGTTCCTGAGGAACTTATTGACCAGGAATCTAGAATGAGAGACCTGAGTGATACTCTACATTCTGCCAGTGGAGTTGACACATCCCCAGAATTAGAGTTCGCCAAACCTGATCCTGCAGAGCATGCAGATGCTGGGTACAGGGGTCTTATGACCAGGGTAGTTGAATATATGGGTTGGGGCAATACTTCACCCATTTTTGAACAAGATGACATGACGGATATAATCGTCAAGGGACCTCAGAAAGATCTTGTTCTCCCTTTCCACAGAGCCCTCCAAAGGACTGTGGAGAAAAACTGGGAGAAGCCAGAAACTATTGCTGCTGCAGATAGCACTTTTCCAAGAAAATATAGACCTGCTGGAACGGATCCTGAATATTTGAATAAACATCCGACTCCAGAGAGTTTAGTCATTCAGGCAGCATCTACTTCAAAACAAACTGCTTATCCAACTATCCCTCCAGGTAGAGAGGATAACAAAATTGATGCCTGGGCACGTAAAGTTTTCACATCAGGCAATATGGCACTTAAGTCGGCAAATGTCACCTGTACCCTAGCCAGGTTTACCCATACCCTGTGGGACTGTATTTCGGCGGCAGCTGATCATATTCCAGAAGGCGAGGAAAGGGAAGGCTTCCTGAATGTAGTCAAAGATGGGGGAATGTCTCCAGTCTGGACTGGATACTGCTGATAGTATCAGCAGATCCATGGCTGCAAGCGTTGTGCTATGCAGATTTGCGTGGTTGGGGAAGTCAGGGTTTGCACCGAACGTGCAAGCCAGACTTCTCAACATGCCCTTTGATGGCTCGAGGCTCTTTGGCAGAAAGGCTGATGAAAGCCTAGAAAAACTTCAGACCTCGAAAACGGCAGCTAAATCACTTAGCGCCTCCTTGCGCCAGCCTCTAAAACCCTATTCCGGCTCATCTTCCTGGAGGGGTTGTTCTTTTCGATACTACTCCTCTTTTGGTAGAGGAAGAGGACAGGCTTCTCAAAGGGGAAAAAGAAACTTCCCTCGTGGAACACGAGGAAGAGGTGCAAAATCAGCCTCAGGAGCGGCATCTGTACCCTCAGCCACTCCTGCAGCCGCCTCCAAATCCCTCTGAGACCTTATTACACAAAACACCAGTGGGAGGCAGGATCTCTCATCATCTGAAGGAATAGCGGGGCATTACCTCAGACGCTTGGGCACTGGAAACAGTAGCCCAAGGTTACTGTCTCCCCTTTCTAAAAAGGCCTCAGAATCATCCACCGGGAGCCAACTCCGCCAAATTTCCAGATCCACTCCTGTTGCAGGAAATTTTAACCCTGCTCGAGAAAGGTGCCATAGAACCGGTACCTGTAGCGGAGAGGAACAGGGGTTGGTACTCCCAATATTTTCTCATCCCAAAAAAGGATGGAGGACTGAGACCCATCTTGGACTTGAGAAACTAGAACAAGTTCCTCAGGAAGGACAAGTTCAAGATGGTGACTATTTCTTAGATCCTTCAGGCTCTCCAACTCCAAGATTGGTTGGTATCATTGGACCTTCAGGATGCTTACTTTCATGTGCCAATCCATCCAAAGCACAGAAAGTACCTGAGGTTCGCGATTGGCAATTCTCATTATCAGTTTCGAAATTCTGCCATTCAGGTTGACCTCCGCCCTGAGGGTTTTCACCAAACTGTTGGCGGTTGTGGCAGCAAGTCTCAGGAGAGGAGATATTCACATATATCCCTACCTGGACGACTGGTTGATCAGAGCAAGTTCTCCAGAACAAGCTCAGGAACATCTTTCGATCACCTGCCACGTCCTCCACAAATTGGGCTTCTCCCTCAATTTCAAGAAGTCCCGCATGATACCATCCCAGAAACTCCAGTTTATCGGAGCAGTCTTGGACACTTCATCGGGAAAAGCCTTGCCTCCCGAAGTGAGAGCTCTCCACATCCAGCAGATGGTAACGAAGTTTCAGAATGCCCAACATCTACCGGCCTTCGATTTTCTCAGGTTACTCGGCCTCATGGCATCCTGCATTTAACTAGTACCTTAGGCCAGGTTGAGAATGAGATCCCTTCAATGGGCACTCAGACCTCAGTGGTCCCAGTTCTCAGGGAATATGTCGGATATTCTGCAAGTTCTGAGCGCAGTTGCTCAGGATCTTCTATTGTGGGCTTGCAATGACAACATTCTCAAGGGAGAGTCTTTTTGGCAACCATGGCCGGAGATAACGGTAGTGACGGATGCCTCACTCACAGGGTGGGGAGCACACACCAACGATCTGACAATCAGCGGTCGTTGGTCTCCATCGGAGCCCAAACTACACATCAACCTTTTGGAGCCGAGGGCAATCAGACTAGCTCTGAAGGCCTTTCTGACCTCTGTACAGGGAAAGAATGTCGTGATAATGACGGACAACACGGTGGCCATGTACTACCTCAACAAAAGAGGAGGAGTAGGGTCACTGCCACTGTGCAGAGAGGCAATGCAGCTCTGGTTCTGGGCAATACGAGAAGGACTCTGTCTGTCGGCAATTCACCTAGCCGGAGAGAAGAACACGGCGGCAGACGCTCTAAGCAGGCAGAGCACGGTCTCTCAGGAGTGGGAGCTGGCTCAGAAAGTCCTTCTGGAGATCTTCGCCATTTGGGGAACCTCTCAAGTAGATCTGTTTGCCACCGCGATGAACCGGAAGTGCGATCAGTACTGCTCAAGGGAATTTCCTCAAAGAGGAGCTCTGGGAGACGCATTCGTAGTGAAGTGGAAGTTTCCACTGCTGTATGCGTTTCCCCCAGTCTCCATGATTCCTCAAGTAATCAGGAGGTTGAGAAAGTTCAGGAAAACCATGATCCTAATTGCCCTGGATTGGGCCAGGAGGACGTGGTACCCGGACCTTCTAGACATGTCCATCTGCCCTCCAATACGTCTTCCGAAAAGAGAAGATCTTCTCTCGCAAGAGGAAGGTCGGGTTCTCCATCCAGAGGTCAAGTCACTCAACCTTCACGCATGGTTTCTGAGAGGTTGAGATACAAGTATTGGGATCTTCTGGGTGATGTAATGGAAATCTTGCTTTCGGCCAGAAGACCAGCAACAAAGTCTTTGTACCGATGTCGCTGGAACAGGTTTAGTAACTGGTGCAAAGACAGGGATGTGGACCCTTTTTAGTGTGGCACCCCAATGGTGATCTCTTTTCTACTACATCTAGCTAATCTGGGGCTCCAGATAGGAACAATCAAAGGATACCTTGCTGCGCTGTCCATTTTCAAGCGCTCCTCGGAAGAGGTTTCATATTTCAAAATACTGTTAATAATTCAATTCTTAAAGGGGCTTACTAATGTATATCCTCCAGTACCTTTTCATGTACCAACTTGGGACTTAAATTTAGTATTAAAATTCTTGACTTGCATACCTTTTGAGCCTCTGCACTCATGTCCATTGAGGTTTTTGACTCTAAAAACTGTCCTCCTTGTGGCCCTATCATCAGCCCGCAGGGTTAACGAACTTCAGGCTCTCTCATGCAAACCACCATATACTATTTTTTATAAAGATAAGGTAGTCCTTAAAGTTAAACCTTCGTTCTTGTCAAAAGTAATATCGGACTTCCATTTGTCACAAAAAATAGTACTACCAACCTTTTATCCTCCTCTTCATCTGGGCAAAGAAGAGGAGAGATTACACAGATTAGATCCCAAAAGGGCTCTTAGTTTTTACATCTCAAGGATGGCTTAATTGAGACAAGATGACCAACTTTTTGTGGGTAATACTGGTCATTAACAAAACAGACCATTTCCCGCTGGATCATATTAGCCATAGTTGAATGCTACAGATTAGCGGGAAAAGAACCACCAGATGGGCTTCGTGCCCATTCTACAAGGGGAATGGCCACTTCTGCGGCTCTAAAGAGGGGAGTCCCAGCAGCAGATATTTGTGCAGCTGCAACTTGGAAAACAATGCATACTTTTGTTAAACATTATTGTTTGGACACTGCCTCCTCTAACGAGGGTTTATTTGCAAAGGCAGTTCTGCATTCTGTCCACGAAAACTGAAATTAGTACTCCCGCCTCCAAAAATTGATACTGCTATGGGAGCCTATCACAAGATGAGGAATACGTTCTTTCGACTGGATGTTCCTCCCACGTATTCCTCATCGACCCTCCCATCCTACCCCACAGTACAGTTTTACATTTCTTACACTTTCCTCTCACGAAGAATGTATCGGTCATGGGACACGCCTGGGTGTTCCTCCTATATATATATATATATATATTTCATCGAAAAAACAGAACTGAAGCAGCGGGCGCGGCTCGAGCTATTTATACCATCAGTGACGTTGACAGAGTACGGAGTACGTCGAGGGACAATCGACGCCATGACCTCGAGCACAGCGCCCTCTGGCGAGAACATTTTTTTCCAAAGCAGCGACGCTGGAGATAACGAATTATCACAAGATGAGGAATACGTGGGAGGAACATCCAGTCGAAAGAACGTTACAGTTGGTAAGTAACTTGTTCTTCTCCACAATTCCCGCCTGCCCTATGATGTTGAAGAGTTTCACAAAACTGGGGCTTAATTTTCGGCAGTATTTTTGGTAGAAACGCGCCGGGAACCCATCTGGTCCCCGAGTTTTGTTCCAAGGTAAGCCTTTTACGACCACCTCATCTTCTTCCTTAGTTATGTCCTCTTCTAGGCGAGCCCCATCTGTGGATGTGAGTTTGCACAACTGGAGCTTAATGAAGTAATCTGTTATTGCAGAGTGGTCTGGGTTGCAGACGAATATAGCTTCCCGTGCATTTTTTAGA